>NC_089841.1:67076722-67441722 GCF_035609145.1 Eleutherodactylus coqui | reverse complement strand
GCCTCATAAATTAAACACCTCTGGCCTGAAAGAAAAAAACGCACCACAAATACAAGTGGCAAAAATTGGAGAGAGAGTAGTCTGAATTGAGTTGGGAAAGTCTGCACTCTCCTCTCAGTCATTGAGCTCAAACTGGCCAACTGTGAGTCAATTCCAAACTTGACAACTTTGAATCTGTAGCAGCACTCTATTCTAAGTGCTAACTACTTCTTGTTCTTTCAAGTTGCAAGCTGACCAAGGTTGATGGGAACTCACTTGCTTTGTTCAAACAATGCTTTGTGAAAGCAGCATGTAGCTCTTAACTCAGACCTTCCCCAAGGCTAGCTGAAGAGCAACTACAGTACTCCGCATGGAGCCTCAGCACTGAGCTTCTCTCCACATGACTGGCTAGCTCTTGCAATGGCTATTTAAATGTCATCTTGGAAAGCCCCAGTTAACCTAAGGTGACAACAGATTGTCCAAAAAAACAAGATGGTACACAAAGACAGTTTTTGTTGTTCAGACATAATATTGTACAATGTTATAAGCCCATTTGACTAGATCTCTATCAAACCATTCGGCTCGTTGATTCTGGATTTGACATGTATGCAAATCAGACTGTAAGACAACAAATGCAATTTTATCTGATTTGAGAGGAGGATGTGTACAGAAACATTTTATTCAATCCACTGAAGAGCTTTTTTTTCCAAAAGAATCCACAATGGTGTTCTGTCTGAGTGGGCCTATGATCTAATATTTTAATTTTCACCTTTACGCTGGCAGAGCAGATATCGAATTCCTTAAGAACAGAGAAAGTTAGAAAGTAGAAGAGACTTCCCATTTCCAAGTATGGTTATCTCAGTCCTGCGATCATACCGTTTTTCTCCTCTAAATACTGTTTACCAAGGACTGAGGAGGAAGTGCTGAGTTCCTACTTAAAGCTAAATACCTTGAAAAATCATGGCATTATCAGGTAATAACAGTAGATACTTTAAGTACTCTCAACACATATTAGAAAATGCAGAATTAAAGTTGAACTAACTCTCTCTAATACTCGGGTTCTTTCCTACAGCAGATGGATGCAGAACTTTCCAAAGATGATATTCATAAAGAAGGAAAGCAGCGAATCACTTTTGATGCAGGATGGAGAACTAAGAATGCTGCAGCCTCATAAATAAAACACCTCTGGCCTGAAAGAAAAAAACGCACCACAAATACAAGTGGCAAAAATTGGAGAGAGAGTAGTCTGAATTGAGTTGGGAAAGTCTGCACTCTCCTCTCAGTCATTGAGCTCAAACTGGCCAACTGTGAGTCAATTCCAAACTTGACAACTTTGAATCTGTAGCAGCACTCTATTCTAAGAGCTAACTACTTCTTGTTCTTTCAAGTTGCAAGCTGACCAAGGTTGATGGGAACTCACTTGCTTTGTTCAAACAATGCTTTGTGAAAGCAGCATGTAGCTCTTAACTCAGACCTTCCCCAAGGCTAGCTGGAGAGCAATTACAGTACTCTGCATGGAGCCTCAGCACTGAGCTTCTCTCCACATGACTGGCTAGCTCTTGCAATAGCTATTTAAATGTCATCTCAGAAAGCCCCAGTTAACCTAAGGTGACACCTTTTGTCCAAAAAAACAAGATGGTACACAAAGACAGTTTTTGCTGTTCAGACATAATATTGTACAACGTTATAAGCCCATTTGACCAGATCTCTATCAAACCATTCTGCTCGTTGATTCTGGATTTGACATGTATGCAAATCACAGTGTAAGACAACAAATGCAATTTTATCTGATTGTAGAGGAGGATGTCTACAGAAACATTTTATTCAATCCACTGAAGAGCTTTTTTTTCCAAAAGAATCCACAATGGTGTTCTGTCTGAGTCGGCCTATGATGTAATATTTTAATTTTCACCTTTACGCTGGCAGAGCAGATATCGAATTCCTTAAGAACAGAAAAAGAAAGTAGTAGAGACTTTCCATTTCCAAGTACGATTATCTCAGTCCTGTGATCATACTGTTTTTTTCCTCTAAATACTTTTTACCAAGGACTGAGGGAAAATGCTGAGTTCCTACTTAAGGCTAAATAACTTGAAAAACCGTGGCATTACCAGTTAATAACAGTGGATACTTTAAGTACTCTCAACACATATTAGAAAATGCAGAATTAAAGTTGAACTAAGTTTCTCTAATACTCGGGTTCTTTCCTACAGCAGATGGATGCAGAACTTTCCAAAGACGATATTAGTGAAGAAGGAAACCAGTGAATCACTTCTGATGCAGGATGGAGAACTAAGAATGCTGCAGCCTCATAAATAAAACACCTCTCGCCTGAAAGAAAAAAACACACCACAAATACAAGTGGCAAAAATTGGAGAGAGAGTAGTCTGAATTGAGTTGGGAGAGTCTGCACCCTCCTCTCAGTCATTGAGCTCAAACTGGCCAACTGTGAGTCAATTCCAAACTTGACAACTTGGAATCTGTAGCAGCACTCTATTCTGAGTGCTAACTACTTCTTGTTCTTTCAAGTTGCAAGCTGACCAAGGTTGATGGGAACTCATTTGCTTTGTTTAAACAATGCTTTGTGAAAGCTGCATGTAGCTCTTAACTCAGACCTTCCCCAAGGCTAGCTGAAGAGCAACTACAGTACTCTGCATGGAGCCTCAGCACTGAGCTTCTCTCCACATGACTGGCTAGCTCTTGCAATGGCTATTTAAATGTCATCTCGGAAAGCCCCAGTTAACCTATGTTGACAACAGATTGTCCAAAAAAACAAGATGGTACACAAAGGCAGTTTTTGTTGTTCAGACATAATATTGTACAACGTTATCAGCCCATTTGACCAGATCTCTATCAAACCATTCTGCTCGTTGATTCTGGATTTGACATGTATGCAAATCAGACTATAAGACAACAAATGCAATTTTATCTGATTTGAGAGGAGGATGTGTACAGAAACATTTTATTCAATCCACTGAAGAGCTTTTTTTCCAAAAGAATCCACAATGGTGTTCTGTCTGAGTGGGCCTATGATCTAATATTTTAATTTTCACCTTTACGCTGGCAGAGCAGATATCGAATTCCTTAAGAACAGAGAAAGTTAGAAAGTAGAAGAGACTTCCCATTTCCAAGTAGAATTATCTCAGTCCTGCGATCATACCGTTTTTCTCCTCTAAATACTGTTTACCAAGGACTGAGGAGGAAGTGCTGAGTTCCTACTTAAAGCTAAATACCTTGAAAAATCATGGCATTATCAGGTAACAACAGTAGATACTTTAAGTACTCTCAACACATATTAGAAAATGCAGAATTAAAGTTGAACTAACTTTCTCTAATACTCGGGTTCTTTCCTACAGCAGATGGATGCAGAACTTTCCAAAGATGATATTCATGAAGAAGGAAAGCAGCGAATCACTTTTGATGCAGGATGGAGAACTAAGAATGCTGCAGCCTCATAAATAAAACACCTCTGGCCTGAAAGAAAAAAACGCACCACAAATACAAGTGGCAAAAATTGGAGAGAGAGTAGTCTGAATTGAGTTGGGAAAGTCTGCACTCTCCTCTCAGTCATTGAGCTCAAACTGGCCAACTGTGAGTCAATTCCAAACTTGACAACTTTGAATCTGTAGCAGCACTCTATTCTAAGAGCTAACTACTTCTTGTTCTTTCAAGTTGCAAGCTGACCAAGGTTGATGGGAACTCACTTGCTTTGTTCAAACAATGCTTTGTGAAAGCAGCATGTAGCTCTTAACTCAGAACTTCCCCAAGGCTAGCTGGAGAGCAACTACAGTACTCTGCATGGAGCCTCAGCACTGAGCTTCTCTCCACATGACTGGCTAGCTCTTGCAATAGCTATTTAAATGTCATCTCAGAAAGCCCCAGTTAACCTAAGGTGACACCTTTTGTCCAAAAAAACAAGATGGTACACAAAGACAGTTTTTGCTGTTCAGACATAATATTGTACAACGTTATAAGCCCATTTGACCAGATCTCTATCAAACCATTCTGCTCGTTGATTCTGGATTTGACATGTATGCAAATCACAGTGTAAGACAACAAATGCAATTTTATCTGATTGTAGAGGAGGATGTCTACAGAAACATTTTATTCAATCCACTGAAGAGCTTTTTTTCCAAAAGAATCCACAATGGTGTTCTGTCTGAGTGGGCCTTTGATGTAATATTTTAATTTTCACCTTTACGCTGGCAGAGCAGATATCGAATTCCTTAAGAACAGAAAAAGAAAGTAGTAGAGACTTTCCATTTCCAAGTACGATTATCTCAGTCCTGCGATCATACTGTTTTTTTCCTCTAAATACTTTTTACCAAGGACTGAGGGAAAATGCTGAGTTCCTACTTAAGGCTAAATACCTTGAAAAACCGTGGCATTACCAGTTAATAACAGTGGATACTTTAAGTACTCTCAACACATATCAGAAAATGCAGAATTAAAGTTGAACTAAGTTTCTCTAATACTCGGGTTCTTTCCTACAGCAGATGGATGCAGAACTTTCCAAAGACGATATTAGTGAAGAAGGAAACCAGTGAATCACTTCTGATGCAGGATGGAGAACTAAGAATGCTGCAGACTCATAAATAAAACACCTCTCGCCTGAAAGAAAAAAACACACCACAAATACAAGTGGCAAAAATTGGAGAGAGAGTAGTCTGAATTGAGTTGGGAGAGTCTGCACCCTCCTCTCAGTCATTGAGCTCAAACTGGCCAACTGTGAGTCAATTCCAAACTTGACAACTTGGAATCTGTAGCAGCACTCTATTCTGAGTGCTAACTACTTCTTGTTCTTTCAAGTTGCAAGCTGACCAAGGTTGATGGGAACTCACTTGCTTTGTTCAAACAATGCTTTGTGAAAGCAGCATGTAGCTCTTAACTCAGACCTTCCCCAAGGCTAGCTGGAGAGCAACTACAGTACTCCGCATGGAGCCTCAGCACTGAGCTTCTCTCCACATGACTGGCTAGCTCTTGCAATAGCTATTTAAATGTCATCTCAGAAAGCCCCAGTTAACCTAAGGTGACACCTTTTGTCCAAAAAAACAAGATGGTACACAAAGACAGTTTTTGCTGTTCAGACATAATATTGTACAACTTTATAAGCCCATTTGACCAGATCTCTATCAAACCATTCTGCTCGTTGATTCTGGATTTGACATGTATGCAAATCAGACTGTAAGACAACAAATTCAATTTTATCTGATTGTAGAGGAGGATGTCTACAGAAACATTTTATTCAATCCACTGAAGAGCTTTTTTTCCCAAAAGAATCCACAATGGTGTTCTGTCTGAGTGGGCCTATGATGTAATATTTTAATTTTCACCTTTACGCTGGCAGAGCAGATATCGAATTCCTTAAGAACAGAAAAAGAAAGTAGTAGAGACTTTCCATTTCCAAGTACGATTATCTCAGTCCTGTGATCATACTGTTTTTTTCCTCTAAATACTTTTTACCAAGGACTGAGGGAAAATGCTGAGTTCCTACTTAAGGCTAAATACCTTGAAAAATCGTGGCATTACCAGTTAATAACAGTGGATACTTTAAGTACTCTCAACACATATTAGAAAATGCAGAATTAAAGTTGAACTAAGTTTCTCTAATACTCGGGTTCTTTCCTACAGCAGATGGATGCAGAACTTTCCAAAGACGATAGTGAAGAAGGAAACCAGTGAATCACTTCTGATGCAGGATGGAGAACTAAGAATGCTGCAGACTCATAAATAAAACACCTCTCGCCTGAAAGAAAAAAACACACCACAAATACAAGTGGCAAAAATTGGAGAGAGAGTAGTCTGAATTGAGTTGGGAGAGTCTACACTCTCCTCTCAGTCATTGAGCTCAAACTGGCCAACTGTGAGTCAATTCCAAACTTGACAACTTGGAATCTGTAGCAGCACTCTATTCTGAGTGCTAACTACTTCTTGTTCTTTCAAGTTGCAAGCTGACCAAGGTTGATGGGAACTCACTTGCTTTGTTCAAACAATGCTTTGTGAAAGCAGCATGTAGCTCTTAACTCAGACCTTCCCCAAGGCTAGCTGGAGAGCAACTACAGTACTCCGCATGGAGCCTCAGCACTGAGCTTCTCTCCACATGACTGGCTAGCTCTTGCAATAGCTATTTAAATGTCATCTCAGAAAGCCCCAGTTAACCTAAGGTGACACCTTTTGTCCAAAAAAACAAGATGGTACACAAAGACAGTTTTTGCTGTTCAGACATAATATTGTACAACGTTATAAGCCCATTTGACCAGATCTCTATCAAACCATTCTGCTCGTTGATTCTGGATTTGACATGTATGCAAATCAGACTGTAAGACAACAAATGCAATTTTATCTGATTGTAGAGGAGGATGTCTACAGAAACATTTTATTCAATCCACTGAAGAGCTTTTTTTCCAAAAGAATCCACAATGGTGTTCTGTCTGAGTGGGCCTTTGATGTAATATTTTAATTTTCACCTTTACGCTGGCAGAGCAGATATCGAATTCCTTAAGAACAGAAAAAGAAAGTAGTAGAGACTTTCCATTTCCAAGTACGATTATCTCAGTCCTGCGATCATACTGTTTTTTTCCTCTAAATACTTTTTACCAAGGACTGAGGGAAAATGCTGAGTTCCTACTTAAGGCTAAATACCTTGAAAAACCGTGGCATTACCAGTTAATAACAGTGGATACTTTAAGTACTCTCAACACATATTAGAAAATGCAGAATTAAAGTTGAACTAAGTTTCTCTAATACTCGGGTTCTTTCCTACAGCAGATGGATGCAGAACTTTCCAAAGACGATATTAGTGAAGAAGGAAACCAGTGAATCACTTCTGATGCAGGATGGAGAACTAAGAATGCTGCAGCCTCATAAATAAAACACCTCTCGCCTGAAAGAAAAAAACACACCACAAATACAAGTGGCAAAAATTGGAGAGAGAGTAGTCTGAATTGAGTTGGGAGAGTCTGCACTCTCCTCTCAGTCATTGAGCTCAAACTGGCCAACTGTGAGTCAATTCCAAACTTGACATCTGTAGCAGCACTCTATTCTGAGTGCTAACTACTTCTTGTTCTTTCAAGTTGCAAGCTGACCAAGGTTGATGGGAACTCACTTGCTTTGTTCAAACAATGCTTTGTGAAAGCAGCATGTAGCTCTTAACTCAGACCTTCCCCAAGGCTAGCTGGAGAGCAACTACAGTACTCCGCATGGAGCCTCAGCACTGAGCTTCTCTCCACATGACTGGCTAGCTCTTGCAATAGCTATTTAAATGTCATCTTAGAAAGCCCCAGTTAACCTAAGGTGACACCTTTTGTCCAAAAAAACAAGATGGTACACAAAGACAGTTTTTGCTGTTCAGACATAATATTGTACAACGTTATAAGCCCATTTGACCAGATCTCTATCAAACCATTCTGCTCGTTGATTCTGGATTTGACATGTATGCAAATCACACTGTAAGACAACAAATGCAATTTTATCTGATTGTAGAGGAGGATGTCTACAGAAACATTTTATTCAATCCACTGAAGAGCTTTTTTTCCCAAAAGAATCCACAATGGTGTTCTGTCTGAGTGGGCCTTTGATGTAATATTTTAATTTTCACCTTTACGCTGGCAGAGCAGATATCGAATTCCTTAAGAACAGAAAAAGAAAGTAGTAGAGACTTTCCATTTCCAAGTACGATTATCTCAGTCCTGTGATCATACTGTTTTTTTCCTCTAAATACTTTTTACCAAGGACTGAGGGAAAATGCTGAGTTCCTACTTAAGGCTAAATACCTTGAAAAACCGTGGCATTACCAGTTAATAACAGTGGATACTTTAAGTACTCTCAACACATATTAGAAAATGCAGAATTAAAGTTGAACTAAGTTTCTCTAATACTCGGGTTCTTTCCTACAGCAGATGGATGCAGAACTTTCCAAAGACGATATTAGTGAAGAAGGAAACCAGTGAATCACTTCTGATGCAGGATGGAGAACTAAGAATGCTGCAGCCTCATAAATAAAACACCTCTCGCCTGAAAGAAAAAAACACACCACAAATACAAGTGGCAAAAATTGGAGAGAGAGTAGTCTGAATTGAGTTGGGAGAGTCTGCACCCTCCTCTCAGTCATTGAGCTCAAACTGGCCAACTGTGAGTCAATTCCAAACTTGACAACTTGGAATCTGTAGCAGCACTCTATTCTGAGTGCTAACTACTTCTTGTTCTTTCAAGTTGCAAGCTGACCAAGGTTGATGGGAACTCACTTGCTTTGTTCAAACAATGCTTTGTGAAAGCAGCATGTAGCTCTTAACTCAGACCTTCCCCAAGGCTAGCTGGAGAGCAACTACAGTACTCTGCATGGAGCCTCAGCACTGAGCTTCTCTCCACATGACTGGCTAGCTCTTGCAATAGCTATTTAAATGTCATCTCAGAAAGCCCCAGTTAACCTAAGGTGACACCTTTTGTCCAAAAAAACAAGATGGTACACAAAGACAGTTTTTGCTGTTCAGACATAATATTGTACAACTTTATAAGCCCATTTGACCAGATCTCTATCAAACCATTCTGCTCGTTGATTCCGCATTTGACATGTATGCAAATCAGACTGTAAGACAACAAATGCAATTTTATCTGATTGTAGAGGAGGATGTCTACAGAAACATTTTATTCAATCCACTGAAGAGCTTTTTTTTCCAAAAGAATCCACAATGGTGTTCTGTCTGAGTGGGCCTATGATGTAATATTTTAATTTTCACCTTTACGCTGGCAGAGCAGATATCGAATTCCTTAAGAAGAGAAAAAGAAAGTAGTAGAGACTTTCCATTTCCAAGTACGATTATCTCAGTCCTGCGATCATACTGTTTTTTTCCTCTAAATACTTTTTACCAAGGACTGAGGGAAAATGCTGAGTTCCTACTTAAGGCTAAATACCTTGAAAAATCGTGGCATTACCAGTTAATAACAGTGGATACTTTAAGTACTCTCAACACATATTAGAAAATGCAGAATTAAAGTTGAACTAAGTTTCTCTAATACTCGGGTTCTTTTTTACAGCAGATGGATGCAGAACTTTCCAAAGACGATATTAGTAAAGAAGGAAACCAGTGAATCACTTCTGATGCAGGATGGAGAACTAAGAATGCTGCAGCCTCATAAATAAAACACCTCTCGCCTGAAAGAAAACAACACACCACAAATACAAGTGGCAAAAATTGGAGAGAGAGTAGTCTGAATTGAGTTGGGAGAGTCTACACTCTCCTCTTAGTCATTGAGCTCAAACTGGCCAACTGTGAGTCAATTCCAAACTTGACAACTTGGAATCTGTAGCAGCACTCTATTCTGAGTGCTAACTACTTCTTGTTCTTTCAAGTTGCAAGCTGACCAAGGTTGATGGGAACTCACTTGCTTTGTTCAAACAATGCTTTGTGAAAGCAGCATGTAGCTCTTAACTCAGACCTTCCCCAAGGCTAGCTGGAGAGCAACTACAGTACTCTGCATGGAGCCTCAGCACTGAGCTTCTCTCCACATGACTGGCTAGCTCTTGCAATAGCTATTTAAATGTCATCTCAGAAAGCCCCAGTTAACCTAAGGTGACACCTTTTGTCCAAAAAAACAAGATGGTACACAAAGACAGTTTTTGCTGTTCAGACATAATATTGTACAACTTTATAAGTCCATTTGAGCAGATCTCTATCAAACCATTCTGCTCGTTGATTCTGGATTTGACATGTATGCAAATCAGACTGTAAGACAGCAAATGCAATTTTATCTGATTGTAGAGGAGGATGTCTACAGAAACATTTTATTCAATCCACTGAAGAGCTTTTTTTCCCAAAAGAATCCACAATGGTGTTCTGTCTGAGTGGGCCTATGATGTAATATTTTAATTTTCACCTTTACGCTGGCAGAGCAGATATCGAATTCCTTAAGAACAGAAAAAGAAAGTAGTAGAGACTTTCCATTTCCAAGTACGATTATCTCAGTCCTGCGATCATACTGTTTTTTTCCTCTAAATACTTTTTACCAAGGACTGAGGGAAAATGCTGAGTTCCTACTTAAGGCTAAATACCTTGAAAAATCGTGGCATTACCAGTTAATAACAGTGGATACTTTAAGTACTCTCAACACATATTAGAAAATGCAGAAATAAAGTTGAACTAAGTTTCTCTAATACTCGGGTTCTTTCCTACAGCAGATGGATGCAGAACTTTCCAAAGACGATATTAGTGAAGAAGGAAACCAGTGAATCACTTCTGATGCAGGATGGAGAACTAAGAATGCTGCAGCCTCATAAATAAAACACCTCTCGCCTGAAAGAAAAAAACACACCACAAATACAAGTGGCAAAAATTGGAGAGAGAGTAGTCTGAATTGAGTTGGGAGAGTCTGCACTCTCCTCTCAGTCATTGAGCTCAAACTGGCCAACTGTGAGTCAATTCCAAACTTGACATCTGTAGCAGCACTCTATTCTGAGTGCTAACTACTTCTTGTTCTTTCAAGTTGCAAGCTGACCAAGGTTGATGGGAACTCACTTGCTTTGTTCAAACAATGCTTTGTGAAAGCAGCATGTAGCTCTTAACTCAGACCTTCCCCAAGGCTAGCTGGAGAGCAACTACAGTACTCCGCATGGAGCCTCAGCACTGAGCTTCTCTCCACATGACTGGCTAGCTCTTGCAATAGCTATTTAAATGTCATCTTAGAAAGCCCCAGTTAACCTAAGGTGACACCTTTTGTCCAAAAAAACAAGATGGTACACAAAGACAGTTTTTGCTGTTCAGACATAATATTGTACAACGTTATAAGCCCATTTGACCAGATCTCTATCAAACCATTCTGCTCGTTGATTCTGGATTTGACATGTATGCAAATCACACTGTAAGACAACAAATGCAATTTTATCTGATTGTAGAGGAGGATGTCTACAGAAACATTTTATTCAATCCACTGAAGAGCTTTTTTTTGCAAAAGAATCCACAATGGTGTTCTGTCTGAGTGGGCCTTTGATGTAATATTTTAATTTTCACCTTTACGCTGGCAGAGCAGATATCGAATTCCTTAAGAACAGAAAAAGAAAGTAGTAGAGACTTTCCATTTCCAAGTACGATTATCTCAGTCCTGTGATCATACTGTTTTTTTCCTCTAAATACTTTTTACCAAGGACTGAGGGAAAATGCTGAGTTCCTACTTAAGGCTAAATACCTTGAAAAACCGTGGCATTACCAGTTAATAACAGTGGATACTTTAAGTACTCTCAACACATATTAGAAAATGCAGAATTAAAGTTGAACTAAGTTTCTCTAATACTCGGGTTCTTTCCTACAGCAGATGGATGCAGAACTTTCCAAAGACGATATTAGTGAAGAAGGAAACCAGTGAATCACTTCTGATGCAGGATGGAGAACTAAGAATGCTGCAGCCTCATAAATAAAACACCTCTCGCCTGAAAGAAAAAAACACACCACAAATACAAGTGGCAAAAATTGGAGAGAGAGTAGTCTGAATTGAGTTGGGAGAGTCTGCACCCTCCTCTCAGTCATTGAGCTCAAACTGGCCAACTGTGAGTCAATTCCAAACTTGACAACTTGGAATCTGTAGCAGCACTCTATTCTGAGTGCTAACTACTTCTTGTTCTTTCAAGTTGCAAGCTGACCAAGGTTGATGGGAACTCACTTGCTTTGTTCAAACAATGCTTTGTGAAAGCAGCATGTAGCTCTTAACTCAGACCTTCCCCAAGGCTAGCTGGAGAGCAACTACAGTACTCTGCATGGAGCCTCAGCACTGAGCTTCTCTCCACATGACTGGCTAGCTCTTGCAATAGCTATTTAAATGTCATCTCAGAAAGCCCCAGTTAACCTAAGGTGACACCTTTTGTCCAAAAAAACAAGATGGTACACAAAGACAGTTTTTGCTGTTCAGACATAATATTGTACAACTTTATAAGCCCATTTGACCAGATCTCTATCAAACCATTCTGCTCGTTGATTCCGCATTTGACATGTATGCAAATCAGACTGTAAGACAACAAATGCAATTTTATCTGATTGTAGAGGAGGATGTCTACAGAAACATTTTATTCAATCCACTGAAGAGCTTTTTTTTCCAAAAGAATCCACAATGGTGTTCTGTCTGAGTGGGCCTATGATGTAATATTTTAATTTTCACCTTTACGCTGGCAGAGCAGATATCGAATTCCTTAAGAAGAGAAAAAGAAAGTAGTAGAGACTTTCCATTTCCAAGTACGATTATCTCAGTCCTGCGATCATACTGTTTTTTTCCTCTAAATACTTTTTACCAAGGACTGAGGGAAAATGCTGAGTTCCTACTTAAGGCTAAATACCTTGAAAAATCGTGGCATTACCAGTTAATAACAGTGGATACTTTAAGTACTCTCAACACATATTAGAAAATGCAGAATTAAAGTTGAACTAAGTTTCTCTAATACTCGGGTTCTTTTTTACAGCAGATGGATGCAGAACTTTCCAAAGACGATATTAGTAAAGAAGGAAACCAGTGAATCACTTCTGATGCAGGATGGAGAACTAAGAATGCTGCAGCCTCATAAATAAAACACCTCTCGCCTGAAAGAAAACAACACACCACAAATACAAGTGGCAAAAATTGGAGAGAGAGTAGTCTGAATTGAGTTGGGAGAGTCTACACTCTCCTCTTAGTCATTGAGCTCAAACTGGCCAACTGTGAGTCAATTCCAAACTTGACAACTTGGAATCTGTAGCAGCACTCTATTCTGAGTGCTAACTACTTCTTGTTCTTTCAAGTTGCAAGCTGACCAAGGTTGATGGGAACTCACTTGCTTTGTTCAAACAATGCTTTGTGAAAGCAGCATGTAGCTCTTAACTCAGACCTTCCCCAAGGCTAGCTGGAGAGCAACTACAATACTCTGCATGGAGCCTCAGCACTGAGCTTCTCTACACATGACTGGCTAGCTCTTGCAATAGCTATTTAAATGTCATCTCAGAAAGCCCCAGTTAACCTAAGGTGACACCTTTTGTCCAAAAAAACAAGATGGTACACAAAGACAGTTTTTGCTGTTCAGACATAATATTGTACAACGTTATAAGCCCATTTGACCAGATCTCTATCAAACCATTCTGCTCGATGATTCTGGATTTGACATGTATGCAAATCACACTGTAAGACAACAAATGCAATTTTATCTGATTGTAGAGGAGGATGTCTACAGAAACATTTTATTCAATCCACTGAAGAGCTTTTTTTTCCAAAAGAATCCACAATGGTGTTCTGTCTGAGTGGGCCTTTGATGTAATATTTTAATTTTCACCTTTACGCTGGCAGAGCAGATATCGAATTCCTTAAGAACAGAAAAAGAAAGTAGTAGAGACTTTCCATTTCCAAGTACGATTATCTCAGTCCTGCGATCATACTGTTTTTTTCCTCTAAATACTTTTTACCAAGGACTGAGGGAAAATGCTGAGTTCCTACTTAAGGCTAAATACCTTGCAAAACCGTGGCATTACCAGTTAATAACAGTGGATACTTTAAGTACTCTCAACACATATTAGAAAATGCAGAATTAAAGTTGAACTAAGTTTCTCTAATACTCGGGTTCTTTCCTACAGCAGATGGATGCAGAACTTTCCAAAGACGATATTAGTGAAGAAGGAAACCAGTGAATCACTTCTGATGCAGGATGGAGAACTAAGAATGCTGCAGCCTCATAAATAAAACACCTCTCGCCTGAAAGAAAAAAACACACCACAAATACAAGTGGCAAAAATTGGAGAGAGAGTAGTCTGAATTGAGTTGGGAGAGTCTGCACCCTCCTCTCAGTCATTGAGCTCAAACTGGCCAACTGTGAGTCAATTCCAAACTTGACAACTTGGAATCTGTAGCAGCACTCTATTCTGAGTGCTAACTACTTCTTGTTCTTTCAAGTTGCAAGCTGACCAAGGTTGATGGGAACTCACTTGCTTTGTTCAAACAATGCTTTGTGAAAGCAGCATGTAGCTCTTAACTCAGACCTTCCCCAAGGCTAGCTGGAGAGCAACTACAGTACTCTGCATGGAGCCTCAGCACTGAGCTTCTCTCCACATGACTGGCTAGCTCTTGCAATAGCTATTTAAATGTCATCTCAGAAAGCCCCAGTTAACCTAAAGTGACACCTTTTGTCCAAAAAAACAAGATGGTACACAAAGACAGTTTTTGCTGTTCAGACATAATATTGTACAACTTTATAAGCCCATTTGACCAGATCTCTATCAAACCATTCTGCTCGTTGATTCTGGATTTGACATGTATGCAAATCAGACTGTAAGACAACAAATGCAATTTTATCTGATTGTAGAGGAGGATGTCTACAGAAACATTTTATTCAATCCACTGAAGAGCTTTTTTTTTCCAAAAGAATCCACAATGGTGTTCTGTCTGAGTGGGCCTATGATGTAATATTTTAATTTTCACCTTTACGCTGGCAGAGCAGATATCGAATTCCTTAAGAACAGAAAAAGAAAGTAGTAGAGACTTTCCATTTCCAAGTACGATTATCTCAGTCCTGTGATCATACTGTTTTTTTCCTCTAAATACTTTTTACCAAGGACTGAGGGAAAATGCTGAGTTCCTACTTAAGGCTAAATACCTTGAAAAATCGTGGCATTACCAGTTAATAACAGTGGATACTTTAAGTACTCTCAACACATATTAGAAAATGCAGAATTAAAGTTGAACTAAGTTTCTCTAATACTCGGGTTCTTTCCTACAGCAGATGGATGCAGAACTTTCCAAAGACGATAGTGAAGAAGGAAACCAGTGAATCACTTCTGATGCAGGATGGAGAACTAAGAATGCTGCAGACTCATAAATAAAACACCTCTCGCCTGAAAGAAAAAAACACACCACAAATACAAGTGGCAAAAATTGGAGAGAGAGTAGTCTGAATTGAGTTGGGAGAGTCTACACTCTCCACTCAGTCATTGAGCTCAAACTGGCCAACTGTGAGTCAATTCCAAACTTGACAACTTGGAATCTGTAGCAGCACTCTATTCTGAGTGCTAACTACTTCTTGTTCTTTCAAGTTGCAAGCTGACCAAGGTTGATGGGAACTCACTTGCTTTGTTCAAACAATGCTTTGTGAAAGCAGCATGTAGCTCTTAACTCAGACCTTCCCCAAGGCTAGCTGGAGAGCAACTACAGTACTCCACATGGAGCCTCAGCACTGAGCTTCTCTCCACATGACTGGCTAGCTCTTGCAATAGCTATTTAAATGTCATCTCAGAAAGCCCCAGTTAACCTAAGGTGACACCTTTTGTCCAAAAAAACAAGATGGTACACAAAGACAGTTTTTGCTGTTCAGACATAATATTGTACAACGTTATAAGCCCATTTGACCAGATCTCTATCAAACCATTCTGCTCGTTGATTCTGGATTTGACATGTATGCAAATCAGACTGTAAGACAACAAATGCAATTTTATCTGATTGTAGAGGAGGATGTCTACAGAAACATTTTATTCAATCCACTGAAGAGCTTTTTTTCCCAAAAGAATCCACAATGGTGTTCTGTCTGAGTGGGCCTATGATGTAATATTTTAATTTTCACCTTTACGCTGGCAGAGCAGATATCGAATTCCTTAAGAACAGAAAAAGAAAGTAGTAGAGACTTTCCATTTCCAAGTACGATTATCTCAGTCCTGCGATCATACTGTTTTTTTCCTCTAAATACTTTTTACCAAGGACTGAGGGAAAATGCTGAGTTCCTACTTAAGGCTAAATACCTTGAAAAATCGTGGCATTACCAGTTAATAACAGTGGATACTTTAAGTACTCTCAACACATATTAGAAAATGCAGAATTAAAGTTGAACTAAGTTTCTCTAATATTCGGGTTCTTTCCTACAGCAGATGGATGCAGAACTTTCCAAAGACGATATTAGTGAAGAAGGAAACCAGTGAATCACTTCTGATGCAGGATGGAGAACTAAGAATGCTGCAGCCTCATAAATAAAACACCTCTCGCCTGAAAGAAAAAAACACACCACAAATACAAGTGGCAAAAATTGGAGAGAGAGTAGTCTGAATTGAGTTGGGAGAGTCTACACTCTCCTCTCAGTCATTGAGCTCAAAGTGGCCAACTGTGAGTCAATTCCAAACTTGACAACTTGGAATCTGTAGCAGCACTCTATTCTGAGTGCTAACTACTTCTTGTTCTTTCAAGTTGCAAGCTGACCAAGGTTGATGGGAACTCACTTGCTTTGTTCAAACAATGCTTTGTGAAAGCAGCATGTAGCTCTTAACTCAGACCTTCCCCAAGGCTAGCTGGAGAGCAACTACAGTACTCTGCATGGAGCCTCAGCACTGAGCTTCTCTCCACATGACTGGCTAGCTCTTGCAATAGCTATTTAAATGTCATCTCAGAAAGCCCCAGTTAACCTAAGGTGACACCTTTTGTCCAAAAAAACAAGATGGTACACAAAGACAGTTTTTGCTGTTCAGACATAATATTGTACAACTTTATAAGTCCATTTGAGCAGATCTCTATCAAACCATTCTGCTCGTTGATTCTGGATTTGACATGTATGCAAATCAGACTGTAAGACAACAAATGCAATTTTATCTGATTGTAGAGGAGGATGTCTACAGAAACATTTTATTCAATCCACTGAAGAGCTTTTTTTCCCAAAAGAATCCACAATGGTGTTCTGTCTGAGTGGGCCTATGATGTAATATTTTAATTTTCACCTTTACGCTGGCAGAGCAGATATCGAATTCCTTAAGAACAGAAAAAGAAAGTAGTAGAGACTTTCCATTTCCAAGTACGATTATCTCAGTCCTGCGATCATACTGTTTTTTTCCTCTAAATACTTTTTACCAAGGACTGAGGGAAAATGCTGAGTTCCTACTTAAGGCTAAATACCTTGAAAAATCGTGGCATTACCAGTTAATAACAGTGGATACTTTAAGTACTCTCAACACATATTAGAAAATGCAGAATTAAAGTTGAACTAAGTTTCTCTAATACTCGGGTTCTTTCCTACAGCAGATGGATGCAGAACTTTCCAAAGACGATATTAGTGAAGAAGGAAACCAGTGAATCACTTCTGATGCAGGATGGAGAACTAAGAATGCTGCAGCCTCATAAATAAAACACCTCTCGCCTGAAAGAAAAAAACACACCACAAATACAAGTGGCAAAAATTGGAGAGAGAGTAGTCTGAATTGAGTTGGGAGAGTCTGCACTCTCCTCTCAGTCATTGAGCTCAAACTGGCCAAGTGTGAGTCAATTCCAAACTTGACAACTTGGAATCTGTAGCAGCACTCTATTCTGAGTGCTAACTACTTCTTGTTCTTTCAAGTTGCAAGCTGACCAAGGTTGATGGGAACTCACTTGCTTTGTTCAAACAATGCTTTGTGAAAGCAGCATGTAGCTCTTAACTCAGACCTTCCCCAAGGCTAGCTGGAGAGCAACTACAGTACTCCGCATGGAGCCTCAGCACTGAGCTCCTCTCCACATGACTGGCTAGCTCTTGCAATAGCTATTTAAATGTCATCTCAGAAAGCCCCAGTTAACCTAAGGTGACACCTTTTGTCCAAAAAAACAAGATGGTACACAAAGACAGTTTTTACTGTTCAGACATAATATTGTACAACTTTATAAGCCCATTTGACCAGATCTCTATCAAACCATTCTGCTCGTTGATTCTGGATTTGACATGTATGTAAATCACACTGTAAGACAACAAATGCAATTTTATCTGATTGTAGAAGAGGATGTCTACAGAAACATTTTATTCAATCCACTGAAGAGCATTTTTTTCCAAAAGAATCCACAATGGTGTTCTGTCTGAGTGGGCCTATGATGTAATATTTTAATTTTCACCTTTACGCTGGCAGAGCAGATATCGAATTCCTTAAGAACAGAAAAAGAAAGTAGTAGAGACTTTCCATTTCCAAGTACGATTATCTCAGTCCTGCGATCATACTGTTTTTTTCCTCTTAATACTTTTTACCAAGGACTGAGGGAAAATGCTGAGTTCCTACTTAAGGCTAAATACCTTGAAAAACCGTGGCATTACCAGTTAATAACAGTGGATATTTTAAGTACTCTCAACACATATTAGAAAATGCAGAATTAAAGTTGAACTAAGTTTCTCTCATACTCGGGTTCTTTCCTACAGCAGATGGATGCAGAACTTTCCAAAGACGATATTAGTGAAGAAGGAAACCAGTGAATCACTTCTGATGCAGGATGGAGAACTAAGAATGCTGCAGCCTCATAAATAAAACACCTCTCGCCTGAAAGAAAAAAACACACCACAAATACAAGTGGCAAAAATTGGAGAGAGAGTAGTCTGAATTGAGTTGGGAGAGTCTGCACTCTCCTCTCAGTCATTGAGCTCAAACTGGCCAACTGTGAGTCAATTCCAAACTTGACATCTGTAGCAGCACTCTATTCTGAGTGCTAACTACTTCTTGTTCTTTCAAGTTGCAAGCTGACCAAGGTTGATGGGAACTCACTTGCTTTGTTCAAACAATGCTTTGTGAAAGCAGCATGTAGCTCTTAACTCAGACCTTCCCCAAGGCTAGCTGGAGAGCAACTACAGTACTCTGCATGGAGCCTCAGCACTGAGCTTCTCTCCACATGACTGGCTAGCTCTTGCAATAGCTATTTAAATGTCATCTCAGAAAGCCCCAGTTAACCTAAGGTGACACCTTTTGTCCAAAAAAACAAGATGGTACACAAAGACAGTTTTTGCTGTTCAGACATAATATTGTACAACTTTATAAGTCCATTTGAGCAGATCTCTATCAAACCATTCTGCTCGTTGATTCTGGATTTGACATGTATGCAAATCAGACTGTAAGACAACAAATGCAATTTTATCTGATTGTAGAGGAGGATGTCTACAGAAACATTTTATTCAATCCACTGAAGAGCTTTTTTTCCCAAAAGAATCCACAATGGTGTTCTGTCTGAGTGGGCCTATGATGTAATATTTTAATTTTCACCTTTACGCTGGCAGAGCAGATATCGAATTCCTTAAGAACAGAAAAAGAAAGTAGTAGAGACTTTCCATTTCCAAGTACGATTATCTCAGTCCTGCGATCATACTGTTTTTTTCCTCTAAATACTTTTTACCAAGGACTGAGGGAAAATGCTGAGTTCCTACTTAAGGCTAAATACCTTGAAAAATCGTGGCATTACCAGTTAATAACAGTGGATACTTTAAGTACTCTCAACACATATTAGAAAATGCAGAATTAAAGTTGAACTAAGTTTCTCTAATACTCGGGTTCTTTCCTACAGCAGATGGATGCAGAACTTTCCAAAGACGATATTAGTGAAGAAGGAAACCAGTGAATCACTTCTGATGCAGGATGGAGAACTAAGAATGCTGCAGCCTCATAAATAAAACACCTCTCGCCTGAAAGAAAAAAACACACCACAAATACAAGTGGCAAAAATTGGAGAGAGAGTAGTCTGAATTGAGTTGGGAGAGTCTGCACTCTCCTCTCAGTCATTGAGCTCAAACTGGCCAAGTGTGAGTCAATTCCAAACTTGACAACTTGGAATCTGTAGCAGCACTCTATTCTGAGTGCTAACTACTTCTTGTTCTTTCAAGTTGCAAGCTGACCAAGGTTGATGGGAACTCACTTGCTTTGTTCAAACAATGCTTTGTTCAAACAATGCTTTGTGAAAGCAGCATGTAGCTCTTAACTCAGACCTTCCCCAAGGCTAGCTGGAGAGCAACTACAGTACTCTGCATGGAGCCTCAGCACTGAGCTTCTCTCCACATGACTGGCTAGCTCTTGCAATAGCTATTTAAATGTCATCTCAGAAAGCCCCAGTTAACCTAAGGTGACACCTTTTGTCCAAAAAAACAAGATGGTACACAAAGACAGTTTTTGCTGTTCAGACATAATATTGTACAACTTTATAAGTCCATTTGAGCAGATCTCTATCAAACCATTCTGCTCGTTGATTCTGGATTTGACATGTATGCAAATCAGACTGTAAGACAACAAATGCAATTTTATCTGATTGTAGAGGAGGATGTCTACAGAAACATTTTATTCAATCCACTGAAGAGCTTTTTTTCCCAAAAGAATCCACAATGGTGTTCTGTCTGAGTGGGCCTATGATGTAATATTTTAATTTTCACCTTTACGCTGGCAGAGCAGATATCGAATTCCTTAAGAACAGAAAAAGAAAGTAGTAGAGACTTTCCATTTCCAAGTACGATTATCTCAGTCCTGCGATCATACTGTTTTTTTCCTCTAAATACTTTTTACCAAGGACTGAGGGAAAATGCTGAGTTCCTACTTAAGGCTAAATACCTTGAAAAATCGTGGCATTACCAGTTAATAACAGTGGATACTTTAAGTACTCTCAACACATATTAGAAAATGCAGAATTAAAGTTGAACTAAGTTTCTCTAATACTCAGGTTCTTTCCTACAGCAGATGGATGCAGAACTTTCCAAAGACGATATTAGTGAAGAAGGAAACCAGTGAATCACTTCTGATGCAGGATGGAGAACTAAGAATGCTGCAGACTCATAAATAAAACACCTCTCGCCTGAAAGAAAAAAACACACCACAAATACAAGTGGCAAAAATTGGAGAGAGAGTAGTCTGAATTGAGTTGGGAGAGTCTGCACCCTCCTCTCAGTCATTGAGCTCAAACTGGCCAACTGTGAGTCAATTCCAAACTTGACAACTTGGAATCTGTAGCAGCACTCTATTCTGAGTGCTAACTACTTCTTGTTCTTTCAAGTTGCAAGCTGACCAAGGTTGATGGGAACTCACTTGCTTTGTTCAAACAATGCTTTGTGAAAGCAGCATGTAGCTCTTAACTCAGACCTTCCCCAAGGCTAGCTGGAGAGCAACTACAGTACTCTGCATGGAGCCTCAGCACTGAGCTTCTCTCCACATGACTGGCTAGCTCTTGCAATAGCTATTTAAATGTCATCTCAGAAAGCCCCAGTTAGCCTATGGTGACACCTTTTGTCCAAAAAAACAAGATGGTACACAAAGACAGTTTTTGCTGTTCAGACATAATATTGTACAACTTTATAAGCCCATTTGACCAGATCTCTATCAAACCATTCTGCTCGTTGATTCTGGATTTGACATGTATGCAAATCAGACTGTAAGACAACAAATGCAATTTTATCTGATTGTAGAGGAGGATGTCTACAGAAACATTTTATTCAATCCACTGAAGAGCTTTTTTTTCCAAAAGAATCCACAATGGTGTTCTGTCTGAGTGGGCCTATGATGTAATATTTTAATTTTCACCTTTACGCTGGCAGAGCAGATATCGAATTCCTTAAGAACAGAAAAAGAAAGTAGTAGAGACTTTCCATTTCCAAGTACGATTATCTCAGTCCTGCGATCATACTGTTTTTTTCCTCTAAATACTTTTTACCAAGGACTGAGGGAAAATGCTGAGTTCCTACTTAAGGCTAAATACCTTGAAAAATCGTGGCATTACCAGTTAATAACAGTGGATACTTTAAGTACTCTCAACACATATTAGAAAATGCAGAATTAAAGTTGAACTAAGTTTCTCTAATACTCGGGTTCTTTCCTACAGCAGATGGATGCAGAACTTTCCAAAGACGATATTAGTGAAGAAGGAAACCAGTGAATCACTTCTGATGCAGGATGGAGAACTAAGAATGCTGCAGCCTCATAAATAAAACACCTCTCGCCTGAAAGAAAAAAACACACCACAAATACAAGTGGCAAAAATTGGAGAGAGAGTAGTCTGAATTGAGTTGGGAGAGTCTGCACCCTCCTCTCAGTCATTGAGCTCAAACTGGCCAACTGTGAGTCAATTCCAAACTTGACAACTTGGAATCTGTAGCAGCACTCTATTCTGAGTGCTAACTACTTCTTGTTCTTTCAAGTTGCAAGCTGACCAAGGTTGATGGGAACTCACTTGCTTTGTTCAAACAATGCTTTGTGAAAGCAGCATGTAGCTCTTAACTCAGACCTTCCCCAAGGCTAGCTGGAGAGCAACTACAGTACTCTGCATGGAGCCTCAGCACTGAGCTTCTCTCCACATGACTGGCTAGCTCTTGCAATAGCTATTTAAATGTCATCTCAGAAAGCCCCAGTTAGCCTAAGGTGACACCTTTTGTCCAAAAAAACAAGATGGTACACAAAGACAGTTTTTGCTGTTCAGACATAATATTGTACAACTTTATAAGCCCATTTGACCAGATCTCTATCAAACCATTCTGCATGTTGATTCTGGATTTGACATGTATGCAAATCAGACTGTAAGACAACAAATGCAATTTTATCTGATTGTAGAGGAGGATGTCTACAGAAACATTTTATTCAATCCACTGAAGAGCTTTTTTTTCCAAAAGAATCCACAATGGTGTTCTGTCTGAGTGGGCCTATGATGTAATATTTTAATTTTCACCTTTACGCTGGCAGAGCAGATATCGAATTCCTTAAGAACAGAAAAAGAAAGTAGTAGAGACTTTCCATTTCCAAGTACGATTATCTCAGTCCTGCGATCATACTGTTTTTTTCCTCTAAATACTTTTTACCAAGGACTGAGGGAAAATGCTGAGTTCCTACTTAAGGCTAAATACCTTGAAAAATCGTGGCATTACCAGTTAATAACAGTGGATACTTTAAGTACTCTCAACACATATTAGAAAATGCAGAATTAAAGTTGAACTAAGTTTCTCTAATACTCGGGTTCTTTCCTACAGCAGATGGATGCAGAACTTTCCAAAGACGATAGTGAAGAAGGAAACCAGTGAATCACTTCTGATGCAGGATGGAGAACTAAGAATGCTGCAGCCTCATAAATAAAACACCTCTCGCCTGAAAGAAAAAAACACACCACAAATACAAGTGGCAAAAATTGGAGAGAGAGTAGTCTGAATTGAGTTGGGAGAGTCTACACTCTTCTCTCAGTCATTGAGCTCAAACTGGCCAACTGTGAGTCAATTCCAAACTTGACAACTTGGAATCTGTAGCAGCACTCTATTCTGAGTGCTAACTACTTCTTGTTCTTTCAAGTTGCAAGCTGACCAAGGTTGATGGGAACTCACTTGCTTTGTTCAAACAATGCATTGTGAAAGCAGCATGTAGCTCTTAACTCAGACCTTCCCCAAGGCTAGCTGGAGAGCAACTACAGTACTCCGCATGGAGCCTCAGCACTGAGCTTCTCTCCACATGACTGGCTAGCTCTTGCAATAGCTATTTAAATGTCATCTCAGAAAGCCCCAGTTAACCTAAGGTGACACCTTTTGTCCAAAAAAACAAGATGGTACACAAAGACAGTTTTTGCTGTTCAGACATAATATTGTACAACGTTATAAGCCCATTTGACCAGATCTCTATCAAACCATTCTGCTCGTTGATTCTGGATTTGACATGTATGCAAATCACACTGTAAGACAACAAATGCAATTTTATCTGATTGTAGAGGAGGATGTCTACAGAAACATTTTATTCAATCCACTGAAGAGCTTTTTTTTCCAAAAGAATCCACAATGGTGTTCTGTCTGAGTGGGCCTATGATGTAATATTTTAATTTTCACCTTTACGCTGGCAGAGCAGATATCGAATTCCTTAAGAACAGAAAAAGAAAGTAGTAGAGACTTTCCATTTCCAAGTACGATTATCTCAGTCCTGCGATCATACTGTTTTTTTCCTCTAAATACTTTTTACCAAGGACTGAGGGAAAATGCTGAGTTCCTACTTAAGGCTAAATACCTTGAAAAATCGTGGCATTACCAGTTAATAACAGTGGATACTTTAAGTACTCTCAACACATATTAGAAAATGCAGAATTAAAGTTGAACTAAGTTTCTCTAATACTCGGGTTCTTTCCTACAGCAGATGGATGCAGAACTTTCCAAAGACGATATTAGTGAAGAAGGAAACCAGTGAATCACTTCTGATGCAGGATGGAGAACTAAGAATGCTGCAGCCTCATAAATAAAACACCTCTCGCCTGAAAGAAAAAAACACACCACAAATACAAATGGCAAAAATTGGAGAGAGAGTAGTCTGAATTGAGTTGGGAGAGTCTGCACCCTCCTCTCAGTCATTGAGCTCAAACTGGCCAACTGTGAGTCATTTCCAAACTTGACAACTTGGAATCTGTAGCAGCACTCTATTCTGAGTGCTAACTACTTCTTGTTCTTTCAAGTTGCAAGCTGACCAAGGTTGATGGGAACTCACTTGCTTTGTTCAAACAATGCTTTGTGAAAGCAGCATGTAGCTCTTAACTCAGACCTTCCCCAAGGCTAGCTGGAGAGCAACTACAGTACTCTGCATGGAGCCTCAGCACTGATCTTCTCTCCACATGACTGGCTAGCTCTTGCAATAGCTATTTAAATGTCATCTCAGAAAGCCCCAGTTAACCTAAGGTGACACCTTTTGTCCAAAAAAACAAGATGGTACACAAAGACAGTTTTTGCTGTTCAGACATAATATTGTACAACTTTATAAGTCCATTTGAGCAGATCTCTATCAAACCATTCTGCTCGTTGATTCTGGATTTGACATGTATGTAAATCACACTGTAAGACAACAAATGCAATTTTATCTGATTGTAGAAGAGGATGTCTACAGAAACATTTTATTCAATCCACTGAAGAGCTTTTTTTTCCAAAAGAATCCACAATGGTGTTCTGTCTGAGTGGGCCTATGATGTAATATTTTAATTTTCACCTTTACGCTGGCAGAGCAGATATCGAATTCCTTAAGAACAGAAAAAGAAAGTAGTAGAGACTTTCCATTTCCAAGTACGATTATCTCAGTCCTGCGATCATACTGTTTTTTTCCTCTAAATACTTTTTACCAAGGACTGAGGGAAAATGCTGAGTTCCTACTTAAGGCTAAATACCTTGAAAAACCGTGGCATTACCAGTTAATAACAGTGGATACTTTAAGTACTCTCAACACATATTAGAAAATGCAGAATTAAAGTTGAACTAAGTTTCTCTAATACTCGGGTTCTTTCCTACAGCAGATGGATGCAGAACTTTCCAAAGACGATATTAGTGAAGAAGGAAACCAGTGAATCACTTCTGATGCAGGATGGAGAACTAAGAATGCTGCAGCCTCATAAATAAAACACCTCTCGCCTGAAAGAAAACAACACACCACAAATACAAGTGGCAAAAATTGGAGAGAGAGTAGTCTGAATTGAGTTGGGAGAGTCTACACTCTCCTCTTAGTCATTGAGCTCAAACTGGCCAACTGTGAGTCAATTCCAAACTTGACAACTTGGAATCTGTAGCAGCACTCTATTCTGAGTGCTAACTACTTCTTGTTCTTTCAAGTTGCAAGCTGACCAAGGTTGATGGGAACTCACTTGCTTTGTTCAAACAATGCTTTGTGAAAGCAGCATGTAGCTCTTAACTCAGACCTTCCCCAAGGCTAGCTGGAGAGCAACTACAGTACTCTGCATGGAGCCTCAGCACTGAGCTTCTCTCCACATGACTGGCTAGCTCTTGCAATAGCTATTTAAATGTCATCTCAGAAAGCCCCAGTTAACCTAAGGTGACACCTTTTGTCCAAAAAAACAAGATGGTACACAAAGACAGTTTTTGCTGTTCAGACATAATATTGTACAACTTTATAAGTCCATTTGAGCAGATCTCTATCAAACCATTCTGCTCGTTGATTCTGGATTTGACATGTATGCAAATCAGACTGTAAGACAACAAATGCAATTTTATCTGATTGTAGAGGAGGATGTCTACAGAAACATTTTATTCAATCCACTGAAGAGCTTTTTTTCCCAAAAGAATCCACAATGGTGTTCTGTCTGAGTGGGCCTATGATGTAATATTTTAATTTTCACCTTTACGCTGGCAGAGCAGATATCGAATTCCTTAAGAACAGAAAAAGAAAGTAGTAGAGACTTTCCATTTCCAAGTACGATTATCTCAGTCCTGCGATCATACTGTTTTTTTCCTCTAAATACTTTTTACCAAGGACTGAGGGAAAATGCTGAGTTCCTACTTAAGGCTAAATACCTTGAAAAATCGTGGCATTACCAGTTAATAACAGTGGATACTTTAAGTACTCTCAACACATATTAGAAAATGCAGAATTAAAGTTGAACTAAGTTTCTCTAATATTCGGGTTCTTTCCTACAGCAGATGGATGCAGAACTTTCCAAAGACGATATTAGTGAAGAAGGAAACCAGTGAATCACTTCTGATGCAGGATGGAGAACTAAGAATGCTGCAGCCTCATAAATAAAACACCTCTCGCCTGAAAGAAAAAAACACACCACAAATACAAGTGGCAAAAATTGGAGAGAGAGTAGTCTGAATTGAGTTGGGAGAGTCTGCACTCTCCTCTCAGTCATTGAGCTCAAACTGGCCAAGTGTGAGTCAATTCCAAACTTGACAACTTGGAATCTGTAGCAGCACTCTATTCTGAGTGCTAACTACTTCTTGTTCTTTCAAGTTGCAAGCTGACCAAGGTTGATGGGAACTCACTTGCTTTGTTCAAACAATGCTTTGTGAAAGCAGCATGTAGCTCTTAACTCAGACCTTCCCCAAGGCTAGCTGGAGAGCAACTACAGTACTCTGCATGGAGCCTCAGCACTGAGCTTCTCTCCACATGACTGGCTAGCTCTTGCAATAGCTATTTAAATGTCATCTCAGAAAGCCCCAGTTAACCTAAGGTGACACCTTTTGTCCAAAAAACCAAGATGGTACACAAAGACAGTTTTTGCTGTTCAGACATAATATTGTACAACTTTATAAGTCCATTTGAGCAGATCTCTATCAAACCATTCTGCTCGTTGATTCTGGATTTGACATGTATGCAAATCAGACTGTAAGACAACAAATGCAATTTTATCTGATTGTAGAGGAGGATGTCTACAGAAACATTTTATTCAATCCACTGAAGAGCTTTTTTTCCCAAAAGAATCCACAATGGTGTTCTGTCTGAGTGGGCCTATGATGTAATATTTTAATTTTCACCTTTACGCTGGCAGAGCAGATATCGAATTCCTTAAGAACAGAAAAAGAAAGTAGTAGAGACTTTCCATTTCCAAGTACGATTATCTCAGTCCTGCGATCATACTGTTTTTTTCCTCTAAATACTTTTTACCAAGGACTGAGGGAAAATGCTGAGTTCCTACTTAAGGCTAAATACCTTGAAAAACCGTGGCATTACCAGTTAATAACAGTGGATACTTTAAGTACTCTCAACACATATTAGAAAATGCAGAATTAAAGTTGAACTAAGTTTCTCTAATACTCGGGTTCTTTCCTACAGCAGATGGATGCAGAACTTTCCAAAGACGATATTAGTGAAGAAGGAAACCAGTGAATCACTTCTGATGCAGGATGGAGAACTAAGAATGCTGCAGACTCATAAATAAAACACCTCTCGCCTGAAAGAAAACAACACACCACAAATACAAGTGGCAAAAATTGGAGAGAGAGTAGTCTAAATTGAGTTGGGAGAGTCTGCACCCTCCTCTCAGTCATTGAGCTCAAACTGGCCAACTGTGAGTCAATTCCAAACTTGACAACTTGGAATCTGTAGCAGCACTCTATTCTGAGTGCTAACTACTTCTTGTTCTTTCAAGTTGCAAGCTGACCAAGGTTGATGGGAACTCACTTGCTTTGTTCAAACAATGCTTTGTGAAAGCAGCATGTAGCTCTTAACTCAGACCTTCCCCAAGGCTAGCTGGAGAGCAACTACAGTACTCTGCATGGAGCCTCAGCACTGAGCTTCTCTCCACATGACTGGCTAGCTCTTGCAATAGCTATTTAAATGTCATCTCAGAAAGCCCCAGTTAACCTAAAGTGACACCTTTTGTCCAAAAAAACAAGATGGTACACAAAGACAGTTTTTGCTGTTCAGACATAATATTGTACAACTTTATAAGCCCATTTGACCAGATCTCTATCAAACCATTCTGCTCGTTGATTCTGGATTTGACATGTATGCAAATCAGACTGTAAGACAACAAATGCAATTTTATCTGATTGTAGAGGAGGATGTCTACAGAAACATTTTATTCAATCCACTGAAGAGCTTTTTTTCCCAAAAGAATCCACAATGGTGTTCTGTCTGAGTGGGCCTATGATGTAATATTTTAATTTTCACCTTTACGCTGGCAGAGCAGATATCGAATTCCTTAAGAACAGAAAAAGAAAGTAGTAGAGACTTTCCATTTCCAAGTACGATTATCTCAGTCCTGTGATCATACTGTTTTTTTCCTCTAAATACTTTTTACCAAGGACTGAGGGAAAATGCTGAGTTCCTACTTAAGGCTAAATACCTTGAAAAATCGTGGCATTACCAGTTAATAACAGTGGATACTTTAAGTACTCTCAACACATATTAGAAAATGCAGAATTAAAGTTGAACTAAGTTTCTCTAATACTCGGGTTCTTTCCTACAGCAGATGGATGCAGAACTTTCCAAAGACGATAGTGAAGAAGGAAACCAGTGAATCACTTCTGATGCAGGATGGAGAACTAAGAATGCTGCAGACTCATAAATAAAACACCTCTCGCCTGAAAGAAAAAAACACACCACAAATACAAGTGGCAAAAATTGGAGAGAGAGTAGTCTGAATTGAGTTGGGAGAGTCTACACTCTTCTCTCAGTCATTGAGCTCAAACTGGCCAACTGTGAGTCAATTCCAAACTTGACAACTTGGAATCTGTAGCAGCACTCTATTCTGAGTGCTAACTACTTCTTGTTCTTTCAAGTTGCAAGCTGACCAAGGTTGATGGGAACTCACTTGCTTTGTTCAAACAATGCATTGTGAAAGCAGCATGTAGCTCTTAACTCAGACCTTCCCCAAGGCTAGCTGGAGAGCAACTACAGTACTCCGCATGGAGCCTCAGCACTGAGCTTCTCTCCACATGACTGGCTAGCTCTTGCAATAGCTATTTAAATGTCATCTCAGAAAGCCCCAGTTAACCTAAGGTGACACCTTTTGTCCAAAAAAACAAGATGGTACACAAAGACAGTTTTTGCTGTTCAGACATAATATTGTACAACGTTATAAGCCCATTTGACCAGATCTCTATCAAACCATTCTGCTCGTTGATTCTGGATTTGACATGTATGCAAATCACACTGTAAGACAACAAATGCAATTTTATCTGATTGTAGAGGAGGATGTCTACAGAAACATTTTATTCAATCCACTGAAGAGCTTTTTTTTCCAAAAGAATCCACAATGGTGTTCTGTCTGAGTGGGCCTTCGATGTAATATTTTAATTTTCACCTTTACGCTGGCAGAGCAGATATCGAATTCCTTAAGAACAGAAAAAGAAAGTAGTAGAGACTTTCCATTTCCAAGTACGATTATCTCAGTCCTGCGATCATACTGTTTTTTTCCTCTAAATACTTTTTACCAAGGACTGAGGGAAAATGCTGAGTTCCTACTTAAGGCTAAATACCTTGAAAAACCGTGGCATTACCAGTTAATAACAGTGGATACTTTAAGTACTCTCAACACATATTAGAAAATGCAGAATTAAAGTTGAACTAAGTTTCTCTAATACTCGGGTTCTTTCCTACAGCAGATGGATGCAGAACTTTCCAAAGACGATATTAGTGAAGAAGGAAACCAGTGAATCACTTCTGATGCAGGATGGAGAACTAAGAATGCTGCAGACTCATAAATAAAACACCTCTCGCCTGAAAGAAAAAAACACACCATAAATACAAGTGGCAAAAATTGGAGAGAGAGTAGTCTGAATTGAGTTGGGAGAGTCTGCACCCTCCTCTCAGTCATTGAGCTCAAACTGGCCAACTGTGAGTCAATTCCAAACTTGACAACTTGGAATCTGTAGCAGCACTCTATTCTGAGTGCTAACTACTTCTTGTTCTTTCAAGTTGCAAGCTGACCAAGGTTGATGGGAACTCACTTGCTTTGTTCAAACAATGCTTTGTGAAAGCAGCATGTAGCTCTTAACTCAGACCTTCCCCAAGGCTAGCTGGAGAGCAACTACAGTACTCTGCATGGAGCCTCAGCACTGAGCTTCTCTCCACATGACTGGCTAGCTCTTGCAATAGCTATTTAAATGTCATCTCAGAAAGCCCCAGTTAACCTAAAGTGACACCTTTTGTCCAAAAAAACAAGATGGTACACAAAGACAGTTTTTGCTGTTCAGACATAATATTGTACAACTTTATAAGCCCATTTGACCAGATCTCTATCAAACCATTCTGCTCGTTGATTCTGGATTTGACATTTATGCAAATCAGACTGTAAGACAACAAATGCAATTTTATCTGATTGTAGAGGAGGATGTCTACAGAAACATTTTATTCAATCCACTGAAGAGCTTTTTTTTCCAAAAGAATCCACAATGGTGTTCTGTCTGAGTGGGCCTATGATGTAATATTTTAATTTTCACCTTTACGCTGGCAGAGCAGATATCGAATTCCTTAAGAACAGAAAAAGAAAGTAGTAGAGACTTTCCATTTCCAAGTACGATTATCTCAGTCCTGTGATCATACTGTTTTTTTCCTCTAAATACTTTTTACCAAGGACTGAGGGAAAATGCTGAGTTCCTACTTAAGGCTAAATACCTTGAAAAATCGTGGCATTACCAGTTAATAACAGTGGATACTTTAAGTACTCTCAACACATATTAGAAAATGCAGAATTAAAGTTGAACTAAGTTTCTCTAATACTCGGGTTCTTTTTTACAGCAGATGGATGCAGAACTTTCCAAAGACGATATTAGTGAAGAAGGAAACCAGTGAATCACTTCTGATGCAGGATGGAGAACTAAGAATGCTGCAGCCTCATAAATAAAACACCTCTCGCCTGAAAGAAAACAACACACCACAAATACAAGTGGCAAAAATTGGAGAGAGAGTAGTCTGAATTGAGTTGGGAGAGTCTACACTCTCCTCTTAGTCATTGAGCTCAAACTGGCCAACTGTGAGTCAATTCCAAACTTGACAACTTGGAATCTGTAGCAGCACTCTATTCTGAGTGCTAACTACTTCTTGTTCTTTCAAGTTGCAAGCTGACCAAGGTTGATGGGAACTCACTTGCTTTGTTCAAACAATGCTTTGTGAAAGCAGCATGTAGCTCTTAACTCAGACCTTCCCCAAGGCTAGCTGGAGAGCAACTACAGTACTCTGCATGGAGCCTCAGCACTGAGCTTCTCTCCACATGACTGGCTAGCTCTTGCAATAGCTATTTAAATGTCATCTCAGAAAGCCCCAGTTAACCTAAAGTGACACCTTTTGTCCAAAAAAACAAGATGGTACACAAAGACAGTTTTTGCTGTTCAGACATAATATTGTACAACTTTATAAGCCCATTTGACCAGATCTCTATCAAACCATTCTGCTCGTTGATTCTGGATTTGACATTTATGCAAATCAGACTGTAAGACAACAAATGCAATTTTATCTGATTGTAGAGGAGGATGTCTACAGAAACATTTTATTCAATCCACTGAAGAGCTTTTTTTTCCAAAAGAATCCACAATGGTGTTCTGTCTGAGTGGGCCTATGATGTAATATTTTAATTTTCACCTTTACGCTGGCAGAGCAGATATCGAATTCCTTAAGAACAGAAAAAGAAAGTAGTAGAGACTTTCCATTTCCAAGTACGATTATCTCAGTCCTGTGATCATACTGTTTTTTTCCTCTAAATACTTTTTACCAAGGACTGAGGGAAAATGCTGAGTTCCTACTTAAGGCTAAATACCTTGAAAAATCGTGGCATTACCAGTTAATAACAGTGGATACTTTAAGTACTCTCAACACATATTAGAAAATGCAGAATTAAAGTTGAACTAAGTTTCTCTAATACTCGGGTTCTTTTTTACAGCAGATGGATGCAGAACTTTCCAAAGACGATATTAGTAAAGAAGGAAACCAGTGAATCACTTCTGATGCAGGATGGAGAACTAAGAATGCTGCAGCCTCATAAATAAAACACCTCTCGCCTGAAAGAAAACAACACACCACAAATACAAGTGGCAAAAATTGGAGAGAGAGTAGTCTGAATTGAGTTGGGAGAGTCTACACTCTCCTCTTAGTCATTGAGCTCAAACTGGCCAACTGTGAGTCAATTCCAAACTTGACAACTTGGAATCTGTAGCAGCACTCTATTCTGAGTGCTAACTACTTCTTGTTCTTTCAAGTTGCAAGCTGACCAAGGTTGATGGGAACTCACTTGCTTTGTTCAAACAATGCTTTGTGAAAGCAGCATGTAGCTCTTAACTCAGACCTTCCCCAAGGCTAGCTGGAGAGCAACTACAGTACTCTGCATGGAGCCTCAGCACTGAGCTTCTCTCCACATGACTGGCTAGCTCTTGCAATAGCTATTTAAATGTCATCTCAGAAAGCCCCAGTTAACCTAAGGTGACACCTTTTGTCCAAAAAAACAAGATGGTACACAAAGACAGTTTTTGCTGTTCAGACATAATATTGTACAACTTTATAAGCCCATTTGACCAGATCTCTATCAAACCATTCTGCTCGTTGATTCTGGATTTGACATGTATGCAAATCAGACTGTAAGACAACAAATGCAATTTTATCTGATTGTAGAGGAGGATGTCTACAGAAACATTTTATTCAATCCACTGAAGAGCTTTTTTTCCCAAAAGAATCCACAATGGTGTTCTGTCTGAGTGGGCCTATGATGTAATATTTTAATTTTCACCTTTACGCTGGCAGAGCAGATATCGAATTCCTTAAGAACAGAAAAAGAAAGTAGTAGAGACTTTCCATTTCCAAGTACGATTATCTCAGTCCTGCGATCATACTGTTTTTTTCCTCTAAATACTTTTTACCAAGGACTGAGGGAAAATGCTGAGTTCCTACTTAAGGCTAAATACCTTGAAAAATCGTGGCATTACCAGTTAATAACAGTGGATACTTTAAGTACTCTCAACACATATTAGAAAATGCAGAATTAAAGTTGAACTAAGTTTCTCTAATACTCGGGTTCTTTCATACAGCAGATGGATGCAGAACTTTCCAAAGACGATATTAGTGAAGAAGGAAACCAGTGAATCACTTCTGATGCAGGATGGAGAACTAAGAATGCTGCAGCCTCATAAATAAAACACCTCTCGCCTGAAAGAAAAAAACACACCACAAATACAAGTGGCAAAAATTGGAGAGAGAGTAGTCTGAATTGAGTTGGGAGAGTCTGCACTCTCCTCTCAGTCATTGAGCTCAAACTGGCCAACTGTGAGTCAATTCCAAACTTGACAACTTGGAATCTGTAGCAGCACTCTATTCTGAGTGCTAACTACTTCTTGTTCTTTCAAGTTGCAAGCTGACCAAGGTTGATGGGAACTCACTTGCTTTGTTCAAACAATGCTTTGTGAAAGCAGCATGTAGCTCTTAACTCAGACCTTCCCCAAGGCTAGCTGGAGAGCAACTACAGTACTCCGCATGGAGCCTCAGCACTGAGCTTCTCTCCACATGACTGGCTAGCTCTTGCAATAGCTATTTAAATGTCATCTCAGAAAGCCCCAGTTAACCTAAGGTGACACCTTTTGTCCAAAAAAACAAGATGGTACACAAAGACAGTTTTTGCTGTTCAGACATAATATTGTACAACTTTATAAGCCCATTTGACCAGATCTCTATCAAACCATTCTGCTCGTTGATTCCGGATTTGACATGTATGCAAATCAGACTGTAAGACAACAAATGCAATTTTATCTGATTGTAGAGGAGGATGTCTACAGAAACATTTTATTCAATCCACTGAAGAGCTTTTTTTCCCAAAAGAATCCACAATGGTGTTCTGTCTGAGTGGGCCTATGATCTAATATTTTAATTTTCACCTTTACGCTGGCAGAGCAGATATCGAATTCCTTAAGAACAGAAAAAGAAAGTAGTAGAGACTTTCCATTTCCAAGTACGATTATCTCAGTCCTGCGATCATACTGTTTTTTTCCTCTAAATACTTTTTACCAAGGACTGAGGGAAAATGCTGAGTTCCTACTTAAGGCTAAATACCTTGAAAAATCGTGGCATTACCAGTTAATAACAGTGGATACTTTAAGTACTCTCAACACATATTAGAAAATGCAGAATTAAAGTTGAACTAAGTTTCTCTAATACTCGGGTTCTTTCCTACAGCAGATGGATGCAGAACTTTCCAAAGACGATATTAGTGAAGAAGGAAACCAGTGAATCACTTCTGATGCAGGATGGAGAACTAAGAATGCTGCAGCCTCATAAATAAAACACCTCTCGCCTGAAAGAAAAAAACACACCACAAATACAAGTGGCAAAAATTGGAGAGAGAGTAGTCTGAATTGAGTTGGGAGAGTCTGCACCCTCCTCTCAGTCATTGAGCTCAAACTGGCCAAGTGTGAGTCATTTCCAAACTTGACAACTTGGAATCTGTAGCAGCACTCTATTCTGAGTGCTAACTACTTCTTGTTCTTTCAAGTTGCAAGCTGACCAAGGTTGATGGGAACTCACTTGCTTTGTTCAAACAATGCTTTGTGAAAGCAGCATGTAGCTCTTAACTCAGACCTTCCCCAAGGCTAGCTGGAGAGCAACTACAGTACTCCGCATGGAGCCTCAGCACTGAGCTTCTCTCCACATGACTGGCTAGCTCTTGCAATAGCTATTTAAATGTCATCTCAGAAAGCCCCAGTTAACCTAAGGTGACACCTTTTGTCCAAAAAAACAAGATGGTACACAAAGACAGTTTTTGCTGTTCAGACATAATATTGTACAACTTTATAAGCCCATTTGACCAGATCTCTATCAAACCATTCTGCTCGTTGATTCCGGATTTGACATGTATGCAAATCAAACTGTAAGACAACAAATGCAATTTTATCTGATTGTAGAGGAGGATGTCTACAGAATCATTTTATTCAATCCACTGAAGAGCTTTTTTTCCCGAAAGAATCCACAATGGTGTTCTGTCTGAGTGGGCCTATGATGTAATATTTTAATTTTCACCTTTACGCTGGCAGAGCAGATATCGAATTCCTTAAGAACAGAAAAAGAAAGTAGTAGAGACTTTCCATTTCCAAGTACGATTATCTCAGTCCTGCGATCATACTGTTTTTTTCCTCTAAATACTTTTTACCAAGGACTGAGGGAAAATGCTGAGTTCCTACTTAAGGCTAAATAACTTGAAAAACCGTGGCATTACCAGTTAATAACAGTGGATACTTTAAGTACTCTCAACACATATTAGAAAATGCAGAATTAAAGTTGAACTAAGTTTCTCTAATACTCGGGTTCTTTCCTACAGCAGATGGATGCAGAACTTTCCAAAGACGATATTAGTGAAGAAGGAAACCAGTGAATCACTTCTGATGCAGGATGGAGAACTAAGAATGCTGCAGACTCATAAATAAAACACCTCTCGCCTGAAAGAAAAAAACACACCACAAATACAAGTGGCAAAAATTGGAGAGAGAGTAGTCTGAATTGAGTTGGGAGAGTCTACACTCTCCTCTCAGTCATTGAGCTCAAACTGGCCAACTGTGAGTCAATTCCAAACTTGACAACTTGGAATCTGTAGCAGCACTCTATTCTGAGTGCTAACTACTTCTTGTTCTTTCAAGTTGCAAGCTGACCAAGGTTGATGGGAACTCACTTGCTTTGTTCAAACAATGCTTTGTGAAAGCAGCATGTAGCTCTTAACTCAGACCTTCCCCAAGGCTAGCTGGAGAGCAACTACAGTACTCTGCATGGAGCCTCAGCACTGAGCTTCTCTCCACATGACTGGCTAGCTCTTGCAATAGCTATTTAAATGTCATCTCAGAAAGCCCCAGTTAACCTAAAGTGACACCTTTTGTCCAAAAAAACAAGATGGTACACAAAGACAGTTTTTGCTGTTCAGACATAATATTGTACAACTTTATAAGCCCATTTGACCAGATCTCTATCAAACCATTCTGCTCGTTGATTCTGGATTTGACATTTATGCAAATCAGACTGTAAGACAACAAATGCAATTTTATCTGATTGTAGAGGAGGATGTCTACAGAAACATTTTATTCAATCCACTGAAGAGCTTTTTTTTCCAAAAGAATCCACAATGGTGTTCTGTCTGAGTGGGCCTATGATGTAATATTTTAATTTTCACCTTTACGCTGGCAGAGCAGATATCGAATTCCTTAAGAACAGAAAAAGAAAGTAGTAGAGACTTTCCATTTCCAAGTACGATTATCTCAGTCCTGTGATCATACTGTTTTTTTCCTCTAAATACTTTTTACCAAGGACTGAGGGAAAATGCTGAGTTCCTACTTAAGGCTAAATACCTTGAAAAATCGTGGCATTACCAGTTAATAACAGTGGATACTTTAAGTACTCTCAACACATATTAGAAAATGCAGAATTAAAGTTGAACTAAGTTTCTCTAATACTCGGGTTCTTTTTTACAGCAGATGGATGCAGAACTTTCCAAAGACGATATTAGTAAAGAAGGAAACCAGTGAATCACTTCTGATGCAGGATGGAGAACTAAGAATGCTGCAGCCTCATAAATAAAACACCTCTCGCCTGAAAGAAAACAACACACCACAAATACAAGTGGCAAAAATTGGAGAGAGAGTAGTCTGAATTGAGTTGGGAGAGTCTACACTCTCCTCTTAGTCATTGAGCTCAAACTGGCCAACTGTGAGTCAATTCCAAACTTGACAACTTGGAATCTGTAGCAGCACTCTATTCTGAGTGCTAACTACTTCTTGTTCTTTCAAGTTGCAAGCTGACCAAGGTTGATGGGAACTCACTTGCTTTGTGAAAGCAGCATGTAGCTCTTAACTCAGACCTTCCCCAAGGCTAGCTGGAGAGCAACTACAGTACTCCGCATGGAGCCTCAGCACTGAGCTTCTCTCCACATGACTGGCTAGCTCTTGCAATAGCTATTTAAATGTCATCTCAGAAAGCCCCAGTTAACCTAAGGTGACACCTTTTGTCCAAAAAAACAAGATGGTACACAAAGACAGTTTTTGCTGTTCAGACATAATATTGTACAACGTTATAAGCCCATTTGACCAGATCTCTATCAAACCATTCTGCTCGTTGATTCTGGATTTGACATGTATGCAAATCAGACTGTAAGACAACAAATGCAATTTTATCTGATTGTAGAGGAGGATGTCTACAGAAACATTTTATTCAATCCACTGAAGAGCTTTTTTTCCCAAAAGAATCCACAATGGTGTTCTGTCTGAGTGGGCCTATGATCTAATATTTTAATTTTCACCTTTACGCTGGCAGAGCAGATATCGAATTCCTTAAGAACAGAAAAAGAAAGTAGTAGAGACTTTCCATTTCCAAGTACGATTATCTCAGTCCTGCGATCATACTGTTTTTTTCCTCTAAATACTTTTTACCAAGGACTGAGGGAAAATGCTGAGTTCCTACTTAAGGCTAAATACCTTGAAAAATCGTGGCATTACCAGTTAATAACAGTGGATACTTTAAGTACTCTCAACACATATTAGAAAATGCAGAATTAAAGTTGAACTAAGTTTCTCTAATACTCGGGTTCTTTCCTACAGCAGATGGATGCAGAACTTTCCAAAGACGATATTAGTGAAGAAGGAAACCAGTGAATCACTTCTGATGCAGGATGGAGAACTAAGAATGCTGCAGCCTCATAAATAAAACACCTCTCGCCTGAAAGAAAAAAACACACCACAAATACAAGTGGCAAAAATTGGAGAGAGAGTAGTCTGAATTGAGTTGGGAGAGTCTGCACCCTCCTCTCAGTCATTGAGCTCAAACTGGCCAAGTGTGAGTCATTTCCAAACTTGACAACTTGGAATCTGTAGCAGCACTCTATTCTGAGTGCTAACTACTTCTTGTTCTTTCAAGTTGCAAGCTGACCAAGGTTGATGGGAACTCACTTGCTTTGTTCAAACAATGCTTTGTGAAAGCAGCATGTAGCTCTTAACTCAGACCTTCCCCAAGGCTAGCTGGAGAGCAACTACAGTACTCCGCATGGAGCCTCAGCACTGAGCTTCTCTCCACATGACTGGCTAGCTCTTGCAATAGCTATTTAAATGTCATCTCAGAAAGCCCTAGTTAACCTAAGGTGACACCTTTTGTCCAAAAAAACAAGATGGTACACAAAGACAGTTTTTGCTGTTCAGACATAATATTGTACAACTTTATAAGCCCATTTGACCAGATCTCTATCAAACCATTCTGCTCGTTGATTCCGGATTTGACATGTATGCAAATCAAACTGTAAGACAACAAATGCAATTTTATCTGATTGTAGAGGAGGATGTCTACAGAAACATTTTATTCAATCCACTGAAGAGCTTTTTTTCCCGAAAGAATCCACAATGGTGTTCTGTCTGAGTGGGCCTATGATGTAATATTTTAATTTTCACCTTTACGCTGGCAGAGCAGATATCGAATTCCTTAAGAACAGAAAAAGAAAGTAGTAGAGACTTTCCATTTCCAAGTACGATTATCTCAGTCCTGCGATCATACCGTTTTTTTCCTCTAAATACTTTTTACCAAGGACTGAGGGAAAATGCTGAGTTCCTACTTAAGGCTAAATAACTTGAAAAACCGTGGCATTACCAGTTAATAACAGTGGATACTTTAAGTACTCTCAACACATATTAGAAAATGCAGAATTAAAGTTGAACTAAGTTTCTCTAATACTCGGGTTCTTTCCTACAGCAGATGGATGCAGAACTTTCCAAAGACGATATTAGTGAAGAAGGAAACCAGTGAATCACTTCTGATGCAGGATGGAGAACTAAGAATGCTGCAGACTCATAAATAAAACACCTCTCGCCTGAAAGAAAAAAACACACCACAAATACAAGTGGCAAAAATTGGAGAGAGAGTAGTCTGAATTGAGTTGGGAGAGTCTACTCTCTCCTCTCAGTCATTGAGCTCAAACTGGCCAACTGTGAGTCAATTCCAAACTTGACAACTTGGAATCTGTAGCAGCACTCTATTCTGAGTGCTAACTACTTCTTGTTCTTTCAAGTTGCAAGCTGACCAAGGTTGATGGGAACTCACTTGCTTTGTTCAAACAATGCTTTGTGAAAGCAGCATGTAGCTCTTAACTCAGACCTTCCCCAAGGCTAGCTGGAGAGCAACTACAGTACTCCGCATGGAGCCTCAGCACTGAGCTTCTCTCCACATGACTGGCTAGCTCTTGCAATAGCTATTTAAATGTCATCTCAGAAAGCCCCAGTTAACCTAAGGTGACACCTTTTGTCCAAAAAAACAAGATGGTACACAAAGACAGTTTTTGCTGTTCAGACATAATATTGTACAACGTTATAAGCCCATTTGACCAGATCTCTATCAAACCATTCTGCTCGTTGATTCTGGATTTGACATGTATGCAAATCACACTGTAAGACAACAAATGCAATTTTATCTGATTGTAGAGGAGGATGTCTACAGAAACATTTTATTCAATCCACTGAAGAGCTTTTTTTTCCAAAAGAATCCACAATGGTGTTCTGTCTGAGTCGGCCTATGATGTAATATTTTAATTTTCACCTTTACGCTGGCAGAGCAGATATCGAATTCCTTAAGAACAGAAAAAGAAAGTAGTAGAGACTTTCCATTTCCAAGTACGATTATCTCAGTCCTGTGATCATACTGTTTTTTTCCTCTAAATACTTTTTACCAAGGACTGAGGGAAAATGCTGAGTTCCTACTTAAGGCTAAATACCTTGAAAAACCGTGGCATTACCAGTTAATAACAGTGGATACTTTAAGTACTCTCAACACATATTAGAAAATGCAGAATTAAAGTTGAACTAAGTTTCTCTAATACTCGGGTTCTTTCCTACAGCAGATGGATGCAGAACTTTCCAAAGACGATATTAGTGAAGAAGGAAACCAGTGAATCACTTCTGATGCAGGATGGAGAACTAAGAATGCTGCAGCCTCATAAATAAAACACCTCTCGCCTGAAAGAAAAAAACACACCACAAATACAAGTGGCAAAAATTGGAGAGAGAGTAGTCTGAATTGAGTTGGGAGAGTCTGCACCCTCCTCTCAGTCATTGAGCTCAAACTGGCCAACTGTGAGTCAATTCCAAACTTGACAACTTGGAATCTGTAGCAGCACTCTATTCTGAGTGCTAACTACTTCTTGTTCTTTCAAGTTGCAAGCTGACCAAGGTTGATGGGAACTCACTTGCTTTGTTCAAACAATGCTTTGTGAAAGCAGCATGTAGCTCTTAACTCAGACCTTCCCCAAGGCTAGCTGGAGAGCAACTACAATACTCCGCATGGAGCCTCAGCACTGAGCTTCTCTCCACATGACTGGCTAGCTCTTGCAATAGCTATTTAAATGGCATCTCAGAAAGCCCCAGTTAACCTAAGGTGACACCTTTTGTCCAAAAAAACAAGATGGTACACAAAGACAGTTTTTGCTGTTCAGACATAATATTGTACAACGTTATAAGCCCATTTGACCAGATCTCTATCAAACCATTCTGCTCGTTGATTCTGGATTTGACATGTATGCAAATCACACTGTAAGACAACAAATGCAATTTTATCTGATTGTAGAGGAGGATGTCTACAGAAACATTTTATTCAATCCACTGAAGAGCTTTTTCTTCCAAAAGAATCCACAATGGTGTTCTGTCTGAGTGGGCCTATGATCTAATATTTTAATTTTCACCTTTACGCTGGCAGAGCAGATATCGAATTCCTTAAGAACAGAAAAAGTTAGAAAGTAGTAGAGACTTCCCATTTCCAAGTAGAATTATCTCAGTTCTGCGATCATACCGTTTTCTCCTCTGAATACTGTTTACCAAGGACTGAGGGGGAAGTGCTGAGTTCCTACTTAAAGCTAAATACCTTGAAAAATCATGGCATTATCAGATAATAACAGTAGATACTTTAAGTACTCTCAACACATATTAGAAAATGCAGAATTAAAGTTGAACTAACTTTCTCTAATACTCGGGTTCTTTCCTACAACAGATGGATGCAAAACTTTCCAAAGATGATATTCGTGAAGAAGGAAACCAGTGAATCACTTATGATGCAGGATGGAGAACTAAGAATGCGGTAGCCTCATAAATTAAACACCTCTGGCCTGAAAGAAAAAAACGCACCACAAATACAAGTGGCAAAAATTGGAGAGAGAGTAGTCTGAATTGAGTTGGGAAAGTCTGCACTCTCCTCTCAGTCATTGAGCTCAAACTGGCCAACTGTGAGTCAATTCCAAACTTGACAACTTTGAATCTGTAGCAGCACTCTATTCTAAGTGCTAACTACTTCTTGTTCTTTCAAGTTGCAAGCTGACCAAGGTTGATGGGAACTCACTTGCTTTGTTCAAACAATGCTTTGTGAAAGCAGCATGTAGCTCTTAACTCAGACCTTCCCCAAGGCTAGCTGGAGAGCAACTACAGTACTCTGCATGGAGCCTCAGCACTGAGCTTCTCTCCACATGACTGGCTAGCTCTTGCAATGGCTATTTAAATGTCATCTCGGAAAGCCCCAGTTAACCTAAGGTGACAACAGATTGTCCAAAAAAACAAGATGGTACACAAAGACAGTTTTTGTTGTTCAGACATAATATTGTACAATGTTATAAGCCCATTTGACTAGATCTCTATCAAACCATTCGGCTCGTTGATTCCGCATTTGACATGTATGCAAATCAGACTGTAAGACAACAAATGCAATTTTATCTGATTTGAGAGGAGGATGTGTACAGAAACATTTTATTCAATCCACTGAAGAGCTTTTTTTTCCAAAAGAATCCACAATGGTGTTCTGTCTGAGTGGGCCTATGATCTAATATTTTAATTTTCACCTTTACGCTGGCAGAGCAGATATCGAATTCCTTAAGAACAGAGAAAGTTAGAAAGTAGAAGAGACTTCCCATTTCCAAGTATGGTTATCTCAGTCCTGCGATCATACCGTTTTTCTCCTCTAAATACTGTTTACCAAGGACTGAGGAGGAAGTGCTGAGTTCCTACTTAAAGCTAAATACCTTGAAAAATCATGGCATTATCAGGTAATAACAGTAGATACTTTAAGTACTCTCAACACATATTAGAAAATGCAGAATTAAAGTTGAACTAACTTTCTCTAATACTCGGGTTCTTTCCTACAGCAGATGGATGCAGAACTTTCCAAAGATGATATTCATGAAGAAGGAAAGCAGCGAATCACTTTTGATGCAGGATGGAGAACTAAGAATGCTGCAGCCTCATAAATAAAACACCTCTCGCCTGAAAGAAAAAAACGCACCACAAATACAAGTGGCAAAAATTGGAGAGAGAGTAGTCTGAATTGAGTTGGGAGAGTCTGCACTCTCCTCTCAGTCATTGAGCTCAAACTGGCCAACTGTGAGTCAATTCCAAACTTGACAACTTGGAATCTGTAGCAGCACTCTATTCTGAGTGCTAACTACTTCTTGTTCTTTCAAGTTGCAAGCTGACCAAGGTTGATGGGAACTCACTTGCTTTGTTCAAACAATGCTTTGTGAAAGCAGCATGTAGCTCTTAACTCAGACCTTCCCCAAGGCTAGCTGGAGAGCAACTACAGTACTCCGCATGGAGCCTCAGCACTGAGCTTCTCTCCACATGACTGGCTAGCTCTTGCAATAGCTATTTAAATGTCATCTCAGAAAGCCCCAGTTAACCTAAGGTGACACCTTTTGTCCAAAAAAACAAGATGGTACACAAAGACAGTTTTTGCTGTTCAGACATAATATTGTACAACGTTATAAGCCCATTTGACCAGATCTCTATCAAACCATTCTGCTCGTTGATTCTGGATTTGACATGTATGCAAATCACAGTGTAAGACAACAAATGCAATTTTATCTGATTGTAGAGGAGGATGTCTACAGAAACATTTTATTCAATCCACTGAAGAGCTTTTTTTTCCAAAAGAATCCACAATGGTGTTCTGTCTGAGTCGGCCTATGATGTAATATTTTAATTTTCACCTTTACGCTGGCAGAGCAGATATCGAATTCCTTAAGAACAGAAAAAGAAAGTAGTAGAGACTTTCCATTTCCAAGTACGATTATCTCAGTCCTGTGATCATACTGTTTTTTTCCTCTAAATACTTTTTACCAAGGACTGAGGGAAAATGCTGAGTTCCTACTTAAGGCTAAATACCTTGAAAAACCGTGGCATTACCAGTTAATAACAGTGGATACTTTAAGTACTCTCAACACATATTAGAAAATGCAGAATTAAAGTTGAACTAAGTTTCTCTAATACTCGGGTTCTTTCCTACAGCAGATGGATGCAGAACTTTCCAAAGACGATATTAGTGAAGAAGGAAACCAGTGAATCACTTCTGATGCAGGATGGAGAACTAAGAATGCTGCAGCCTCATAAATAAAACACCTCTCGCCTGAAAGAAAAAAACACACCACAAATACAAGTGGCAAAAATTGGAGAGAGAGTAGTCTGAATTGAGTTGGGAGAGTCTGCACCCTCCTCTCAGTCATTGAGCTCAAACTGGCCAACTGTGAGTCAATTCCAAACTTGACAACTTGGAATCTGTAGCAGCACTCTATTCTGAGTGCTAACTACTTCTTGTTCTTTCAAGTTGCAAGCTGACCAAGGTTGATGGGAACTCACTTGCTTTGTTCAAACAATGCTTTGTGAAAGCAGCATGTAGCTCTTAACTCAGACCTTCCCCAAGGCTAGCTGGAGAGCAACTACAGTACTCCGCATGGAGCCTCAGCACTGAGCTTCTCTCCACATGACTGGCTAGCTCTTGCAATAGCTATTTAAATGTCATCTCAGAAAGCCCCAGTTAACCTAAGGTGACACCTTTTGTCCAAAAAAACAAGATGGTACACAAAGACAGTTTTTGCTGTTCAGACATAATATTGTACAACGTTATAAGCCCATTTGACCAGATCTCTATCAAACCATTCTGCTCGTTGATTCTGGATTTGACATGTATGCAAATCACACTGTAAGACAACAAATGCAATTTTATCTGATTCTAGAGGAGGATGTCTACAGAAACATTTTATTCAATCCACTGAAGAGCTTTTTCTTCCAAAAGAATCCACAATGGTGTTCTGTCTGAGTGGGCCTATGATCTAATATTTTAATTTTCACCTTTACGCTGGCAGAGCAGATATCGATTTCCTTAAGAACAGAAAAAGAAAGTAATAGAGACTTTCCATTTCCAAGTACGATTATCTCAGTCCTGTGATCATACTGTTTTTTTCCTCTAAATACTTTTTACCAAGGACTGAGGGAAAATGCTGAGTTCCTACTTAAGGCTAAATACCTTGAAAAATCGTGGCATTACCAGTTAATAACAGTGGATACTTTAAGTACTCTCAACACATATTAGAAAATGCAGAATTAAAGTTGAACTAAGTTTCTCTAATACTCGGGTTCTTTCCTACAGCAGATGGATGCAGAACTTTCCAAAGACGATAGTGAAGAAGGAAACCAGTGAATCACTTCTGATGCAGGATGGAGAACTAAGAATGCTGCAGCCTCATAAATAAAACACCTCTCGCCTGAAAGAAAAAAACACACCACAAATACAAGTGGCAAAAATTGGAGAGAGAGTAGTCTGAATTGAGTTGGGAAAGTCTGCACTCTTCTCTCAGTCATTGAGCTCAAACTGGCCAACTGTGAGTCAATTCCAAACGACAACTTTGAATCTGTAGCAGCACTCTATTCTAAGTGCTAACTACTTCTTGTTCTTTCAAGTTGCAAGCTGACCAAGGTTGATGGGAACTCATTTGCTTTGTTTAAACAATGCTTTGTGAAAGCTGCATGTAGCTCTTAACTCAGACCTTCCCCAAGGCTAGCTGAAGAGCAACTACAGTACTCCGCATGGAGCCTCAGCACTGAGCTTCTCTCCACATGACTGGCTAGCTCTTGCAATGGCTATTTAAATGTCATCTCGGAAAGCCCCAGTTAACCTATGTTGACAACAGATTGTCCAAAAAAACAAGATGGTACACAAAGGCAGTTTTTGTTGTTCAGACATAATATTGTACAACGTTATCAGCCCATTTGACCAGATCTCTATCAAACCATTCTGCTCGTTGATTCTGGATTTGACATGTATGCAAATCAGACTATAAGATAACAAATGCAATTTTATCTGATTTGAGAGGAGGATGTGTACAGAAACATTTTATTCAATCCACTGAAGAGCTTTTTTTCCAAAAGAATCCACAATGGTGTTCTGTCTGAGTGGGCCTATGATCTAATATTTTAATTTTCACCTTTACGCTGGCAGAGCAGATATCGAATTCCTTAAGAACAGAAAAAGTTAGAAAGTAGTAGAGACTTCCCATTTCCAAGTAGAATTATCTCAGTTCTGCGATCATACCGTTTTCTCCTCTAAATACTGTTTACCAAGGACTGAGGGGGAAGTGCTGAGTTCCTACTTAAAGCTAAATACCTTGAAAAATCATGGCATTATCAGATAATAACAGTAGATACTTTAAGTACTCTCAACACATATTAGAAAATGCAGAATTAAAGTTGAACTAACTTTCTCTAATACTCGGGTTCTTTCCTACAGCAGATGGATGCAGAACTTTCCAAAGATGATATTCATGAAGAAGGAAAGCAGCGAATCACTTTTGATGCAGGATGGAGAACTAAGAATGCTGCAGCCTCATAAATAAAACACCTCTGGCCTGAAAGAAAAAAACGCACCACAAATACAAGTGGCAAAAATTGGAGAGAGAGTAGTCTGAATTGAGTTGGGAAAGTCTGCACTCTCCTCTCAGTCATTGAGCTCAAACTGGCCAACTGTGAGTCAATTCCAAACTTGACAACTTGGAATCTGTAGCAGCACTCTATTCTAAGAGCTAACTACTTCTTGTTCTTTCAAGTTGCAAGCTGACCAAGGTTGATGGGAACTCACTTGCTTTGTTCAAACAATGCTTTGTGAAAGCAGCATGTAGCTCTTAACTCAGACCTTCCCCAAGGCTAGCTGGAGAGCAACTACAGTACTCCGCATGGAGCCTCAGCACTGAGCTTCTCTCCACATGACTGGCTAGCTCTTGCAATGGCTATTTAAATGTCATCTTGGAAAGCCCCAGTTAACCTAAGGTGACAACAGATTGTCCAAAAAAACAAGATGGTACACAAAGACAGTTTTTGTTGTTCAGACATAATATTGTACAATGTTATAAGCCCATTTGACTAGATCTCTATCAAACCATTCGGCTCGTTGATTCTGGATTTGACATGTATGCAAATCAGACTGTAAGACAACAAATGCAATTTTATCTGATTTGAGAGGAGGATGTGTACAGAAACATTTTATTCAATCCACTGAAGAGCTTTTTTTTCCAAAAGAATCCACAATGGTGTTCTGTCTGAGTGGGCCTATGATCTAATATTTTAATTTTCACCTTTACGCTGGCAGAGCAGATATCGAATTCCTTAAGAACAGAGAAAGTTAGAAAGTAGAAGAGACTTCCCATTTCCAAGTATGGTTATCTCAGTCCTGCGATCATACCGTTTTTCTCCTCTAAATACTGTTTACCAAGGACTGAGGAGGAAGTGCTGAGTTCCTACTTAAAGCTAAATACCTTGAAAAATCATGGCATTATCAGGTAATAACAGTAGATACTTTAAGTACTCTCAACACATATTAGAAAATGCAGAATTAAAGTTGAACTAACTTTCTCTAATACTCGGGTTCTTTCCTACAGCAGATGGATGCAGAACTTTCCAAAGATGATATTCATGAAGAAGGAAAGCAGCGAATCACTTTTGATGCAGGATGGAGAACTAAGAATGCTGCAGCCTCATAAATAAAACACCTCTCGCCTGAAAGAAAAAAACGCACCACAAATACAAGTGGCAAAAATTGGAGAGAGAGTAGTCTGAATTGAGTTGGGAGAGTCTGCACTCTCCTCTCAGTCATTGAGCTCAAACTGGCCAACTGTGAATCAATTCCAAACTTGACAACTTGGAATCTGTAGCAGCACTCTATTCTGAGTGCTAACTACTTCTTGTTCTTTCAAGTTGCAAGCTGACCAAGGTTGATGGGAACTCACTTGCTTTGTTCAAACAATGCTTTGTGAAAGCAGCATGTAGCTCTTAACTCAGACCTTCCCCAAGGCTAGCTGGAGAGCAACTACAGTACTCCGCATGGAGCCTCAGCACTGAGCTTCTCTCCACATGACTGGCTAGCTCTTGCAATAGCTATTTAAATGTCATCTCAGAAAGCCCCAGTTAACCTAAGGTGACACCTTTTGTCCAAAAAAACAAGATGGTACACAAAGACAGTTTTTGCTGTTCAGACATAATATTGTACAACGTTATAAGCCCATTTGACCAGATCTCTATCAAACCATTCTGCTCATTGATTCTGGATTTGACATGTATGCAAATCACAGTGTAAGACAACAAATGCAATTTTATCTGATTGTAGAGGAGGATGTCTACAGAAACATTTTATTCAATCCACTGAAGAGCTTTTTTTTCCAAAAGAATCCACAATGGTGTTCTGTCTGAGTCGGCCTATGATGTAATATTTTAATTTTCACCTTTACGCTGGCAGAGCAGATATCGAATTCCTTAAGAACAGAAAAAGAAAGTAGTAGAGACTTTCCATTTCCAAGTACGATTATCTCAGTCCTGTGATCATACTGTTTTTTTCCTCTAAATACTTTTTACCAAGGACTGAGGGAAAATGCTGAGTTCCTACTTAAGGCTAAATACCTTGAAAAACCGTGGCATTACCAGTTAATAACAGTGGATACTTTAAGTACTCTCAACACATATTAGAAAATGCAGAATTAAAGTTGAACTAAGTTTCTCTAATACTCGGGTTCTTTCCTACAGCAGATGGATGCAGAACTTTCCAAAGACGATATTAGTGAAGAAGGAAACCAGTGAATCACTTCTGATGCAGGATGGAGAACTAAGAATGCTGCAGCCTCATAAATAAAACACCTCTCGCCTGAAAGAAAAAAACACACCACAAATACAAGTGGCAAAAATTGGAGAGAGAGTAGTCTGAATTGAGTTGGGAGAGTCTGCACCCTCCTCTCAGTCATTGAGCTCAAACTGGCCAACTGTGAGTCAATTCCAAACTTGACAACTTGGAATCTGTAGCAGCACTCTATTCTGAGTGCTAACTACTTCTTGTTCTTTCAAGTTGCAAGCTGACCAAGGTTGATGGGAACTCACTTGCTTTGTTCAAACAATGCTTTGTGAAAGCAGCATGTAGCTCTTAACTCAGACCTTCCCCAAGGCTAGCTGGAGAGCAACTACAGTACTCCGCATGGAGCCTCAGCACTGAGCTTCTCTCCACATGACTGGCTAGCTCTTGCAATAGCTATTTAAATGTCATCTCAGAAAGCCCCAGTTAACCTAAGGTGACACCTTTTGTCCAAAAAAACAAGATGGTACACAAAGACAGTTTTTGCTGTTCAGACATAATATTGTACAACGTTATAAGCCCATTTGACCAGATCTCTATCAAACCATTCTGCTCGTTGATTCTGGATTTGACATGTATGCAAATCACACTGTAAGACAACAAATGCAATTTTATCTGATTCTAGAGGAGGATGTCTACAGAAACATTTTATTCAATCCACTGAAGAGCTTTTTCTTCCAAAAGAATCCACAATGGTGTTCTGTCTGAGTGGGCCTATGATCTAATATTTTAATTTTCACCTTTACGCTGGCAGAGCAGATATCGATTTCCTTAAGAACAGAAAAAGAAAGTAATAGAGACTTTCCATTTCCAAGTACGATTATCTCAGTCCTGTGATCATACTGTTTTTTTCCTCTAAATACTTTTTACCAAGGACTGAGGGAAAATGCTGAGTTCCTACTTAAGGCTAAATACCTTGAAAAATCGTGGCATTACCAGTTAATAACAGTGGATACTTTAAGTACTCTCAACACATATTAGAAAATGCAGAATTAAAGTTGAACTAAGTTTCTCTAATACTCGGGTTCTTTCCTACAGCAGATGGATGCAGAACTTTCCAAAGACGATAGTGAAGAAGGAAACCAGTGAATCACTTCTGATGCAGGATGGAGAACTAAGAATGCTGCAGCCTCATAAATAAAACACCTCTCGCCTGAAAGAAAAAAACACACCACAAATACAAGTGGCAAAAATTGGAGAGAGAGTAGTCTGAATTGAGTTGGGAAAGTCTGCACTCTTCTCTCAGTCATTGAGCTCAAACTGGCCAACTGTGAGTCAATTCCAAACGACAACTTTGAATCTGTAGCAGCACTCTATTCTAAGTGCTAACTACTTCTTGTTCTTTCAAGTTGCAAGCTGACCAAGGTTGATGGGAACTCATTTGCTTTGTTTAAACAATGCTTTGTGAAAGCTGCATGTAGCTCTTAACTCAGACCTTCCCCAAGGCTAGCTGAAGAGCAACTACAGTACTCCGCATGGAGCCTCAGCACTGAGCTTCTCTCCACATGACTGGCTAGCTCTTGCAATGGCTATTTAAATGTCATCTCGGAAAGCCCCAGTTAACCTATGTTGACAACAGATTGTCCAAAAAAACAAGATGGTACACAAAGGCAGTTTTTGTTGTTCAGACATAATATTGTACAATGTTATAAGCCCATTTGACCAGATCTCTATCAAACCATTCTGCTCGTTGATTCTGGATTTGACATGTATGCAAATCAGACTATAAGATAACAAATGCAATTTTATCTGATTTGAGAGGAGGATGTGTACAGAAACATTTTATTCAATCCACTGAAGAGCTTTTTTTCCAAAAGAATCCACAATGGTGTTCTGTCTGAGTGGGCCTATGATGTAATATTTTAATTTTCACCTTTACGCTGGCAGAGCAGATATCGAATTCCTTAAGAACAGAAAAAGAAAGTAGTAGAGACTTCCCATTTCCAAGTAGAATTATCTCAGTTCTGCGATCATACCGTTTTCTCCTCTAAATACTGTTTACCAAGGACTGAGGGGGAAGTGCTGAGTTCCTACTTAAAGCTAAATACCTTGAAAAATCATGGCATTATCAGATAATAACAGTAGATACTTTAAGTACTCTCAACACATATTAGAAAATGCAGAATTAAAGTTGAACTAACTTTCTCTAATACTCGGGTTCTTTCCTACAACAGATGGATGCAAAACTTTCCAAAGATGATATTCGTGAAGAAGGAAACCAGTGAATCACTTATGATGCAGGATGGAGAACTAAGAATGCGGTAGCCTCATAAATTAAACACCTCTGGCCTGAAAGAAAAAAACGCACCACAAATACAAGTGGCAAAAATTGGAGAGAGAGTAGTCTGAATTGAGTTGGGAAAGTCTGCACTCTCCTCTCAGTCATTGAGCTCAAACTGGCCAACTGTGAGTCAATTCCAAACTTGACAACTTGGAATCTGTAGCAGCACTCTATTCTAAGTGCTAACTACTTCTTGTTCTTTCAAGTTGCAAGCTGACCAAGGTTGATGGGAACTCATTTGCTTTGTTTAAACAATGCTTTGTGAAAGCTGCATGTAGCTCTTAACTCAGACCTTCCCCAAGGCTAGCTGAAGAGCAACTACAGTACTCTGCATGGAGCCTCAGCACTGAGCTTCTCTCCACATGACTGGCTAGCTCTTGCAATGGCTATTTAAATGTCATCTTGGAAAGCCCCAGTTAACCTAAGGTGACAACAGATTGTCCAAAAAAACAAGATGGTACACAAAGACAGTTTTTGTTGTTCGGACATAATATTGTACAATGTTATAAGCCCATTTGACTAGATCTCTATCAAACCATTCGGCTCGTTGATTCTGGATTTGACATGTATGCAAATCAGACTGTAAGACAACAAATGCAATTTTATCTGATTTGAGAGGAGGATGTGTACAGAAACATTTTATTCAATCCACTGAAGAGCTTTTTTTTCCAAAAGAATCCACAATGGTGTTCTGTCTGAGTGGGCCTATGATCTAATATTTTAATTTTCACCTTTACGCTGGCAGAGCAGATATCGAATTCCTTAAGAACAGAGAAAGTTAGAAAGTAGAAGAGACTTCCCATTTCCAAGTATGGTTATCTCAGTCCTGCGATCATACCGTTTTTCTCCTCTAAATACTGTTTACCAAGGACTGAGGAGGAAGTGCTGAGTTCCTACTTAAAGCTAAATACCTTGAAAAATCATGGCATTATCAGGTAATAACAGTAGATACTTTAAGTACTCTCAACACATATTAGAAAATGCAGAATTAAAGTTGAACTAACTTTCTCTAATACTCGGGTTCTTTCCTACAGCAGATGGATGCAGAACTTTCCAAAGATGATATTCATGAAGAAGGAAAGCAGCGAATCACTTTTGATGCAGGATGGAGAACTAAGAATGCTGCAGCCTCATAAATAAAACACCTCTGGCCTGAAAGAAAAAAACGCACCACAAATACAAGTGGCAAAAATTGGAGAGAGAGTAGTCTGAATTGAGTTGGGAAAGTCTGCACTCTCCTCTCAGTCATTGAGCTCAAACTGGCCAACTGTGAGTCAATTCCAAACTTGACAACTTGGAATCTGTAGCAGCACTCTATTCTAAGAGCTAACTACTTCTTGTTCTTTCAAGTTGCAAGCTGACCAAGGTTGATGGGAACTCACTTGCTTTGTTCAAACAATGCTTTGTGAAAGCAGCATGTAGCTCTTAACTCAGAACTTCCCCAAGGCTAGCTGGAGAGCAACTACAGTACTCTGCATGGAGCCTCAGCACTGAGCTTCTCTCCACATGACTGGCTAGCTCTTGCAATAGCTATTTAAATGTCATCTCAGAAAGCCCCAGTTAACCTAAGGTGACACCTTTTGTCCAAAAAAACAAGATGGTACACAAAGACAGTTTTTGCTGTTCAGACATAATATTGTACAACGTTATAAGCCCATTTGACCAGATCTCTATCAAACCATTCTGCTCGTTGATTCTGGATTTGACATGTATGCAAATCACAGTGTAAGACAACAAATGCAATTTTATCTGATTGTAGAGGAGGATGTCTACAGAAACATTTTATTCAATCCACTGAAGAGCTTTTTTTTCCAAAAGAATCCACAATGGTGTTCTGTCTGAGTGGGCCTATGATGTAATATTTTAATTTTCACCTTTACGCTGGCAGAGCAGATATCGAATTCCTTAAGAACAGAAAAAGAAAGTAGTAGAGACTTTCCATTTCCAAGTACGATTATCTCAGTCCTGTGATCATACTGTTTTTTTCCTCTAAATACTTTTTACCAAGGACTGAGGGAAAATGCTGAGTTCCTACTTAAGGCTAAATAACTTGAAAAACCGTGGCATTACCAGTTAATAACAGTGGATACTTTAAGTACTCTCAACACATATTAGAAAATGCAGAATTAAAGTTGAACTAAGTTTCTCTAATACTCGGGTTCTTTCCTACAGCAGATGGATGCAGAACTTTCCAAAGACGATATTAGTGAAGAAGGAAACCAGTGAATCACTTCTGATGCAGGATGGAGAACTAAGAATGCTGCAGCCTCATAAATAAAACACCTCTCGCCTGAAAGAAAAAAACACACCACAAATACAAGTGGCAAAAATTGGAGAGAGAGTAGTCTGAATTGAGTTGGGAGAGTCTGCACCCTCCTCTCAGTCATTGAGCTCAAACTGGCCAACTGTGAGTCAATTCCAAACTTGACAACTTGGAATCTGTAGCAGCACTCTATTCTGAGTGCTAACTACTTCTTGTTCTTTCAAGTTGCAAGCTGACCAAGGTTGATGGGAACTCACTTGCTTTGTTCAAACAATGCTTTGTGAAAGCAGCATGTAGCTCTTAACTCAGACCTTCCCCAAGGCTAGCTGGAGAGCAACTACAGTACTCCGCATGGAGCCTCAGCACTGAGCTTCTCTCCACATGACTGGCTAGCTCTTGCAATAGCTATTTAAATGTCATCTCAGAAAGCCCCAGTTAACCTAAGGTGACACCTTTTGTCCAAAAAAACAAGATGGTACACAAAGACAGTTTTTGCTGTTCAGACATAATATTGTACAACGTTATAAGCCCATTTGACCAGATCTCTATCAAACCATTCTGCTCGTTGATTCTGGATTTGACATGTATGCAAATCACACTGTAAGACAACAAATGCAATTTTATCTGATTGTAGAGGAGGATGTCTACAGAAACATTTTATTCAATCCACTGAAGAGCTTTTTTTCCAAAAGAATCCACAATGGTGTTCTGTCTGAGTGGGCCTTTGATGTAATATTTTAATTTTCACCTTTACGCTGGCAGAGCAGATATCGAATTCCTTAAGAACAGAAAAAGAAAGTAGTAGAGACTTTCCATTTCCAAGTACGATTATCTCAGTCCTGCGATCATACTGTTTTTTTCCTCTAAATACTTTTTACCAAGGACTGAGGGAAAATGCTGAGTTCCTACTTAAGGCTAAATACCTTGAAAAACCGTGGCATTACCAGTTAATAACAGTGGATACTTTAAGTACTCTCAACACATATTAGAAAATGCAGAATTAAAGTTGAACTAAGTTTCTCTAATACTCGGGTTCTTTCCTACAGCAGATGGATGCAGAACTTTCCAAAGACGATATTAGTGAAGAAGGAAACCAGTGAATCACTTCTGATGCAGGATGGAGAACTAAGAATGCTGCAGACTCATAAATAAAACACCTCTCGCCTGAAAGAAAAAAACACACCACAAATACAAGTGGCAAAAATTGGAGAGAGAGTAGTCTGAATTGAGTTGGGAGAGTCTGCACCCTCCTCTCAGTCATTGAGCTCAAACTGGCCAACTGTGAGTCAATTCCAAACTTGACAACTTGGAATCTGTAGCAGCACTCTATTCTGAGTGCTAACTACTTCTTGTTCTTTCAAGTTGCAAGCTGACCAAGGTTGATGGGAACTCACTTGCTTTGTTCAAACAATGCTTTGTGAAAGCAGCATGTAGCTCTTAACTCAGACCTTCCCCAAGGCTAGCTGGAGAGCAACTACAGTACTTGGCATGGAGCCTCAGCACTGAGCTTCTCTCCACATGACTGGCTAGCTCTTGCAATAGCTATTTAAATGTCATCTCAGAAAGCCCCAGTTAACCTAAGGTGACACCTTTTGTCCAAAAAAACAAGATGGTACACAAAGACAGTTTTTGCTGTTCAGACATAATATTGTACAACTTTATAAGCCCATTTGACCAGATCTCTATCAAACCATTCTGCTCGTTGATTCTGGATTTGACATGTATGCAAATCAGACTGTAAGACAACAAATGCAATTTTATCTGATTGTAGAGGAGGATGTCTACAGAAACATTTTATTCAATCCACTGAAGAGCTTTTTTTCCAAAAGAATCCACAATGGTGTTCTGAGTGGGCCTTTGATGTAAGATTTTAATTTTCACCTTTACGCTGGCAGAGCAGATATCGAATTCCTTAAGAACAGAAAAAGAAAGTAGTAGAGACTTTCCATTTCCAAGTACGATTATCTCAGTCCTGCGATCATACTGTTTTTTTCCTCTAAATACTTTTTACCAAGGACTGAGGGAAAATGCTGAGTTCCTACTTAAGGCTAAATACCTTGAAAAACCGTGGCATTACCAGTTAATAACAGTGGATACTTTAAGTACTCTCAACACATATTAGAAAATGCAGAATTAAAGTTGAACTAAGTTTCTCTAATACTCGGGTTCTTTCCTACAGCAGATGGATGCAGAACTTTCCAAAGACGATATTAGTGAAGAAGGAAACCAGTGAATCACTTCTGATGCAGGATGGAGAACTAAGAATGCTGCAGACTCATAAATAAAACACCTCTCGCCTGAAAGAAAAAAACACACCACAAATACAAGTGGCAAAAATTGGAGAGAGAGTAGTCTGAATTGAGTTGGGAGAGTCTGCACCCTCCTCTCAGTCATTGAGCTCAAACTGGCCAACTGTGAGTCAATTCCAAACTTGACAACTTGGAATCTGTAGCAGCACTCTATTCTGAGTGCTAACTACTTCTTGTTCTTTCAAGTTGCAAGCTGACCAAGGTTGATGGGAACTCACTTGCTTTGTTCAAACAATGCTTTGTGAAAGCAGCATGTAGCTCTTAACTCAGACCTTCCCCAAGGCTAGCTGGAGAGCAACTACAGTACTCTGCATGGAGCCTCAGCACTGAGCTTCTCTCCACATGACTGGCTAGCTCTTGCAATAGCTATTTAAATGTCATCTCAGAAAGCCCCAGTTAACCTAAGGTGACACCTTTTGTCCAAAAAAACAAGATGGTACACAAAGACAGTTTTTGCTGTTCAGACATAATATTGTACAACTTTATAAGTCCATTTGAGCAGATCTCTATCAAACCATTCTGCTCGTTGATTCTGGATTTGACATGTATGCAAATCAGACTGTAAGACAGCAAATGCAATTTTATCTGATTGTAGAGGAGGATGTCTACAGAAACATTTTATTCAATCCACTGAAGAGCTTTTTTTCCCAAAAGAATCCACAATGGTGTTCTGTCTGAGTGGGCCTATGATGTAATATTTTAATTTTCACCTTTACGCTGGCAGAGCAGATATCGAATTCCTTAAGAACAGAAAAAGAAAGTAGTAGAGACTTTCCATTTCCAAGTACGATTATCTCAGTCCTGCGATCATACTGTTTTTTTCCTCTAAATACTTTTTACCAAGGACTGAGGGAAAATGCTGAGTTCCTACTTAAGGCTAAATACCTTGAAAAATCGTGGCATTACCAGTTAATAACAGTGGATACTTTAAGTACTCTCAACACATATTAGAAAATGCAGAATTAAAGTTGAACTAAGTTTCTCTAATACTCGGGTTCTTTCCTACAACAGATGGATGCAGAACTTTCCAAAGACGATATTAGTGAAGAAGGAAACCAGTGAATCACTTCTGATGCAGGATGGAGAACTAAGAATGCTGCAGCCTCATAAATAAAACACCTCTCGCCTGAAAGAAAAAAACACACCACAAATACAAGTGGCAAAAATTGGAGAGAGAGTAGTCTGAATTGAGTTGGGAGAGTCTGCACTCTCCTCTCAGTCATTGAGCTCAAACTGGCCAAGTGTGAGTCAATTCCAAACTTGACAACTTGGAATCTGTAGCAGCACTCTATTCTGAGTGCTAACTACTTCTTGTTCTTTCAAGTTGCAAGCTGACCAAGGTTGATGGGAACTCACTTGCTTTGTTCAAACAATGCTTTGTGAAAGCAGCATGTAGCTCTTAACTCAGACCTTCCCCAAGGCTAGCTGGAGAGCAACTACAGTACTCCGCATGGAGCCTCAGCACTGAGCTTCTCTCCACATGACTGGCTAGCTCTTGCAATAGCTATTTAAATGTCATCTCAGAAAGCCCCAGTTAACCTAAGGTGACACCTTTTGTCCAAAAAAACAAGATGGTACACAAAGACAGTTTTTGCTGTTCAGACATAATATTGTACAACTTTATAAGCCCATTTGACCAGATCTCTATCAAACCATTCTGCTCGTTGATTCTGGATTTGACATGTATGCAAATCACACTGTAAGACAACAAATGCAATTTTATCTGATTGTAGAAGAGGATGTCTACAGAAACATTTTATTCAATCCACTGAAGAGCTTTTTTTTCCAAAAGAATCCACAATGGTGTTCTGTCTGAGTGGGCCTATGATGTAATATTTTAATTTTCACCTTTACGCTGGCAGAGCAGATATCGAATTCCTTAAGAACAGAAAAAGAAAGTAGTAGAGACTTTCCATTTCCAAGTACGATTATCTCAGTCCTGCGATCATACTGTTTTTTTCCTCTAAATACTTTTTACCAAGGACTGAGGGAAAATGCTGAGTTCCTACTTAAGGCTAAAAACCTTGAAAAACCGTGGCATTACCAGTTAATAACAGTGGATATTTTAAGTACTCTCAACACATATTAGAAAATGCAGAATTAAAGTTGAACTAAGTTTCTCTAATACTCGGGTTCTTTCCTACAGCAGATGGATGCAGAACTTTCCAAAGACGATATTAGTGAAGAAGGAAACCAGTGAATCACTTCTGATGCAGGATGGAGAACTAAGAATGCTGCAGCCTCATAAATAAAACACCTCTCGCCTGAAAGAAAAAAACACACCACAAATACAAGTGGCAAAAATTGGAGAGAGAGTAGTCTGAATTGAGTTGGGAGAGTCTGCACTCTCCTCTCAGTCATTGAGCTCAAACTGGCCAACTGTGAGTCAATTCCAAACTTGACATCTGTAGCAGCACTCTATTCTGAGTGCTAACTACTTCTTGTTCTTTCAAGTTGCAAGCTGACCAAGGTTGATGGGAACTCACTTGCTTTGTTCAAACAATGCTTTGTGAAAGCAGCATGTAGCTCTTAACTCAGACCTTCCCCAAGGCTAGCTGGAGAGCAACTACAGTACTCCGCATGGAGCCTCAGCACTGAGCTTCTCTCCACATGACTGGCTAGCTCTTGCAATAGCTATTTAAATGTCATCTTAGAAAGCCCCAGTTAACCTAAGGTGACACCTTTTGTCCAAAAAAACAAGATGGTACACAAAGACAGTTTTTGCTGTTCAGACATAATATTGTACAACGTTATAAGCCCATTTGACCAGATCTCTATCAAACCATTCTGCTCGTTGATTCTGGATTTGACATGTATGCAAATCACACTGTAAGACAACAAATGCAATTTTATCTGATTGTAGAGGAGGATGTCTACAGAAACATTTTATTCAATCCACTGAAGAGCTTTTTTTTCCAAAAGAATCCACAATGGTGTTCTGTGTGAGTGGGCCTATGATGTAATATTTTAATTTTCACCTTTACGCTGGCAGAGCAGATATCGAATTCCTTAAGAAGAGAAAAAGAAAGTAGTAGAGACTTTCCATTTCCAAGTACGATTATCTCAGTCCTGCGATCATACTGTTTTTTTCCTCTAAATACTTTTTACCAAGGACTGAGGGAAAATGCTGAGTTCCTACTTAAGGCTAAATACCTTGAAAAATCGTGGCATTACCAGTTAATAACAGTGGATACTTTAAGTACTCTCAACACATATTAGAAAATGCAGAATTAAAGTTGAACTAAGTTTCTCTAATACTCGGGTTCTTTTTTACAGCAGATGGATGCAGAACTTTCCAAAGACGATATTAGTAAAGAAGGAAACCAGTGAATCACTTCTGATGCAGGATGGAGAACTAAGAATGCTGCAGCCTCATAAATAAAACACCTCTCGCCTGAAAGAAAACAACACACCACAAATACAAGTGGCAAAAATTGGAGAGAGAGTAGTCTGAATTGAGTTGGGAGAGTCTACACTCTCCTCTTAGTCATTGAGCTCAAACTGGCCAACTGTGAGTCAATTCCAAACTTGACAACTTGGAATCTGTAGCAGCACTCTATTCTGAGTGCTAACTACTTCTTGTTCTTTCAAGTTGCAAGCTGACCAAGGTTGATGAGAACTCACTTGCTTTGTTCAAACAATGCTTTGTGAAAGCAGCATGTAGCTCTTAACTCAGACCTTCCCCAAGGCTAGCTGGAGAGCAACTACAATACTCTGCATGGAGCCTCAGCACTGAGCTTCTCTCCACATGACTGGCTAGCTCTTGCAATAGCTATTTAAATGTCATCTCAGAAAGCCCCAGTTAACCTAAGGTGACACCTTTTGTCCAAAAAAACAAGATGGTACACAAAGACAGTTTTTGCTGTTCAGACATAATATTGTACAACGTTATAAGCCCATTTGACCAGATCTCTATCAAACCATTCTGCTCGTTGATTCTGGATTTGACATGTATGCAAATCACACTGTAAGACAACAAATGCAATTTTATCTGATTGTAGAGGAGGATGTCTACAGAAACATTTTATTCAATCCACTGAAGAGCTTTTTTTTCCAAAAGAATCCACAATGGTGTTCTGTCTGAGTGGGCCTTTGATGTAATATTTTAATTTTCACCTTTACGCTGGCAGAGCAGATATCGAATTCCTTAAGAACAGAAAAAGAAAGTAGTAGAGACTTTCCATTTCCAAGTACGATTATCTCAGTCCTGCGATCATACTGTTTTTTTCCTCTAAATACTTTTTACCAAGGACTGAGGGAAAATGCTGAGTTCCTACTTAAGGCTAAATACCTTGAAAAACCGTGGCATTACCAGTTAATAACAGTGGATACTTTAAGTACTCTCAACACATATTAGAAAATGCAGAATTAAAGTTGAACTAAGTTTCTCTAATACTCGGGTTCTTTCCTACAGCAGATGGATGCAGAACTTTCCAAAGACGATATTAGTGAAGAAGGAAACCAGTGAATCACTTCTGATGCAGGATGGAGAACTAAGAATGCTGCAGACTCATAAATAAAACACCTCTCGCCTGAAAGAAAAAAACACACCACAAATACAAGTGGCAAAAATTGGAGAGAGAGTAGTCTGAATTGAGTTGGGAGAGTCTGCACCCTCCTCTCAGTCATTGAGCTCAAACTGGCCAACTGTGAGTCAATTCCAAACTTGACAACTTGGAATCTGTAGCAGCACTCTATTCTGAGTGCTAACTACTTCTTGTTCTTTCAAGTTGCAAGCTGACCAAGGTTGATGGGAACTCACTTGCTTTGTTCAAACAATGCTTTGTGAAAGCAGCATGTAGCTCTTAACTCAGACCTTCCCCAAGGCTAGCTGGAGAGCAACTACAGTACTCGGCATGGAGCCTCAGCACTGAGCTTCTCTCCACATGACTGGCTAGCTCTTGCAATAGCTATTTAAATGTCATCTCAGAAAGCCCCAGTTAACCTAAGGTGACACCTTTTGTCCAAAAAAACAAGATGGTACACAAAGACAGTTTTTGCTGTTCAGACATAATATTGTACAACTTTATAAGCCCATTTGACCAGATCTCTATCAAACCATTCTGCTCGTTGATTCTGGATTTGACATGTATGCAAATCAGACTGTAAGACAACAAATGCAATTTTATCTGATTGTAGAGGAGGATGTCTACAGAAACATTTTATTCAATCCACTGAAGAGCTTTTTTTCCAAAAGAATCCACAATGGTGTTCTGTCTGAGTGGGCCTTTGATGTAATATTTTAATTTTCACCTTTACGCTGGCAGAGCAGATATCGAATTCCTTAAGAACAGAAAAAGAAAGTAGTAGAGACTTTCCATTTCCAAGTACGATTATCTCAGTCCTGCGATCATACTGTTTTTTTCCTCTAAATACTTTTTACCAAGGACTGAGGGAAAATGCTGAGTTCCTACTTAAGGCTAAATACCTTGAAAAACCGTGGCATTACCAGTTAATAACAGTGGATACTTTAAGTACTCTCAACACATATTAGAAAATGCAGAATTAAAGTTGAACTAAGTTTCTCTAATACTCGGGTTCTTTCCTACAGCAGATGGATGCAGAACTTTCCAAAGACGATATTAGTGAAGAAGGAAACCAGTGAATCACTTCTGATGCAGGATGGAGAACTAAGAATGCTGCAGACTCATAAATAAAACACCTCTCGCCTGAAAGAAAAAAACACACCACAAATACAAGTGGCAAAAATTGGAGAGAGAGTAGTCTGAATTGAGTTGGGAGAGTCTGCACCCTCCTCTCAGTCATTGAGCTCAAACTGGCCAACTGTGAGTCAATTCCAAACTTGACAACTTGGAATCTGTAGCAGCACTCTATTCTGAGTGCTAACTACTTCTTGTTCTTTCAAGTTGCAAGCTGACCAAGGTTGATGAGAACTCACTTGCTTTGTTCAAACAATGCTTTGTGAAAGCAGCATGTAGCTCTTAACTCAGACCTTCCCCAAGGCTAGCTGGAGAGCAACTACAATACTCTGCATGGAGCCTCAGCACTGAGCTTCTCTCCACATGACTGGCTAGCTCTTGCAATAGCTATTTAAATGTCATCTCAGAAAGCCCCAGTTAACCTAAGGTGACACCTTTTGTCCAAAAAAACAAGATGGTACACAAAGACAGTTTTTGCTGTTCAGACATAATATTGTACAACGTTATAAGCCCATTTGACCAGATCTCTATCAAACCATTCTGCTCGTTGATTCTGGATTTGACATGTATGCAAATCACACTGTAAGACAACAAATGCAATTTTATCTGATTGTAGAGGAGGATGTCTACAGAAACATTTTATTCAATCCACTGAAGAGCTTTTTTTTCCAAAAGAATCCACAATGGTGTTCTGTCTGAGTGGGCCTTTGATGTAATATTTTAATTTTCACCTTTACGCTGGCAGAGCAGATATCGAATTCCTTAAGAACAGAAAAAGAAAGTAGTAGAGACTTTCCATTTCCAAGTACGATTATCTCAGTCCTGCGATCATACTGTTTTTTTCCTCTAAATACTTTTTACCAAGGACTGAGGGAAAATGCTGAGTTCCTACTTAAGGCTAAATACCTTGAAAAACCGTGGCATTACCAGTTAATAACAGTGGATACTTTAAGTACTCTCAACACATATTAGAAAATGCAGAATTAAAGTTGAACTAAGTTTCTCTAATACTCGGGTTCTTTCCTACAGCAGATGGATGCAGAACTTTCCAAAGACGATATTAGTGAAGAAGGAAACCAGTGAATCACTTCTGATGCAGGATGGAGAACTAAGAATGCTGCAGACTCATAAATAAAACACCTCTCGCCTGAAAGAAAAAAACACACCACAAATACAAGTGGCAAAAATTGGAGAGAGAGTAGTCTGAATTGAGTTGGGAGAGTCTGCACCCTCCTCTCAGTCATTGAGCTCAAACTGGCCAACTGTGAGTCAATTCCAAACTTGACAACTTGGAATCTGTAGCAGCACTCTATTCTGAGCGCTAACTACTTCTTGTTCTTTCAAGTTGCAAGCTGACCAAGGTTGATGGGAACTCACTTGCTTTGTTCAAACAATGCTTTGTGAAAGCAGCATGTAGCTCTTAACTCAGACCTTCCCCAAGGCTAGCTGGAGAGCAACTACAGTACTCGGCATGGAGCCTCAGCACTGAGCTTCTCTCCACATGACTGGCTAGCTCTTGCAATAGCTATTTAAATGTCATCTCAGAAAGCCCCAGTTAACCTAAAGTGACACCTTTTGTCCAAAAAAACAAGATGGTACACAAAGACAGTTTTTGCTGTTCAGACATAATATTGTACAACTTTATAAGCCCATTTGACCAGATCTCTATCAAACCATTCTGCTCGTTGATTCTGGATTTGACATGTATGCAAATCACACTGTAAGACAACAAATGCAATTTTATCTGATTGTAGAGGAGGATGTCTACAGAAACATTTTATTCAATCCACTGAAGAGCTTTTTTTTCCAAAAGAATCCACAATGGTGTTCTGTCTGAGTGGGCCTATGATGTAATATTTTAATTTTCACCTTTACGCTGGCAGAGCAGATATCGAATTCCTTAAGAACAGAAAAAGAAAGTAGTAGAGACTTTCCATTTCCAAGTACGATTATCTCAGTCCTGTGATCATACTGTTTTTTTCCTCTAAATACTTTTTACCAAGGACTGAGGGAAAATGCTGAGTTCCTACTTAAGGCTAAATACCTTGAAAAATCGTGGCATTACCAGTTAATAACAGTGGATACTTTAAGTACTCTCAACACATATTAGAAAATGCAGAATTAAAGTTGAACTAAGTTTCTCTAATACTCGGGTTCTTTCCTACAGCAGATGGATGCAGAACTTTCCAAAGACGATAGTGAAGAAGGAAACCAGTGAATCACTTCTGATGCAGGATGGAGAACTAAGAATGCTGCAGACTCATAAATAAAACACCTCTCGCCTGAAAGAAAAAAACACACCACAAATACAAGTGGCAAAAATTGGAGAGAGAGTAGTCTGAATTGAGTTGGGAGAGTCTACACTCTTCTCTCAGTCATTGAGCTCAAACTGGCCAACTGTGAGTCAATTCCAAACTTGACAACTTGGAATCTGTAGCAGCACTCTATTCTGAGTGCTAACTACTTCTTGTTCTTTCAAGTTGCAAGCTGACCAAGGTTGATGGGAACTCACTTGCTTTGTTCAAACAATGCTTTGTGAAAGCAGCATGTAGCTCTTAACTCAGACCTTCCCCAAGGCTAGCTGGAGAGCAACTACAATACTCCGCATGGAGCCTCAGCACTGAGCTTCTCTCCACATGACTGGCTAGCTCTTGCAATAGCTATTTAAATGTCATCTCAGAAAGCCCCAGTTAACCTAAGGTGACACCTTTTGTCCAAAAAAACAAGATGGTACACAAAGACAGTTTTTGCTGTTCAGACATAATATTGTACAACGTTATAAGCCCATTTGACCAGATCTCTATCAAACCATTCTGCTCGTTGATTCTGGATTTGACATGTATGCAAATCAGACTGTAAGACAACAAATGCAATTTTATCTGATTGTAGAGGAGGATGTCTACAGAAACATTTTATTCAATCCACTGAAGAGCTTTTTTTTCCAAAAGAATCCACAATGGTGTTCTGTCTGAGTGGGCCTATGATGTAATATTTTAATTTTCACCTTTACGCTGGCAGAGCAGATATCGAATTCCTTAAGAACAGAAAAAGAAAGTAGTAGAGACTTTCCATTTCCAAGTACGATTATCTCAGTCCTGCGATCAAACTGTTTTTTTCCTCTAAATACTTTTTACCAAGGACTGAGGGAAAATGCTGAGTTCCTACTTAAGGCTAAATACCTTGAAAAATCGTGGCATTACCAGTTAATAACAGTGGATACTTTAAGTACTCTCAACACATATTAGAAAATGCAGAATTAAAGTTGAACTAAGTTTCTCTAATACTCGGGTTCTTTCCTACAGCAGATGGATGCAGAACTTTCCAAAGACGATATTAGTGAAGAAGGAAACCAGTGAATCACTTCTGATGCAGGATGGAGAACTAAGAATGCTGCAGCCTCATAAATAAAACACCTCTCGCCTGAAAGAAAAAAACACACCACAAATACAAATGGCAAAAATTGGAGAGAGAGTAGTCTGAATTGAGTTGGGAGAGTCTGCACCCTCCTCTCAGTCATTGAGCTCAAACTGGCCAACTGTGAGTCATTTCCAAACTTGACAACTTGGAATCTGTAGCAGCACTCTATTCTGAGTGCTAACTACTTCTTGTTCTTTCAAGTTGCAAGCTGACCAAGGTTGATGGGAACTCACTTGCTTTGTTCAAACAATGCTTTGTGAAAGCAGCATGTAGCTCTTAACTCAGACCTTCCCCAAGGCTAGCTGGAGAGCAACTACAGTACTCTGCATGGAGCCTCAGCACTGAGCTTCTCTCCACATGACTGGCTAGCTCTTGCAATAGCTATTTAAATGTCATCTCAGAAAGCCCCAGTTAACCTAAGGTGACACCTTTTGTCCAAAAAAACAAGATGGTACACAAAGACAGTTTTTGCTGTTCAGACATAATATTGTACAACTTTATAAGTCCATTTGAGCAGATCTCTATCAAACCATTCTGCTCGTTGATTCTGGATTTGACATGTATGCAAATCAGACTGTAAGACAACAAATGCAATTTTATCTGATTGTAGAGGAGGATGTCTACAGAAACATTTTATTCAATCCACTGAAGAGCTTTTTTTCCCAAAAGAATCCACAATGGTGTTCTGTCTGAGTGGGCCTATGATGTAATATTTTAATTTTCACCTTTACGCTGGCAGAGCAGATATCGAATTCCTTAAGAACAGAAAAAGAAAGTAGTAGAGACTTTCCATTTCCAAGTACGATTATCTCAGTCCTGCGATCATACTGTTTTTTTCCTCTAAATACTTTTTACCAAGGACTGAGGGAAAATGCTGAGTTCCTACTTAAGGCTAAATACCTTGAAAAATCGTGGCATTACCAGTTAATAACAGTGGATACTTTAAGTACTCTCAACACATATTAGAAAATGCAGAATTAAAGTTGAACTAAGTTTCTCTAATACTCGGGTTCTTTCCTACAGCAGATGGATGCAGAACTTTCCAAAGACGATATTAGTGAAGAAGGAAACCAGTGAATCACTTCTGATGCAGGATGGAGAACTAAGAATGCTGCAGCCTCATAAATAAAACACCTCTCGCCTGAAAGAAAACAACACACCACAAATACAAGTGGCAAAAATTGGAGAGAGAGTAGTCTGAATTGAGTTGGGAGAGTCTGCACTCTCCTCTCAGTCATTGAGCTCAAACTGGCCAACTGTGAGTCAATTCCAAACTTGACAACTTGGAATCTGTAGCAGCACTCTATTCTGAGTGCTAACTACTTCTTGTTCTTTCAAGTTGCAAGCTGACCAAGGTTGATGGGAACTCACTTGCTTTGTTCAAACAATGCTTTGTGAAAGCAGCATGTAGCTCTTAACTCAGACCTTCCCCAAGGCTAGCTGGAGAGCAACTACAGTACTCTGCATGGAGCCTCAGCACTGAGCTTCTCTCCACATGACTGGCTAGCTCTTGCAATAGCTATTTAAATGTCATCTCAGAAAGCCCCAGTTAACCTAAGGTGACACCTTTTGTCCAAAAAAACAAGATGGTACACAAAGACAGTTTTTGCTGTTCAGACATAATATTGTACAACTTTATAAGTCCATTTAAGCAGATCTCTATCAAACCATTCTGCTCGTTGATTCTGGATTTGACATGTATGTAAATCACACTGTAAGACAACAAATGCAATTTTATCTGATTGTAGAAGAGGATGTCTACAGAAACATTTTATTCAATCCACTGAAGAGCTTTTTTTTCCAAAAGAATCCACAATGGTGTTCTGTCTGAGTGGGCCTATGATGTAATATTTTAATTTTCACCTTTACGCTGGCAGAGCAGATATCGAATTCCTTAAGAACAGAAAAAGAAAGTAGTAGAGACTTCCCATTTCCAAGTACGATTATCTCAGTCCTGCGATCATACTGTTTTTTTCCTCTAAATACTTTTTACCAAGGACTGAGGGAAAATGCTGAGTTCCTACTTAAGGCTAAATACCTTGAAAAACCGTGCCATTACCAGTTAATAACAGTGGATACTTTAAGTACTCTCAACACATATTAGAAAATGCAGAATTAAAGTTGAACTAAGTTTCTCTAATACTCGGGTTCTTTCCTACAGCAGATGGATGCAGAACTTTCCAAAGACGATATTAGTGAAGAAGGAAACCAGTGAATCACTTCTGATGCAGGATGGAGAACTAAGAATGCTGCAGACTCATAAATAAAACACCTCTCGCCTGAAAGAAAAAAACACACCACAAATACAAGTGGCAAAAATTGGAGAGAGAGTAGTCTGAATTGAGTTGGGAGAGTCTGCACCCTCCTCTCAGTCATTGAGCTCAAACTGGCCAACTGTGAGTCAATTCCAAACTTGGCAACTTGGAATCTGTAGCAGCACTCTATTCTGAGTGCTAACTACTTCTTGTTCTTTCAAGTTGCAAGCTGACCAAGGTTGATGGGAACTCACTTGCTTTGTTCAAACAATGCTTTGTGAAAGCAGCATGTAGCTCTTAACTCAGACCTTCCCCAAGGCTAGCTGGAGAGCAACTACAGTACTCCGCATGGAGCCTCAGCACTGAGCTTCTCTCCACATGACTGGCTAGCTCTTGCAATAGCTATTTAAATGTCATCTCAGAAAGCCCCAGTTAACCTAAGGTGACACCTTTTGTCCAAAAAAACAAGATGGTACACAAAGACAGTTTTTGCTGTTCAGACATAATATTGTACAACTTTATAAGCCCATTTGACCAGATCTCTATCAAACCATTCTGCTCGTTGATTCTGGATTTGACATGTATGCAAATCAGACTGTAAGACAACAAATGCAATTTTATCTGATTGTAGAGGAGGATGTCTACAGAAACATTTTATTCAATCCACTGAAGAGCTTTTTTTTTCCAAAAGAATCCACAATGGTGTTCTGTCTGAGTGGGCCTATGATGTAATATTTTAATTTTCACCTTTACGCTGGCAGAGCAGATATCGAATTCCTTAAGAACAGAAAAAGAAAGTAGTAGAGACTTTCCATTTCCAAGTACGATTATCTCAGTCCTGCGATCATACTGTTTTTTTCCTCTAAATACTTTTTACCAAGGACTGAGGGAAAATGCTGAGTTCCTACTTAAGGCTAAATACCTTGAAAAACCGTGGCATTACCAGTTAATAACAGTGGATACTTTAAGTACTCTCAACACATATTAGAAAATGCAGAATTAAAGTTGAACTAAGTTTCTCTAATACTCGGGTTCTTTCCTACAGCAGATGGATGCAGAACTTTCCAAAGACGATATTAGTGAAGAAGGAAACCAGTGAATCACTTCTGATGCAGGATGGAGAACTAAGAATGCTGCAGACTCATAAATAAAACACCTCTCGCCTGAAAGAAAAAAACACACCACAAATACAAGTGGCAAAAATTGGAGAGAGAGTAGTCTGAATTGAGTTGGGAGAGTCTGCACCCTCCTCTCAGTCATTGAGCTCAAACTGGCCAACTGTGAGTCAATTCCAAACTTGACAACTTGGAATCTGTAGCAGCACTCTATTCTGAGTGCTAACTACTTCTTGTTCTTTCAAGTTGCAAGCTGACCAAGGTTGATGGGAACTCACTTGCTTTGTTCAAACAATGCTTTGTGAAAGCAGCATGTAGCTCTTAACTCAGACCTTCCCCAAGGCTAGCTGGAGAGCAACTACAGTACTCTGCATGGAGCCTCAGCACTGAGCTTCTCTCCACATGACTGGCTAGCTCTTGCAATAGCTATTTAAATGTCATCTCAGAAAGCCCCAGTAAACCTAAAGTGACACCTTTTGTCCAAAAAAACAAGATGGTACACAAAGACAGTTTTTGCTGTTCAGACATAATATTGTACAACTTTATAAGCCCATTTGACCAGATCTCTATCAAACCATTCTGCTCGTTGATTCTGGATTTGACATGTATGCAAATCACACTGTAAGACAACAAATGCAATTTTATCTGATTGTAGAGGAGGATGTCTACAGAAACATTTTATTCAATCCACTGAAGAGCTTTTTTTTCCAAAAGAATCCACAATGGTGTTCTGTCTGAGTGGGCCTATGATGTAATATTTTAATTTTCACCTTTACGCTGGCAGAGCAGATATCGAATTCCTTAAGAACAGAAAAAGAAAGTAGTAGAGACTTTCCATTTCCAAGTACGATTATCTCAGTCCTGTGATCATACTGTTTTTTTCCTCTAAATACTTTTTACCAAGAACTGAGGGAAAATGCTGAGTTCCTACTTAAGGCTAAATACCTTGAAAAATCGTGGCATTACCAGTTAATAACAGTGGATACTTTAAGTACTCTCAACACATATTAGAAAATGCAGAATTAAAGTTGAACTAAGTTTCTCTAATACTCGGGTTCTTTTTTACAGCAGATGGATGCAGAACTTTCCAAAGACGATATTAGTAAAGAAGGAAACCAGTGAATCACTTCTGATGCAGGATGGAGAACTAAGAATGCTGCAGCCTCATAAATAAAACACCTCTCGCCTGAAAGAAAACAACACACCACAAATACAAGTGGCAAAAATTGGAGAGAGAGTAGTCTGAATTGAGTTGGGAGAGTCTACACTCTCCTCTTAGTCATTGAGCTCAAACTGGCCAACTGTGAGTCAATTCCAAACTTGACAACTTGGAATCTGTAGCAGCACTCTATTCTGAGTGCTAATTACTTCTTGTTCTTTCAAGTTGCAAGCTGACCAAGGTTGATGGGAACTCACTTGCTTTGTTCAAACAATGCTTTGTGAAAGCAGCATGTAGCTCTTAACTCAGACCTTCCCCAAGGCTAGCTGGAGAGCAACTACAGTACTCTGCATGGAGCCTCAGCACTGAGCTTCTCTCCACATGACTGGCTAGCTCTTGCAATAGCTATTTAAATGTCATCTCAGAAAGCCCCAGTTAACCTAAGGTGACACCTTTTGTCCAAAAAAACAAGATGGTACACAAAGACAGTTTTTGCTGTTCAGACATAATATTGTACAACTTTATAAGTCCATTTAAGCAGATCTCTATCAAACCATTCTGCTCGTTGATTCTGGATTTGACATGTATGTAAATCACACTGTAAGACAACAAATGCAATTTTATCTGATTGTAGAAGAGGATGTCTACAGAAACATTTTATTCAATCCACTGAAGAGCTTTTTTTTCCAAAAGAATCCACAATGGTGTTCTGTCTGAGTGGGCCTATGATGTAATATTTTAATTTTCACCTTTACGCTGGCAGAGCAGATATCGAATTCCTTAAGAACAGAAAAAGAAAGTAGTAGAGACTTCCCATTTCCAAGTACGATTATCTCAGTCCTGCGATCATACTGTTTTTTTCCTCTAAATACTTTTTACCAAGGACTGAGGGAAAATGCTGAGTTCCTACTTAAGGCTAAATACCTTGAAAAACCGTGCCATTACCAGTTAATAACAGTGGATACTTTAAGTACTCTCAACACATATTAGAAAATGCAGAATTAAAGTTGAACTAAGTTTCTCTAATACTCGGGTTCTTTCCTACAGCAGATGGATGCAGAACTTTCCAAAGACGATATTAGTGAAGAAGGAAACCAGTGAATCACTTCTGATGCAGGATGGAGAACTAAGAATGCTGCAGACTCATAAATAAAACACCTCTCGCCTGAAAGAAAAAAACACACCACAAATACAAGTGGCAAAAATTGGAGAGAGAGTAGTCTGAATTGAGTTGGGAGAGTCTGCACCCTCCTCTCAGTCATTGAGCTCAAACTGGCCAACTGTGAGTCAATTCCAAACTTGGCAACTTGGAATCTGTAGCAGCACTCTATTCTGAGTGCTAACTACTTCTTGTTCTTTCAAGTTGCAAGCTGACCAAGGTTGATGGGAACTCACTTGCTTTGTTCAAACAATGCTTTGTGAAAGCAGCATGTAGCTCTTAACTCAGACCTTCCCCAAGGCTAGCTGGAGAGCAACTACAGTACTCCGCATGGAGCCTCAGCACTGAGCTTCTCTCCACATGACTGGCTAGCTCTTGCAATAGCTATTTAAATGTCATCTCAGAAAGCCCCAGTTAACCTAAGGTGACACCTTTTGTCCAAAAAAACAAGATGGTACACAAAGACAGTTTTTGCTGTTCAGACATAATATTGTACAACTTTATAAGCCCATTTGACCAGATCTCTATCAAACCATTCTGCTCGTTGATTCTGGATTTGACATGTATGCAAATCAGACTGTAAGACAACAAATGCAATTTTATCTGATTGTAGAGGAGGATGTCTACAGAAACATTTTATTCAATCCACTGAAGAGCTTTTTTTTTCCAAAAGAATCCACAATGGTGTTCTGTCTGAGTGGGCCTATGATGTAATATTTTAATTTTCACCTTTACGCTGGCAGAGCAGATATCGAATTCCTTAAGAACAGAAAAAGAAAGTAGTAGAGACTTTCCATTTCCAAGTACGATTATCTCAGTCCTGCGATCATACTGTTTTTTTCCTCTAAATACTTTTTACCAAGGACTGAGGGAAAATGCTGAGTTCCTACTTAAGGCTAAATACCTTGAAAAACCGTGGCATTACCAGTTAATAACAGTGGATACTTTAAGTACTCTCAACACATATTAGAAAATGCAGAATTAAAGTTGAACTAAGTTTCTCTAATACTCGGGTTCTTTCCTACAGCAGATGGATGCAGAACTTTCCAAAGACGATATTAGTGAAGAAGGAAACCAGTGAATCACTTCTGATGCAGGATGGAGAACTAAGAATGCTGCAGACTCATAAATAAAACACCTCTCGCCTGAAAGAAAAAAACACACCACAAATACAAGTGGCAAAAATTGGAGAGAGAGTAGTCTGAATTGAGTTGGGAGAGTCTGCACCCTCCTCTCAGTCATTGAGCTCAAACTGGCCAACTGTGAGTCAATTCCAAACTTGACAACTTGGAATCTGTAGCAGCACTCTATTCTGAGTGCTAACTACTTCTTGTTCTTTCAAGTTGCAAGCTGACCAAGGTTGATGGGAACTCACTTGCTTTGTTCAAACAATGCTTTGTGAAAGCAGCATGTAGCTCTTAACTCAGACCTTCCCCAAGGCTAGCTGGAGAGCAACTACAGTACTCTGCATGGAGCCTCAGCACTGAGCTTCTCTCCACATGACTGGCTAGCTCTTGCAATAGCTATTTAAATGTCATCTCAGAAAGCCCCAGTTAACCTAAAGTGACACCTTTTGTCCAAAAAAACAAGATGGTACACAAAGACAGTTTTTGCTGTTCAGACATAATATTGTACAACTTTATAAGCCCATTTGACCAGATCTCTATCAAACCATTCTGCTCGTTGATTCTGGATTTGACATGTATGCAAATCACACTGTAAGACAACAAATGCAATTTTATCTGATTGTAGAGGAGGATGTCTACAGAAACATTTTATTCAATCCACTGAAGAGCTTTTTTTTCCAAAAGAATCCACAATGGTGTTCTGTCTGAGTGGGCCTATGATGTAATATTTTAATTTTCACCTTTACGCTGGCAGAGCAGATATCGAATTCCTTAAGAACAGAAAAAGAAAGTAGTAGAGACTTTCCATTTCCAAGTACGATTATCTCAGTCCTGTGATCATACTGTTTTTTTCCTCTAAATACTTTTTACCAAGAACTGAGGGAAAATGCTGAGTTCCTACTTAAGGCTAAATACCTTGAAAAATCGTGGCATTACCAGTTAATAACAGTGGATACTTTAAGTACTCTCAACACATATTAGAAAATGCAGAATTAAAGTTGAACTAAGTTTCTCTAATACTCGGGTTCTTTTTTACAGCAGATGGATGCAGAACTTTCCAAAGACGATATTAGTAAAGAAGGAAACCAGTGAATCACTTCTGATGCAGGATGGAGAACTAAGAATGCTGCAGCCTCATAAATAAAACACCTCTCGCCTGAAAGAAAACAACACACCACAAATACAAGTGGCAAAAATTGGAGAGAGAGTAGTCTGAATTGAGTTGGGAGAGTCTACACTCTCCTCTTAGTCATTGAGCTCAAACTGGCCAACTGTGAGTCAATTCCAAACTTGACAACTTGGAATCTGTAGCAGCACTCTATTCTGAGTGCTAATTACTTCTTGTTCTTTCAAGTTGCAAGCTGACCAAGGTTGATGGGAACTCACTTGCTTTGTTCAAACAATGCTTTGTGAAAGCAGCATGTAGCTCTTAACTCAGACCTTCCCCAAGGCTAGCTGGAGAGCAACTACAGTACTCTGCATGGAGCCTCAGCACTGAGCTTCTCTCCACATGACTGGCTAGCTCTTGCAATAGCTATTTAAATGTCATCTCAGAAAGCCCCAGTTAACCTAAGGTGACACCTTTTGTCCAAAAAAACAAGATGGTACACAAAGACAGTTTTTGCTGTTCAGACATAATATTGTACAACTTTATAAGCCCATTTCACCAGATCTCTATCAAACCATTCTGCTCGTTGATTCTGGATTTGACATGTATGCAAATCAGACTGTAAGACAACAAATGCAATTTTATCTGATTGTAGAGGAGGATGTCTACAGAAACATTTTATTCAATCCACTGAAGAGCTTTTTTTCCCAAAAGAATCCACAATGGTGTTCTGTCTGAGTGGGCCTATGATGTAATATTTTAATTTTCACCTTTACGCTGGCAGAGCAGATATCGAATTCCTTAAGAACAGAAAAAGAAAGTAGTAGAGACTTTCCATTTCCAAGTACGATTATCTCAGTCCTGCGATCATACTGTTTTTTTCCTCTAAATACTTTTTACCAAGGACTGAGGGAAAATGCTGAGTTCCTACTTAAGGCTAAATACCTTGAAAAATCGTGGCATTACCAGTTAATAACAGTGGATACTTTAAGTACTCTCAACACATATTAGAAAATGCAGAATTAAAGTTGAACTAAGTTTCTCTAATACTCGGGTTCTTTCATACAGCAGATGGATGCAGAACTTTCCAAAGACGATATTAGTGAAGAAGGAAACCAGTGAATCACTTCTGATGCAGGATGGAGAACTAAGAATGCTGCAGCCTCATAAATAAAACACCTCTCGCCTGAAAGAAAAAAACACACCACAAATACAAGTGGCAAAAATTGGAGAGAGAGTAGTCTGAATTGAGTTGGGAGAGTCTGCACTCTCCTCTCAGTCATTGAGCTCAAACTGGCCAACTGTGAGTCAATTCCAAACTTGACAACTTGGAATCTGTAGCAGCACTCTATTCTGAGTGCTAACTACTTCTTGTTCTTTCAAGTTGCAAGCTGACCAAGGTTGATGGGAACTCACTTGCTTTGTTCAAACAATGCTTTGTGAAAGCAGCATGTAGCTCTTAACTCAGACCTTCCCCAAGGCTAGCTGGAGAGCAACTACAGTACTCTGCATGGAGCCTCAGCACTGAGCTTCTCTCCACATGACTGGCTAGCTCTTGCAATAGCTATTTAAATGTCATCTCAGAAAGCCCCAGTTAACCTAAGGTGACACCTTTTGTCCAAAAAAACAAGATGGTACACAAAGACAGTTTTTGCTGTTCAGACATAATATTGTACAACTTTATAAGCCCATTTGACCAGATCTCTATCAAACCATTCTGCTCGTTGATTCCGGATTTGACATGTATGCAAATCAGACTGTAAGACAACAAATGCAATTTTATCTGATTGTAGAGGAGGATGTCTACAGAAACATTTTATTCAATCCACTGAAGAGCTTTTTTTCCCAAAAGAATCCACAATGGTGTTCTGTCGGAGTGGGCCTATGATGTAATATTTTAATTTTCACCTTTACGCTGGCAGAGCAGATATCGAATTCCTTAAGAACAGAAAAAGAAAGTAGTAGAGACTTTCCATTTCCAAGTACGATTATCTCAGTCCTGCGATCATACTGTTTTTTTCCTCTAAATACTTTTTACCAAGGACTGAGGGAAAATGCTGAGTTCCTACTTAAGGCTAAATACCTTGAAAAATCGTGGCATTACCAGTTAATAACAGTGGATACTTTAAGTACTCTCAACACATATTAGAAAATGCAGAATTAAAGTTGAACTAAGTTTCTCTAATACTCGGGTTCTTTCCTACAGCAGATGGATGCAGAACTTTCCAAAGACGATAGTGAAGAAGGAAACCAGTGAATCACTTCTGATGCAGGATGGAGAACTAAGAATGCTGCAGACTCATAAATAAAACACCTCTCGCCTGAAAGAAAAAAACACACCACAAATATAAGTGGCAAAAATTGGAGAGAGAGTAGTCTGAATTGAGTTGGGAGAGTCTACACTCTCCTCTCAGTCATTGAGCTCAAACTGGCCAACTGTGAGTCAATTCCAAACTTGACAACTTGGAATCTGTAGCAGCACTCTATTCTGAGTGCTAACTACTTCTTGTTCTTTCAAGTTGCAAGCTGACCAAGGTTGATGGGAACTCACTTGCTTTGTTCAAACAATGCTTTGTGAAAGCAGCATGTAGCTCTTAACTCAGACCTTCCCCAAGGCTAGCTGGAGAGCAACTACAGTACTCCGCATGGAGCCTCAGCACTGAGCTTCTCTCCACATGACTGGCTAGCTCTTGCAATAGCTATTTAAATGTCATCTCAGAAAGCCCCAGTTAACCTAAGGTGACACCTTTTGTCCAAAAAAACAAGATGGTACACAAAGACAGTTTTTGCTGTTCAGACATAATATTGTACAACTTTATAAGCCCATTTGACCAGATCTCTATCAAACCATTCTGCTCGTTGATTCTGGATTTGACATGTATGCAAATCACACTGTAAGACAACAAATGCAATTTTATCTGATTGTAGAGGAGGATGTCTACAGAAACATTTTATTCAATCCACTGAAGAGCTTTTTTTTCAAAAAGAATCCACAATGGTGTTCTGTCTGAGTGGGCCTATGATGTAATATTTTAATTTTCACCTTTACGCTGGCAGAGCAGATATCGAATTCCTTAAGAACAGAAAAAGAAAGTAGTAGAGACTTTCCATTTCCAAGTACGATTATCTCAGTCCTGTGATCATACTGTTTTTTTCCTCTAAATACTTTTTACCAAGGACTGAGGGAAAATGCTGAGTTCCTACTTAAGGCTAAATAACTTGAAAAACCGTGGCATTACCAGTTAATAACAGTGGATACTTTAAGTACTCTCAACACATATTAGAAAATGCAGAATTAAAGTTGAACTAAGTTTCTCTAATACTCGGGTTCTTTCCTACAGCAGATGGATGCAGAACTTTCCAAAGACGATATTAGTGAAGAAGGAAACCAGTGAATCACTTCTGATGCAGGATGGAGAACTAAGAATGCTGCAGCCTCATAAATAAAACACCTCTCGCCTGAAAGAAAAAAACACACCACAAATACAAGTGGCAAAAATTGGAGAGAGAGTAGTCTGAATTGAGTTGGGAGAGTCTGCACCCTCCTCTCAGTCATTGAGCTCAAACTGGCCAACTGTGAGTCATTTCCAAACTTGACAACTTGGAATCTGTAGCAGCACTCTATTCTGAGTGCTAACTACTTCTTGTTCTTTCAAGTTGCAAGCTGACCAAGGTTGATGGGAACTCACTTGCTTTGTTCAAACAATGCTTTGTGAAAGCAGCATGTAGCTCTTAACTCAGACCTTCCCCAAGGCTAGCTGGAGAGCAACTACAGTACTCTGCATGGAGCCTCAGCACTGAGCTTCTCTCCACATGACTGGCTAGCTCTTGCAATAGCTATTTAAATGTCATCTCAGAAAGCCCCAGTTAACCTAAGGTGACACCTTTTGTCCAAAAAAACAAGATGGTACACAAAGACAGTTTTTGCTGTTCAGACATAATATTGTACAACTTTATAAGTCCATTTGAGCAGATCTCTATCAAACCATTCTGCTCGTTGATTCTGGATTTGACATGTATGTAAATCAGACTGTAAGACAACAAATGCAATTTTATCTGATTGTAGAAGAGGATGTCTACAGAAACATTTTATTCAATCCACTGAAGAGCTTTTTTTTCCAAAAGAATCCACAATGGTGTTCTGTCTGAGTGGGCCTATGATGTAATATTTTAATTTTCACCTTTACGCTGGCAGAGCAGATATCGAATTCCTTAAGAACAGAAAAAGAAAGTAGTAGAGACTTTCCATTTCCAAGTACGATTATCTCAGTCCTGCGATCATACTGTTTTTTTCCTCTAAATACTTTTTACCAAGGACTGAGGGAAAATGCTGAGTTCCTACTTAAGGCTAAATACCTTGAAAAACCGTGGCATTACCAGTTAATAACAGTGGATACTTTAAGTACTCTCAACACATATTAGAAAATGCAGAATTAAAGTTGAACTAAGTTTCTCTAATACTCGGGTTCTTTCCTACAGCAGATGGATGCAGAACTTTCCAAAGACGATATTAGTGAAGAAGGAAACCAGTGAATCACTTCTGATGCAGGATGGAGAACTAAGAATGCTGCAGACTCATAAATAAAACACCTCTCGCCTGAAAGAAAAAAACACACCACAAATACAAGTGGCAAAAATTGGAGAGAGAGTAGTCTGAATTGAGTTGGGAGAGTCTGCACCCTCCTCTCAGTCATTGAGCTCAAACTGGCCAACTGTGAGTCAATTCCAAACTTGACAACTTGGAATCTGTAGCAGCACTCTATTCTGAGTGCTAACTACTTCTTGTTCTTTCAAGTTGCAAGCTGACCAAGGTTGATGGGAACTCACTTGCTTTGTTCAAACAATGCTTTGTGAAAGCAGCATGTAGCTCTTAACTCAGACCTTCCCCAAGGCTAGCTGGAGAGCAACTACAGTACTCTGCATGGAGCCTCAGCACTGAGCTTCTCTCCACATGACTGGCTAGCTCTTGCAATAGCTATTTAAATGTCATCTCAGAAAGCCCCAGTTAACCTAAGGTGACACCTTTTGTCCAAAAAAACAAGATGGTACACAAAGACAGTTTTTGCTGTTCAGACATAATATTGTACAACTTTATAAGTCCATTTGAGCAGATCTCTATCAAACCATTCTGCTCGTTGATTCTGGATTTGACATGTATGTAAATCAGACTGTAAGACAACAAATGCAATTTTATCTGATTGTAGAAGAGGATGTCTACAGAAACATTTTATTCAATCCACTGAAGAGCTTTTTTTTCCAAAAGAATCCACAATGGTGTTCTGTCTGAGTGGGCCTATGATGTAATATTTTAATTTTCACCTTTACGCTGGCAGAGCAGATATCGAATTCCTTAAGAACAGAAAAAGAAAGTAGTAGAGACTTTCCATTTCCAAGTACGATTATCTCAGTCCTGCGATCATACTGTTTTTTTCCTCTAAATACTTTTTACCAAGGACTGAGGGAAAATGCTGAGTTCCTACTTAAGGCTAAATACCTTGAAAAACCGTGGCATTACCAGTTAATAACAGTGGATACTTTAAGTACTCTCAACACATATTAGAAAATGCAGAATTAAAGTTGAACTAAGTTTCTCTAATACTCGGGTTCTTTCCTACAGCAGATGGATGCAGAACTTTCCAAAGACGATATTAGTGAAGAAGGAAACCAGTGAATCACTTCTGATGCAGGATGGAGAACTAAGAATGCTGCAGACTCATAAATAAAACACCTCTCGCCTGAAAGAAAAAAACACACCACAAATACAAGTGGCAAAAATTGGAGAGAGAGTAGTCTGAATTGAGTTGGGAGAGTCTGCACCCTCCTCTCAGTCATTGAGCTCAAACTGGCCAACTGTGAGTCAATTCCAAACTTGACAACTTGGAATCTGTAGCAGCACTCTATTCTGAGTGCTAACTACTTCTTGTTCTTTCAAGTTGCAAGCTGACCAAGGTTGATGGGAACTCACTTGCTTTGTTCAAACAATGCTTTGTGAAAGCAGCATGTAGCTCTTAACTCAGACCTTCCCCAAGGCTAGCTGGAGAGCAACTACAATACTCCGCATGGAGCCTCAGCACTGAGCTTCTCTCCACATGACTGGCTAGCTCTTGCAATAGCTATTTAAATGTCATCTCAGAAAGCCCCAGTTAACCTAAGGTGACACCTTTTGTCCAAAAAAACAAGATGGTACACAAAGACAGTTTTTGCTGTTCAGACATAATATTGTACAACTTTATAAGCCCATTTGACCAGATCTCTATCAAACCATTCTGCTCGTTGATTCTGGATTTGACATGTATGCAAATCAGACTGTAAGACAACAAATGCAATTTTATCTGATTGTAGAGGAGGATGTCTACAGAAACATTTTATTCAATCCACTGAAGAGCTTTTTTTTTCCAAAAGAATCCACAATGGTGTTCTGTCTGAGTGGGCCTATGATGTAATATTTTAATTTTCACCTTTACGCTGGCAGAGCAGATATCGAATTCCTTAAGAACAGAAAAAGAAAGTAGTAGAGACTTTCCATTTCCAAGTACGATTATCTCAGTCCTGCGATCATACTGTTTTTTTCCTCTAAATACTTTTTACCAAGGACTGAGGGAAAATGCTGAGTTCCTACTTAAGGCTAAATACCTTGAAAAATCGTGGCATTACCAGTTAATAACAGTGGATACTTTAAGTACTCTCAACACATATCAGAAAATGCAGAATTAAAGTTGAACTAAGTTTCTCTAATACTCGGGTTCTTTTTTACAGCAGATGGATGCAGAACTTTCCAAAGACGATATTAGTAAAGAAGGAAACCAGTGAATCACTTCTGATGCAGGATGGAGAACTAAGAATGCTGCAGCCTCATAAATAAAACACCTCTCGCCTGAAAGAAAACAACACACCACAAATACAAGTGGCAAAAATTGGAGAGAGAGTAGTCTGAATTGAGTTGGGAGAGTCTACACTCTCCTCTTAGTCATTGAGCTCAAACTGGCCAACTGTGAGTCAATTCCAAACTTGACAACTTGGAATCTGTAGCAGCACTCTATTCTGAGTGCTAACTACTTCTTGTTCTTTCAAGTTGCAAGCTGACCAAGGTTGATGGGAACTCACTTGCTTTGTTCAAACAATGCTTTGTGAAAGCAGCATGTAGCTCTTAACTCAGACCTTCCCCAAGGCTAGCTGGAGAGCAACTACAATACTCTGCATGGAGCCTCAGCACTGAGCTTCTCTCCACATGACTGGCTAGCTCTTGCAATAGCTATTTAAATGTCATCTCAGAAAGCCCCAGTTAACCTAAGGTGACACCTTTTGTCCAAAAAAACAAGATGGTACACAAAGACAGTTTTTGCTGTTCAGACATAATATTGTACAACGTTATAAGCCCATTTGACCAGATCTCTATCAAACCATTCTGCTCGATGATTCTGGATTTGACATGTATGCAAATCACACTGTAAGACAACAAATGCAATTTTATCTGATTGTAGAGGAGGATGTCTACAGAAACATTTTATTCAATCCACTGAAGAGCTTTTTTTTCCAAAAGAATCCACAATGGTGTTCTGTCTGAGTGGGCCTTTGATGTAATATTTTAATTTTCACCTTTACGCTGGCAGAGCAGATATCGAATTCCTTAAGAACAGAAAAAGAAAGTAGTAGAGACTTTCCATTTCCAAGTACGATTATCTCAGTCCTGCGATCATACTGTTTTTTTCCTCTAAATACTTTTTACCAAGGACTGAGGGAAAATGCTGAGTTCCTACTTAAGGCTAAATACCTTGAAAAACCGTGGCATTACCAGTTAATAACAGTGGATACTTTAAGTACTCTCAACACATATTAGAAAATGCAGAATTAAAGTTGAACTAAGTTTCTCTAATACTCGGGTTCTTTCCTACAGCAGATGGATGCAGAACTTTCCAAAGACGATATTAGTGAAGAAGGAAACCAGTGAATCACTTCTGATGCAGGATGGAGAACTAAGAATGCTGCAGACTCATAAATAAAACACCTCTCGCCTGAAAGAAAAAAACACACCACAAATACAAGTGGCAAAAATTGGAGAGAGAGTAGTCTGAATTGAGTTGGGAGAGTCTGCACCCTCCTCTCAGTCATTGAGCTCAAACTGGCCAACTGTGAGTCAATTCCAAACTTGACAACTTGGAATCTGTAGCAGCACTCTATTCTGAGTGCTAACTACTTCTTGTTCTTTCAAGTTGCAAGCTGACCAAGGTTGATGGGAACTCACTTGCTTTGTTCAAACAATGCTTTGTGAAAGCAGCATGTAGCTCTTAACTCAGACCTTCCCCAAGGCTAGCTGGAGAGCAACTACAGTACTCCGCATGGAGCCTCAGCACTGAGCTTCTCTCCACATGACTGGCTAGCTCTTGCAATAGCTATTTAAATGTCATCTCAGAAAGCCCCAGTTAACCTAAGGTGACACCTTTTGTCCAAAAAAACAAGATGGTACACAAAGACAGTTTTTGCTGTTCAGACATAATATTGTACAACTTTATAAGCCCATTTGACCAGATCTCTATCAAACCATTCTGCTCGTTGATTCTGGATTTGACATGTATGCAAATCAGACTGTAAGACAACAAATGCAATTTTATCTGATTGTAGAGGAGGATGTCTACAGAAACATTTTATTCAATCCACTGAAGAGCTTTTTTTTCCCAAAAGAATCCACAATGGTGTTCTGTCTGAGTGGGCCTATGATGTAATATTTTAATTTTCACCTTTACGCTGGCAGAGCAGATATCGAATTCCTTAAGAACAGAAAAAGAAAGTAGTAGAGACTTTCCATTTCCAAGTACGATTATCTCAGTCCTGCGATCATACTGTTTTTTTCCTCTAAATACTTTTTACCAAGGACTGAGGGAAAATGCTGAGTTCCTACTTAAGGCTAAATACCTTGAAAAATCGTGGCATTACCAGTTAATAACAGTGGATACTTTAAGTACTCTCAACACATATCAGAAAATGCAGAATTAAAGTTGAACTAAGTTTCTCTAATACTCGGGTTCTTTTTTACAGCAGATGGATGCAGAACTTTCCAAAGACGATATTAGTAAAGAAGGAAACCAGTGAATCACTTCTGATGCAGGATGGAGAACTAAGAATGCTGCAGCCTCATAAATAAAACACCTCTCGCCTGAAAGAAAACAACACACCACAAATACAAGTGGCAAAAATTGGAGAGAGAGTAGTCTGAATTGAGTTGGGAGAGTCTGCACTCTCCTCTCAGTCATTGAGCTCAAACTGGCCAACTGTGAGTCAATTCCAAACTTGACAACTTGGAATCTGTAGCAGCACTCTATTCTGAGTGCTAACTACTTCTTGTTCTTTCAAGTTGCAAGCTGACCAAGGTTGATGGGAACTCACTTGCTTTGTTCAAACAATGCTTTGTGAAAGCAGCATGTAGCTCTTAACTCAGACCTTCCCCAAGGCTAGCTGGAGAGCAACTACAATACTCTGCATGGAGCCTCAGCACTGAGCTTCTCTCCACATGACTGGCTAGCTCTTGCAATAGCTATTTAAATGTCATCTCAGAAAGCCCCAGTTAACCTAAGGTGACACCTTTTGTCCAAAAAAACAAGATGGTACACAAAGACAGTTTTTGCTGTTCAGACATAATATTGTACAACTTTATAAGCCCATTTGACCAGATCTCTATCAAACCATTCTGCTCGTTGATTCTGGATTTGACATGTATGCAAATCAGACTGTAAGACAACAAATGCAATTTTATCTGATTGTAGAGGAGGATGTCTACAGAAACATTTTATTCAATCCACTGAAGAGCTTTTTTTTCCAAAAGAATCCACAATGGTGTTCTGTCTGAGTGGGCCTATGATGTAATATTTTAATTTTCACCTTTACGCTGGCAGAGCAGATATCGAATTCCTTAAGAACAGAAAAAGAAAGTAGTAGAGACTTTCCATTTCCAAGTACGATTATCTCAGTCCTGTGATCATACTGTTTTTTTCCTCTAAATACTTTTTACCAAGAACTGAGGGAAAATGCTGAGTTCCTACTTAAGGCTAAATACCTTGAAAAATCGTGGCATTACCAGTTAATAACAGTGGATACTTTAAGTACTCTCAACACATATTAGAAAATGCAGAATTAAAGTTGAACTAAGTTTCTCTAATACTCGGGTTCTTTTTTACAGCAGATGGATGCAGAACTTTCCAAAGACGATATTAGTAAAGAAGGAAACCAGTGAATCACTTCTGATGCAGGATGGAGAACTAAGAATGCTGCAGCCTCATAAATAAAACACCTCTCGCCTGAAAGAAAACAACACACCACAAATACAAGTGGCAAAAATTGGAGAGAGAGTAGTCTGAATTGAGTTGGGAGAGTCTACACTCTCCTCTTAGTCATTGAGCTCAAACTGGCCAACTGTGAGTCAATTCCAAACTTGACAACTTGGAATCTGTAGCAGCACTCTATTCTGAGTGCTAATTACTTCTTGTTCTTTCAAGTTGCAAGCTGACCAAGGTTGATGGGAACTCACTTGCTTTGTTCAAACAATGCTTTGTGAAAGCAGCATGTAGCTCTTAACTCAGACCTTCCCCAAGGCTAGCTGGAGAGCAACTACAGTACTCTGCATGGAGCCTCAGCACTGAGCTTCTCTCCACATGACTGGCTAGCTCTCGCAATAGCTATTTATATGTCATCTCAGAAAGCCCCAGTTAACCTAAGGTGACACCTTTTGTCCAAAAAAACAAGATGGTACACAAAGACAGTTTTTGCTGTTCAGACATAATATTGTACAACTTTATAAGCCCATTTCACCAGATCTCTATCAAACCATTCTGCTCGTTGATTCTGGATTTGACATGTATGCAAATCAGACTGTAAGACAACAAATGCAATTTTATCTGATTGTAGAGGAGGATGTCTACAGAAACATTTTATTCAATCCACTGAAGAGCTTTTTTTCCCAAAAGAATCCACAATGGTGTTCTGTCTGAGTGGGCCTATGATGTAATATTTTAATTTTCACCTTTACGCTGGCAGAGCAGATATCGAATTCCTTAAGAACAGAAAAAGAAAGTAGTAGAGACTTTCCATTTCCAAGTACGATTATCTCAGTCCTGCGATCATACTGTTTTTTTCCTCTAAATACTTTTTACCAAGGACTGAGGGAAAATGCTGAGTTCCTACTTAAGGCTAAATACCTTGAAAAATCGTGGCATTACCAGTTAATAACAGTGGATACTTTAAGTACTCTCAACACATATTAGAAAATGCAGAATTAAAGTTGAACTAAGTTTCTCTAATACTCGGGTTCTTTCATACAGCAGATGGATGCAGAACTTTCCAAAGACGATATTAGTGAAGAAGGAAACCAGTGAATCACTTCTGATGCAGGATGGAGAACTAAGAATGCTGCAGCCTCATAAATAAAACACCTCTCGCCTGAAAGAAAAAAACACACCACAAATACAAGTGGCAAAAATTGGAGAGAGAGTAGTCTGAATTGAGTTGGGAGAGTCTGCACTCTCCTCTCAGTCATTGAGCTCAAACTGGCCAACTGTGAGTCAATTCCAAACTTGACAACTTGGAATCTGTAGCAGCACTCTATTCTGAGTGCTAACTACTTCTTGTTCTTTCAAGTTGCAAGCTGACCAAGGTTGATGGGAACTCACTTGCTTTGTTCAAACAATGCTTTGTGAAAGCAGCATGTAGCTCTTAACTCAGACCTTCCCCAAGGCTAGCTGGAGAGCAACTACAGTACTCCGCATGGAGCCTCAGCACTGAGCTTCTCTCCACATGACTGGCTAGCTCTTGCAATAGCTATTTAAATGTCATCTCAGAAAGCCCCAGTTAACCTAAGGTGACACCTTTTGTCCAAAAAAACAAGATGGTACACAAAGACAGTTTTTGCTGTTCAGACATAATATTGTACAACTTTATAAGCCCATTTGACCAGATCTCTATCAAACCATTCTGCTCGTTGATTCCGGATTTGACATGTATGCAAATCAGACTGTAAGACAACAAATGCAATTTTATCTGATTGTAGAGGAGGATGTCTACAGAAACATTTTATTCAATCCACTGAAGAGCTTTTTTTCCCAAAAGAATCCACAATGGTGTTCTGTCTGAGTGGGCCTATGATGTAATATTTTAATTTTCACCTTTACGCTGGCAGAGCAGATATCGAATTCCTTAAGAACAGAAAAAGAAAGTAGTAGAGACTTTCCATTTCCAAGTACGATTATCTCAGTCCTGTGATCATACTGTTTTTTTCCTCTAAATACTTTTTACCAAGGACTGAGGGAAAATGCTGAGTTCCTACTTAAGGCTAAATAACTTGAAAAACCGTGGCATTACCAGTTAATAACAGTGGATACTTTAAGTACTCTCAACACATATTAGAAAATGCAGAATTAAAGTTGAACTAAGTTTCTCTAATACTCGGGTTCTTTCCTACAGCAGATGGATGCAGAACTTTCCAAAGACGATATTAGTGAAGAAGGAAACCAGTGAATCACTTCTGATGCAGGATGGAGAACTAAGAATGCTGCAGCCTCATAAATAAAACACCTCTCGCCTGAAAGAAAAAAACACACCACAAATACAAGTGGCAAAAATTGGAGAGAGAGTAGTCTGAATTGAGTTGGGAGAGTCTGCACCCTCCTCTCAGTCATTGAGCTCAAACTGGCCAACTGTGAGTCATTTCCAAACTTGACAACTTGGAATCTGTAGCAGCACTCTATTCTGAGTGCTAACTACTTCTTGTTCTTTCAAGTTGCAAGCTGACCAAGGTTGATGGGAACTCACTTGCTTTGTTCAAACAATGCTTTGTGAAAGCAGCATGTAGCTCTTAACTCAGACCTTCCCCAAGGCTAGCTGGAGAGCAACTACAGTACTCTGCATGGAGCCTCAGCACTGAGCTTCTCTCCACATGACTGGCTAGCTCTTGCAATAGCTATTTAAATGTCATCTCAGAAAGCCCCAGTTAACCTAAGGTGACACCTTTTGTCCAAAAAAACAAGATGGTACACAAAGACAGTTTTTGCTGTTCAGACATAATATTGTACAACTTTATAAGCCCATTTGACCAGATCTCTATCAAACCATTCTGCTCGTTGATTCTGGATTTGACATGTATGTAAATCACACTGTAAGACAACAAATGCAATTTTATCTGATTGTCGAAGAGGATGTCTACAGAAACATTTTATTCAATCCACTGAAGAGCTTTTTTTCCCAAAAGAATCCACAATGGTGTTCTGTCTGAGTGGGCCTATGATGTAATATTTTAATTTTCACCTTTACGCTGGCAGAGCAGATATCGAATTCCTTAAGAACAGAAAAAGAAAGTAGTAGAGACTTTCCATTTCCAAGTACGATTATCTCAGTCCTGCGATCATACTGTTTTTTTCCTCTAAATACTTTTTACCAAGGACTGAGGGAAAATGCTGAGTTCCTACTTAAGGCTAAATACCTTGAAAAATCGTGGCATTACCAGTTAATAACAGTGGATACTTTAAGTACTCTCAACACATATTAGAAAATGCAGAATTAAAGTTGAACTAAGTTTCTCTAATACTCGGGTTCTTTCATACAGCAGATGGATGCAGAACTTTCCAAAGACGATATTAGTGAAGAAGGAAACCAGTGAATCACTTCTGATGCAGGATGGAGAACTAAGAATGCTGCAGCCTCATAAATAAAACACCTCTCGCCTGAAAGAAAAAAACACACCACAAATACAAGTGGCAAAAATTGGAGAGAGAGTAGTCTGAATTGAGTTGGGAGAGTCTGCACCCTCCTCTCAGTCATTGAGCTCAAACTGGCCAACTGTGAGTCATTTCCAAACTTGACAACTTGGAATCTGTAGCAGCACTCTATTCTGAGTGCTAACTACTTCTTGTTCTTTCAAGTTGCAAGCTGACCAAGGTTGATGGGAACTCACTTGCTTTGTTCAAACAATGCTTTGTGAAAGCAGCATGTAGCTCTTAACTCAGACCTTCCCCAAGGCTAGCTGGAGAGCAACTACAGTACTCTGCATGGAGCCTCAGCACTGAGCTTCTCTCCACATGACTGGCTAGCTCTTGCAATAGCTATTTAAATGTCATCTCAGAAAGCCCCAGTTAACCTAAGGTGACACCTTTTGTCCAAAAAAACAAGATGGTACACAAAGACAGTTTTTGCTGTTCAGACATAATATTGTACAACTTTATAAGTCCATTTGAGCAGATCTCTATCAAACCATTCTGCTCGTTGATTCTGGATTTGACATGTATGTAAATCACACTGTAAGACAACAAATGCAATTTTATCTGATTGTAGAAGAGGATGTCTACAGAAACATTTTATTCAATCCACTGAAGAGCTTTTTTTTCCAAAAGAATCCACAATGGTGTTCTGTCTGAGTGGGCCTATGATGTAATATTTTAATTTTCACCTTTATGCTGGCAGAGCAGATATCGAATTCCTTAAGAAAAGAAAAAGTTAGAAAGTAGTAGAGACTTCCCATTTCCAAGTACGATTATCTCAGTCCTGCGATCATACTTTTTTTTTTCCCTCTAAATACTTTTTACCAAGGACTGAGGGAAAATGCTGAGTTCCTACTTAAGGCTAAATACCTTGAAAAATCGTGGCATTACCAGTTAACAGTGGATACTTTAAGTACTCTCAACACATATTAGAAAATGCAGAATTAAAGTTGAACTAAGTTTCTCTAATACTCGGGTTCTTTCCTACAGCAGATGGATGCAGAACTTTCCAAAGACGATATTAGTGAAGAAGGAAACCAGTGAATCACTTCTGATGCAGGATGGAGAACTAAGAATGCTGCAGCCTCATAAATAAAACACCTCTCCCCTGAAAGAAAAAACACACCACAAATACAAGTGGCAAAAATTGGAGAGAGAGTAGTCTGAATTGAGAGAGTCTACACTCTCCTCTTAGTCATTGAGCTCAAACTGGCCAACTGTGAGTCAATTCCAAACTTGACAACTTGGAATCTGTAGCAGCACTCTCTTCTGGGTGCTAACAACTTCTTGTTTTTTCAAGTTGCAAGCTGACCAAGGTTGATGGGAACTCACTTGCTTTATTCAAACAATGCTTTGTGAAAGCAGCATGTAGCTCTTAACTCAGACCTTCCCCAAGGCTAGCTGGAGAGCAACTACAGTACTCCGCATGGAGCCTCAGCACTGAGCTTCTCTCCACATGACTGGCTAGCTCTTGCAATAGCTATTTAAATGTCATCTCAGAAAGCCCCAGTTAACCTAAGGTGACACCTTTTGTCCAAAAAAACAAGATGGTACACAAAGACAGTTTTTGCTGTTCAGACATAATATTGTACAACGTTATAAGCCCATTTGACCAGATCTCTATCAAACCATTCTGCTCATTGATTCTGGATTTGACATGTATGCAAATCAGACTATAAGACAACAAATGCAATTTTATCTGATTGTAGAGGAGGATGTCTACAGAAACATTTTATTCAATCCACTGAAGAGCTTTTTTTTCCCAAAAGAAACCACAATGGTGTTCTGTCTGAGTGGGCCTATGATGTAATATTTTAATTTTCACCTTTACGCTGGCAGAGCAGATATCGAATTCCTTAAGAACAGAAAAAGAAAGTAGTAGAGACTTTCCATTTCCAAGTACGATTATCTCAGTCCTGCGATCATACTGTTTTTTCCCTCTAAATACTTTTTACCAAGGACTGAGGGAAAATGCTGAGTTCCTACTTAAGGCTAAATACCTTGAAAAACCGTGGCATTACCAGTTAATAACAGTGGATACTTTAAGTACTCTCAACACATATTAGAAAATGCAGAATTAAAGTTGAACTAAGTTTCTCTAATACTCGGGTTCTTTCCTACAGCAGATGGATGCAGAACTTTCAAAAGACGATAGTGAAGAAGGAAACCAGTGAATCACTTCTGATGCAGGATGGAGAACTAAGAATGCTGCAGACTCATAAATAAAACACCTCTCGCCTGAAAGAAAAAAACACACCACAAATACAAGTGGCAAAAATTGGAGAGAGAGTAGTCTGAATTGAGTTGGGAGAGTCTGCACTCTCCTCTCAGTCATTGAGCTCAAACTGGCCAACTGTGAGTCATTTCCAAACTTGACAACTTGGAATCTGTAGCAGCACTCTATTCTGAGTGCTAACTACTTCTTGTTCTTTCAAGTTGCAAGCTGACCAAGGTTGATGGGAACTCACTTGCTTTGTTCAAACAATGCTTTGTGAAAGCAGCATGTAGCTCTTAACTCAGACCTTCCCCAAGGCTAGCTGGAGAGCAACTACAGTACTCTGCATGGAGCCTCAGCACTGAGCTTCTCTCCACATGACTGGCTAGCTCTTGCAATAGCTATTTAAATGTCATCTCAGAAAGTCCCAGTTAACCTAAGGTGACACCTTTTGTCCAAAAAAACAAGATGGTACACAAAGACAGTTTTTGCTGTTCAGACATAATATTGTACAACGTTATAAGCCCATTTGACCAGATCTCTATCAAACCATTCTGCTCGTTGATTCTGGATTTGACATGTATGCAAATCAGACTGTAAGACAGCAAATGCAATTTTATCTGATTGTAGAGGAGGATGTCTACAGAAACATTTTATTCAATCCACTGAAGAGCTTTTTTTTCCAAAAGAATCCACAATGGTGTTCTGTCTGAGTGGGCCTATGATGTAATATTTTAATTTTCACCTTTACGCTGGCAGAGCAGATATCGAATTCCTTAAGAACAGAAAAAGAAAGTAGTAGAGACTTTCCATTTCCAAGTACGATTATCTCAGTCCTGCGATCATACTGTTTTTTTCCTCTAAATACTTTTTACCAAGGACTGAGGGAAAATGCTGAGTTCCTACTTAAGGCTAAATACCTTGAAAAATCGTGGCATTACCAGTTAATAACAGTGGATACTTTAAGTACTCTCAACACATATTAGAAAATGCAGAATTAAAGTTGAACTAAGTTTCTCTAATAATCGGGTTCTTTCCTACAGCAGATGGATGCAGAACTTTCCAAAGACGATGTTAGTGAAGAAGGAAACCAGTGAATCACTTCTGATGCAGGATGGAGAACTAAGAATGCTGCAGCCTCATAAATAAAACACCTCTCGCCTGAAAGAAAAAAACACACTACAAATACAAGTGGCAAAAATTGGAGAGAGAGTAGTCTGAATTGAGTTGGGAGAGTCTGCACTCTCCTCTCAGTCATTGAGCTCAAACTGGCCAACTGTGAGTTAATTCCAAACTTGACAACTTTGAATCTGTAGCAGCACTCTATTCTGAGTGCTAACTACTTCTTGTTCTTTCAAGTCGCAAGCTGACCAAGGTTGATGGGAACTCACTTGCTTTGTTCAAACAATGCTTTGTGAGAGCAGCATGTAGCTCTTAACTCAGACCTTCCCCAAGGCTAGCTGGAGAGCAACTACAGTACTCCGCATGGAGCCTCAGCACTGAGCTTCTCTCCACATGACTGGCTAGCTCTCGCAATGGCTAGTTAAATGTCATCTCAGAAAGCCCCAGTTAACCTAAGGTGACACCTTTTGTCCAAAAAAACAAGATGGTACACAAAGACAGTTTTTGCTGTTCAGACATAATATTGTACAACGTTATAAGCCCATTTGACCAGATCTCTATCAAACCATTCTGCTCGTTGATTCTGGATTTGACATGTATGCAAATCAGACTGTAAGACAACAAATGCAATTTTATCTGATTTGAGAGGAGAATGTCTACAGAAACATTTTATTCAATCCACTGAAGAGCTTTTTTTCCAAAAGAATCCACAATGGTGTTCTGTCTGAGTGGGCCTATGATGTAATATTTTAATTTTCACCTTTACGCTGGCAGAGCAGATATCGAATTCCTTAAGAACAGAAAAAGTTAGAAAGTAGTAGAGACTTCCCATTTCCAAGTACGATTATCTCAGTCCTGCGATCATACTGTTTTTTTCCTCTAAATACGTTTTACGGAGGACTGAGGGAAAATGCTGAGTTCCTACTTAAGGCTAAATAGCTTGAAAAATCGTGGCATTACCAGTTAATAACAGTAGATACTTTAAGTACTCTGAACACATATTAGAAAATGCAGAATTAAAGGAGATGTCTCGAGGAAGCAGTGAATTTTTGTTTTTGCCCAGTCCCCCCCATTAAGCATACATTACTAAGCCCCCCTGTAAATGACATTTCTAGCTGGTTTGTACTTACCGTTCCAGCGTTTCAGCAACTTATAAAAGTTTCCCCAAGATGGCCGCCGGCTCTTTTCCCGTCGCTCGCTGCAGCCCGACGTGCGCGCTCCCGAGACGCTGCCAGCTGTGTCTCCATGACAACACGACGCCCCGCAGCCACCGACCTGACCCACCGCAGCCGCCGACCAGTCACCCACCGCCAGGCAGCAGGTAACCGGCGCTAGCCCCCGGCTCCCCAGCACTACGCTCCCGGCTCCCCAGCACTACGCTCCCGGCTCCCCAGCGCTAGGCCCCGGAGCCCAGGTGAAGGCCCCGGAGCACAGCGCTAGGCCCCGGAGCCCAGCGCTAGGTTCCGGAGCCCAGCGCTAGGCCCCGGAGCCCAGCGCTAGGTTCCGGAGCCCAGCGCTAGGTTCCGGAGCCCAGCGCTAGGTTCCGGAGCCCAGGTGAAGGCCCCGGAGCCCAGCGCTGGGCTCCGGGGCCTTCACCTGTCAGTGAACATCACCCCCGACCCATCACTTACCTGGGCGGCTTCTCGGGACAGCTGGACACCTGGGCGGCTTCTCAGGACGGCAGCTCCAGTTTCTGCACCTTCCTCTAACAGAGGATGGTACAGAATGGCCGCTCCAGCGCGCTCCCGAGCAGTGACAGCTCGTCTGCGCATGCGCAGAAGAGCTGTAGCGGGGAGCACACTGAAGCGGCTCGTGCTGAAAGGAGAAGAACGGACTGCGCAAGCGCGTCTAAAAAAGCAAGCTGCCAGCGATTTTAGACGGAATCATGGAGACGGGGACGCTAGCAACGGAGCAGGTAAGTGAATAACTTCTGTATGGCTCATATTTAATGCACGATGTACATTACAAAGTGCATTAATATGGCCATACGGAAGAGTATACCCCCACTTGGTTTCGCGAGACAACCCCTTTAACCCCTTCCCGCTCCTGGACGTACCTGGTACGTCATGGCAGCCTGGTACTTCCCGCAACATGACGTACCTGGTACGTCCTGGAGATAGCGCGGGATCACATAAGATCCCGCGCTATCCCGCAGCGGGAGCCGGCTGTCAGTCACAGCCGGCGTCCCGCTCCAACAGCGGGGGGGCATCGGAGATGCGCCCGCCGCTGTTAACCCCTTCCCTGCCGCGATCTAAGTAGATCGCGGCAGGGAAAGAGTTCACAGAGGGATCGCGATCCCTGTGTGTCTCCGGCCGGAACTCGCGATGTTATCGCGAGAGCCCGGCCTGTCACCATGGCAACAGGACGCCAGACACCGGCGTCCTGTATTGCCTGTGCCTATAATCGCTGTACAAGCGATAAGGCATGGCAGAGCAGTAGCTTTGCCATGCCTTATGACAGCGATCATAGGCATAGTGCTGCAAGTCCCTCAGAGGGACTCAAATAGTGTAAAAAAAAGAAAAGAAAAGTGTAAAAAAAAGAAAAATGTAAAAAAAAAATGTAAAAAACCCCTTTTTTTATGCTTTTTCTAATATTAGCATAAAAAAAGGGAAAAAAAAACTAAAACCCCACATATTTGGTATTGACGCGTCCGTAACGACGTGTACAAAAAGTTGAACACGCTTTCTATTTTGTACGACAAAAAGCGTAAAAAAAAACGCTAAAAAACAGAGGCAAAATGCTAATTTTTAGCATTTTGCCTCACAAAAAATGCAATAAAAGTGATCAAAAAAGCCGTACATTTCCCAAAATGGTACCAATAAAAACTACAGCTCGTCTCGCAAAAAATAAGCCCTCATAGAGCTCCGTACATAGAAAAATAAAAAAGTTACATGACTTTGAATGCAGCTATAGAGAAAAAAAAAAGATTTCCAAAAAAAGGGGGTTTTATTGCAAAAAAGTGTAAAAACCTAAAAAAAATATAACAATTTTGGTATCGTTGTTACCGTACCGACCCGCAGAAAAAATTTAGTGTGTCATTTATGCTGCATGATTAACGCTGTAAAAAAAAAAAAAAAAAAATCTATGGCAGAATTGATGCGTTTTCTCTCCCTGTTATCATTAAAAAAAAAAATAAAAAATTTACGATATTGTCTATATACCCAAAAGTGGCACCGATAAAAACTACAGATCGCCACGCAAAAAACGAGCCCTTATACGGCCGCGTCGACGGAAAAATAAAAAAGTTATGGCTTTTGAAAAATGGAGATGGAAAAATACCAAAAAATCGCTTGGTCCTCAACGCCAAAATAGGCCATGTCATTAAGGGGTTAAAGTTGAACTAAGTTTCTCTAATACTCGGGTTCTTTCCTACAGCAGATGGATGCAGAACTTTCCAAAGACGATATTAGTGAAGAAGGAAACCAGTGAATCACTTCTGATGCAGGATGGAGAACTAAGAATGCTGCAGACTCATAAATAAAACACCTCTCGCCTGAAAGAAAAAAACACACCAAAAAATACAAGTGGCAAAAACTGGAGAGAGAGTAGTCTGAATTCAGTTGGGAGAGTCTGCACTCTCCTCTCAGTCATTGAGCTCAAACTGGCCAACTGTGAGTCAATTCCAAACTTGACAACTTGGAATCTGTAGCAGCACTCTATTCTTAGTGCTAACTACTTCTTGTTCTTTCAAGTTGCAAGCTGACCAAGGTTGATGGGAACTCACTTGCTTTGTTCAAACAATGCTTTGTGAAAGCAGCATGTAGCTCTTAACTCAGACCTTCCCCAAGGCTAGCTGGAGAGCAACTACAGTACTCTGCATGGAGCCTCAGCACTGAGCTTCTCTCCACATGACTGGCTAGCTCTCGCAATAGCTATTTAAATGTCATCTCAGAAAGCCCAAGTTAACCTAAGGTGACCCCTTTTGTCCAAAAAAACAAGATGGTACACAAAGACAGTTTTTGCTGTTCAGACATAATATTGTACAACGTTATAAGCCCATTTGACCAGATCTCTATCAAACCATTCTGCTCATTGATTCTAGATTTGACATGTATGCAAATCAGACTGTAAGACAACAAATGCAATTTTATCTGATTGTAGAGGAGGATGTCTACAGAAACATTTTATTCAATCCACTGAAGAGCTTTTTTTCTCCAAAAGAATCCACAATGGTGTTCTGTCTGAGTGGGCCTATGATGTAATATTTAAATTTTCACCTTTACGCTGGCAGAGCAGATATCGAATTCCTTAAGAACAGAAAAAGTTAGAAAGTAGTAGAGACTTTCCATTTCCAAGTACGATTATCTCAGTCCTGCGATCATACTGTTTTTTTCCTCTAAATACTTTTTACCAAGGACTGAGGGAAAATGCTGAGTTCCTACTTAAGGCTAAATACCTTGAAAAACCGTGGCATTACCAGTTAATAACAGTGGATACTTTAAGTACTCTCAACACATATTAGAAAATGCAGAATTAAAGTTGAACTAAGTTTCTCTAATACTCGGGTTCTTTCCTACAGCAGATGGATGCAGAACTTTCCAAAGACGATATTAGTGAAGAAGGAAACCAGTGAATCACTTCTGATGCAGGATGGAGAACTAAGAATGCTGCAGCCTCATAAATAAAACACCTCTCGCCTGAAAGAAAAAAACACACCACAAATGGCAAAAATTGGAGAGAGAGTAGTCTGAATTGAGTTGGGAGAGTCTGCACTCTCCTCTCAGTCATTGAGCTCAAACTGGCCAACTGTGAGTCAATTCCAAACTTGACAACTTGGAATCTGTAGCAGCACTCTATTCTGAGTGCTAACTACTTCTTGTTCTTTCAAGTTGCAAGCTGACCAAGGTTGATGGGAACTCACTTGCTTTGTTCAAACAATGCTTTGTGAAAGCAGCATGTAGCTCTTAACTCAAACCTTCCCCAAGGCTAGCTGGAGAGCAACTACAGTACTCTGCATGGAGCCTCAGCACTGAGCTTCTCTCCACATGACTGGCTAGCTCTTGCAATAGCTATTTAAGTGTCATCTCAGAAAGCCCCAGTTAACCTAAGGTGACACCTTTTGTCCAAAAAAACAAGATGGTACACAAAGACAGTTTTTGCTGTTCAGACATAATATTGTACAACTTTATAAGCCCATTTGACCAGATCTCTATCAAACCATTCTGCTCGTTGATTCTGGATTTGACATGTATGCAAATCAGACTGTAAGACAACAAATGCAATTTTATCTGATTGTAGAGGAGGATGTCTACAGAAACATTTTATTCAATCCACTGAAGAGCTTTTTTTTTCCAAAAGAATCCACAATGGTGTTCTGTCTGAGTGGGCCTATGATGTAATATTTAAATTTTCACCTTTACGCTGGCAGAGCAGATATCGAATTCCTTAAGAACAGAAAAAGTTAGAAAGTAGTAGAGACTTCCCATTTCCAAGTACGATTATCTCAGTCCTGCGATCATACTGTTTTTTTCCTCTAAATACTTTTTACCAAGGACTGAGGGAAAATGCTGAGTTCCTACTTAAGGCTAAATACCTTGAAAAATCGTGGCATTACCAGTTAATAACAGTGGATACTTTAAGTACTCTCAACACATATTAGAAAATGCAGAATTAAAGTTGAACTAAGTTTCTCTAATACTCGGGTTCTTTCCTACAGCAGATGGATGCAGAACTTTCCAAAGACGATATTAGTGAAGAAGGAAACCAGTGAATCACTTCTGATGCAGGATGGAGAACTAAGAATGCTGCAGCCTCATAAATAAAACACCTCTCGCCTGAAAGAAAAAAACACACCACAAATACAAGTGGCAAAAATTGGAGAGAGAGTAGTCTGAATTGAGTTGGGAGAGTCTGCACTCTCCTCTCAGTCATTGAGCTCAAACTGGCCAACTGTGAGTCAATTCCAAACTTGACAACTTGGAATCTGTAGCAGCACTCTATTCTGAGTGCTAACTACTTCTTGTTCTTTCAAGTTGCAAGCTGACCAAGGTTGATGGGAACTCACTTGCTTTGTTCAAACAATGCTTTGTGAAAGCAGCATGTAGCTCTTAACTCAGACCTTCTCCAAGGCTAGCTGAAGAGCAACTACAGTACTCTGCATGGAGCCTCAGCACTGAGCTTCTCTCCACATGACTGGCTAGCTCTTGCAATAGCTATTTAAATGTCATCTCAGAAAGCCCCAGTTAACCTAAGGTGACACCTTTTGTCCAAAAAAACAAGATGGTACACAAAGACAGTTTTTGCTGTTCAGACATAATATTGTACAACTTTATAAGTCCATTTGACCAGATCTCTATCAAACCATTCTGCTCGTTGATTCTGGATTTGACATGTATGCAAATCAGACTGTAAGACAACAAATGCAATTTTATCTGATTGTAGAGGAGGATGTCTACAGAAACATTTTATTCAATCCACTGAAGAGCTTTTTTTTCCAAAAGAATCCACAATGGTGTTCTGTCTGAGTGGGCCTATGATGTAATATTTTAATTTTCACCTTAAGGGCGCCCACCCACTGGCGTTTGCGATTTTCGTGCGTGAAAAATGGCACGTTTTCGCGGCTTTTTTGCCGCGTTTTCGCGACGTTTTCGCAGCTTTTCCATTAATTTCCATTGACTTTCATGGGTGCATTAGGAGAAAAATAAGGACACATATGCAACTGACAGTTCCTATGTTAAAAAACGCAACGCAACGCAATGCAAAACGCCAGTGGACAGGAGTACATTCAATTCTAATTGCTCTGCAGGAAAAACGCAAAACGCAAAGAAAAAAAAATCGCCAGTGGGTGGGCGCCCTTACACTGGCAGAGCAGATATCGAATTCCTTAAGAACAGAAAAAGTTAGAAAGTAGTAGAGACTTCCCATTTCCAAGTACGATTATCTCAGTCCTGCGATCATACCGTTTTTTTCCTCTAAATACTTTTTACCAAGGACTGAGGGAAAATGCTGAGTTCCTACTTAAGGCTAAATACCTTGAAAAATCGTGGCATTACCAGTTAATAACAGTGGATACTTTAAGTACTCTTGTGAGGGTTATGAACATATTAATTTATATATGTATGTATCTTTGATATACGTTTCCGGAGGCTTTAGGCCTAAATAGTACACTCTATTCTGTGTCCTATGAAAAGCTCTGATAAATGCTTGTACATTTAGGTTAGTACTAGAGATGAGCGAACGCGTTCGTCCGAGCTTGATATTCGTGCGAATATTAGGGTGTTCGGGATGTTCGTTATTCGTAACGAACACCATGCGGTGTTCTGGTTACTTTCACTTCCTTCCCTGAGACGTTAGCGCGCTTTTCTGGCCAATTGAAAGACAGGGAAGGCATTACAACTTCCCCCTGCGTCGTTTAAGCCCTATACCACCCCCCTGCTGTGAGTGGCTGGCGAGATCAGGTGTCCGCCTAATATAAAAGTCGGCCCCTCCCGCGGCTCGCCTCAGATGCCTGGTGAGTTAGATGAGGGACAGTGCTGCTGGTACCGGAGCTGCTGTAGGGAAAGAATTGGTAGTTAGTGTAGGCTTCAAGACCCCCAAAGGTCCTTATTAGGGCCACTGATAGCTGTGTGTTGGCTGCTGTTAGCAGTGGCAATTTTTTTTTTTTCTCAAAATCGCCTCTGCAGAGCGTTGCACCCGGCATTAGGGACAGAAGTGTTGCATAGGCAGGGAGAGTTTTAGGAGTGAGTGTAGCCTTCAAGAACCTCAACGGTCCTTTCTAGGGCCATATTTAACCGTGTGCAGTACTGTGCTGGCTGCTGTTAGCTGTGCTGCATATTTTTTTTCTTCTCAAAATCGCCTCTGCAGAGCATTGCACCCTCCATTGATACTGCAGGGAAAGAATTGTATAGGCAGGGCCACAACACAGTTATTATTCATTGAATATACGCAGTGCTGCCTTTTGGTGTAAAAAAACTGAAAACAAATCTATTTGTCCAGCCTCTGTCCGTCCTAAGGGCGGTGGACACGTGTGAGCTGCGTGTACAACGTTAAAAAATCAGACGCACCCAGCTACGCTTTACTGCTGGCTTCGCCGTTTGCTTTCCTTAATTGGGAAAAAAATACCTGGTCTGCCAGAGTTATAATAACTCTGCTACCCTCACGTTCTGTGACACATTAGCAGGGACACAGCACAGTTATTAAACTTCTCATGTTCATTGAATATACGCAGTGCTGCCTTTTGGTTGAAAAAAACTGAAAACAAATCTATTTGTCCAGCCTCTGTCCGTCCTAAGGGCTGTGGACACGTGTGAGCTGCGTGTACAACGTTAAAAAATCAGACGCACCCAGCTACGCTTTACTGCTGGCTTCGCCATTTGCTTTCCTTAATTGGGAAAAAAATACCTGCTCTGCCAGAGTTATAATAACTCTGCTACCCTCACGTTCTGTGACACATTAGCAGGGACACAGCACAGTTATTAAACTTCTCATGTTCATTGAATATACGCAGTGCTGCCTTTTGGTTGAAAAAAACTGAAAACAAATCTATTTGTCCAGCCTCTGTCCGTCCTAAGGGCTGAGGACACGTGTGAGCTGCGTGTACAATGTTAAAAAATCAGACGCACCCAGCTACGCTTTACTGCTGGCTTCGCCATTTGCTTTCCTTAATTGGGAAAAAAATACCTGCTCTGCCAGAGTTATAATAACTCTGCTACCCTCACGTTCTGTGACACATTAGCAGGGACACAGCACAGTTATTAAACTTAGATTATTCATTCACTAGAGGCAGTGGGGCCTTTCGTTTTCCAAAAAGGGAAAAAATTATATTTGGCCTGCAGTCTTGCGCCAATTTATTTCCTGCCTGTGAAATCAAATCACTGGTAATACAGCATGCTGAGGGGTAGGGGTAGGCCTAGAGGACGTGGACGCGGGCGAGGACGCGGACGCCCAAGTCAGGGTGTGGGCACAGGCCGAGCTCCTGATCCAGGTGTGTCGCAGCCGACTGCTGCGCGATTAGGAGAGAGGCACGTTTCTGGCGTCCCCACATTCATCGCCCAATTAATGGGTCCACGCGGGAGACGGTTATTAGAAAATGAGCAGTGTGAGCAGGTCCTGTCCTGGATGGCAGAGAGTGCTTCGAGCAACCTATCGTCAACACGCAGTTCTGCGCCGTCCACTGCTGCAAATCCGAATCCTCTGTCTGCTGCTCCTCCTTCCTCCCAGCCTCCTCACTCCACTACAATGACACCTGCTCAGGAGCGGGAACACTCCCAGGAACTGTTCTCGGGCCCCTGCTTAGATTGGGCAGCAGCGGTTCCTCTCCCACCAGAGGAGTTTATCGTCACTGATGCCCAACCATTCGAAAGTTCCCGGGGTCCGGGGGATGAGGCTGGGGACTTCCGCCAACTGTCTCAACAACTTTCTGTGGGTGAGGAGGACGATGACGATCAGACACAGTTGTCTTGCAGTGAGGTAGTAGTAAGGGCAGTAAGTCCGAGGGAGCAGCGCACAGAGGATTCGGAGGAAGAGCAGCAGGACGATGAGGTGACTGACCCCACCTGGTGTGCAACGCTTACTCAGGAGGACAGGTCTTCAGAGGGGGAGTCAAGGGCATCAGCAGGGCAGGTTGGAAGAGGCAGTGCAGTGGCCAGGGGTAGAGGCAGGGCCAGACCGAATAATCCACCAAGTGTTTCCCAAAGCGCCCCCTCGCGCCATGCCACCCTGCAGAGGCCGAGGTGCTCTAAGGTCTGGCAGTTTTTCACAGAGACGCCTGACGACCGACGAACAGTGGTGTGCAACCTTTGTCGCGCAAAGCTCAGCCGGGGAGCCAACACCAACAGCCTCACCACCACCACCATGCGCAGACATATTATGGCCAAGCACCCCACAAGGTGGGACGAAGGCTGTTCACCGCCTCCGGTTTGCACCCCTGCCTCTCCCCCTGTGCCCCAACCTGCCACTGAGATGCAACCCCCCTCTCAGGACACAGGCACTACCGCCTCATGGCCTGCACCCACACCCTCATCTCCGCTGTCCTCGGCCCCATCCAGCAGTGTAGTTCAGCGCACCGTCCAGCCGTCGCTTGCGCAAGTGTTCGAGCGCAAGCGCAAGTACGCCGCCACGCACCCGCACGCTCAAACGTTAACCGTCCGCATAGCAAAATTCATCAGCCTTGAGATGCTGCCGTATAGGGTTGTGGAAACTGAGTCCTTCAAAAGTATCATGGAGGCGGCGGCCCCGCGCTACTCAGTTCCCAGTCGCCACTACTTTTCCCGATGTGCCGTCCCAGCCCTGCACGACCACGTCTCCCGCAACATTGTATGCGCCCTCACCAACGCGGTTACTGCCACGGTCCACTTAACTACGGACACGTGGACAAGCACAGGCGGGCAGGGCCACTACATCTCCCTGACGGCACATTGGGTGAATTTAGTGGAGGCTGGGACAGAGTCAGAGCCTGGGACCGCTCACGTCCTACCCACCCCCAGAATTGCGGGCCCCAGCTCGGTGCTGGTATCTGCGGAGGTGTATGCTTCCTCCACTAAAGCACCCTCCTCCTCCTCCTCTGTCTCGCAATCAAGATGTGTTAGCAGCAGCATGTCGCCAGCAGTCGGTGTCGCGCGGTGTGGCAGCACAACGGTGGGCAAGCGTCAGCAGGCCGTGCTGAAACTACTCAGCTTAGGCGATAAGAGGCACACGGCCCACGAACTGCTGCAGGGTCTGACACAGCAGACCGACCGCTGGCTTGCGCCGCTGAGCCTCCAACCAGGCATGGTCGTGTGTGACAACGGCCGTAACCTGGTGGCGGCTCTGCAGCTCGGCAGCCTCACGCACGTGCCATGCCTGGCCCACGTCTTTAATTTAGTGGTTCAGCGCTTTCTGAAAAGCTACCCACGCTTGTCAGACCTGCTCGTAAAGGCGCGGCGGCTCTGCGCACATTTCCGCAAGTCCCACACGGACGCTGCCACCCTGCGCACCCTGCAACATCACTTTAAGCTGCCAGTGCACCGACTGCTGTGCGACGTGCCCACACAGTGGAACTCTACGCTCCACATGTTGGCCAGGCTCTATGAACAACGTAGAGCTATAGTCGAATACCAACTCCAACATGGGCGGCGCAGTGGGAGTCAGCTTCCTCAATTCCTTTCAGAAGAGTGGGCCTGGTTGGCAGACATCTGCCATGTCCTTGGAAACTTTGAGGAGTCTACCCAGGTGGTGAGCGGCGATGCTACAATCATTAGCGTCACCATTCCTCTGCTATGCATCTTGAGAAATTCCCTGCAAACCATAAAGGCAGCTGCTTTGCGCTCGGAAACGGGGGCGGGGGAAGACAGTATGCCGCTGGATAGTCAGGGCACCCTCCTGTCTATTTCTCAGCGCGTACAGGAGGAGGAGGAGGAGCATGAGGAGGATGAGGAGGAGGGGGAAGAGACAGCTTGGCCCGCTGCTGACGGTACACCGGCTGATTGCCTGTCATCCTTTCAGCGTGTATGGCCTGAGGTGGAGGAGGAGGAGGAGGAGGAGGATCCTGAAAGTGATCTTCCTAGTGAAGACAGCCATGTGTTGCGTACTGGTACCCTGGCACACATGGCTGACTTCATGTTAGGATGCCTTTCTCGTGACCCTCGCGTTGCACGCATTCTGGCCACAACGGATTACTGGGTGTACACACTGCTCGACCCACGCTATAAGGAGAACCTGCCCACTCTCATTCCTGAAGAGGAAAGGGGTTCGAGAGTGTTGCTATACCACAGGACCCTTGCGGACAAGCTGATGGTAAAATTCCCATCCGACAGCGCTAGTGGCAGAAGGCGCAGTACCGAGGGCAAGGTAGCAGGGGAGGTGCGGAGATCGAGCAGCATGTACATCCCAGGCAGTGCAACAGTCTTTAAGGGCCTGGCCAGCTTTATGGCTCCCCACCAAGACTGTGTCACCGCTCCCCAGTCAAGGCTGAGTCGGCGGGAGCACTGTAAAAGGATGGTGAGGGAGTACGTAGCCGATCGCACGACCATCCTCGGTGACGCCTCTGCCCCCTACAACTACTGGGTGTCGAAGCTGGACACGTGGCCTGAACTAGTGCTGTATGCCCTGGAGGTGCTTGCTTGTCCTGCGGCTAGCGTCTTGTCGGAGAGGGTGTTTAGTGCGGCTGGGGGAATCATCACAGATAAGCGTAGCCGCTTGTCAACCGACAGTGCCGACAGGCTAACACTCATCAAGATGAACAAAGGCTGGATTTCCCCAGACTTCTGTTCTCCACCAGCGGACAGCAGCGATACGTAAGCAATACGTAGGCTGCACCCGCAGATGGAAGCTACGTTCTCTCTCACCATCCAAAACGGGGACATTTCTGCTTCATCAATCTGTGTCTAATATTCCTCCTCCTCCTCCTGCTCCTCCTCCTGAAACCTCACGTAATCACGCTGAACGGGCAATTTTTCTTAGGGCCACAAGGCTCACTCAAATAATTTTTCTGAACAATTTTTATAAGTTTCAATGCGCTTAAAAGCGTTGGAACTTTAACTTGAACCAATTTTTCGTTACACTGGGCTGCCTCCAGGCCTAGTTACCACTTAAGCCACATTAACCAAAGCGATTCACCTGCCATCTTGGTTGGGCATGGCCAATTTTTACTGAGGTACATTAGTACTGTTGGTACACCAATTTTTTGGGGCCCTCACCTACAGTGTAATCATAGTAATTTCTATGTTCTTCGCCTGCACTCATGGTACAGAAAGGTGTGTGGGGTTGGCCTACACTTTAGCTACATAAATGTAACTTGTGCCTTGGCTATACTAAGGCTACTGAAATGGAACTAAGACTGCGCTCCCACTATACTGCTGCTTCAGAATTGTTACTGGGGCCTGTCTTGAGTGCTACTATTGCTGACATGGAACGAAGACTGCGCTCCCGCTATACTGCTGCTTCGGAATTGTTACTGGGGCCTGTCTTGAGTGCTACTATTGCTGACATGGAACGAAGACTGCGCTCCCGCTATACTGCTGCTTCGGAATTGTTACTGGGGCCTGTCTTGAGTGCTACTATTGCTGACATGGAACGAAGACTGTGCTCCCGCTATACTGCTGCTTCGGAATTGTTACTGGGGCCTGTCTTGAGTGCTACTATTGCTGACATGGAACGAAGACTGCGCTCCTCCTATAATGCTGCTACTGATATGTTAGTGGGGCCTGTCCTAATGCTACGGCTGAAATGTTACGAATTCTGGGCTCTGCCTATACCGCTGCTAATGGTATGTCTCTGGGGTGTGGAAACAGAGGCTTCCCAAAGACATGATGGCGGCGAGGCCATTTCCCACCAACGCGGTTACTGTTAAGGTGCATATAACCACGGACACGTGGAGAGGACACGTAGTGCCTCAAAAACATCCCCCTCCTCCTCCAACAGGGAAAACATTCTTGGCAAATGCCTTTGCATTGGTTCGTCTGGTGGCAGTCCAAGAATTTCACCTTTACCGACACAACAAGAGAGCCCCCACACCATCCCCCCGCCACGGCCCACTTAATCCTGGCCGCATTCCGAAAACCAACAAAATACAACCGTGGTACTAGGTCCGCAGTCACCACCACATTACCACCAACGCGGTTACTGTTAAGGTGCATATTACCAGTCTGACTGGGGCATGCAGACACCTTGACAGAATGAATAGTGTGTGGCACATAGGTTCCCCATTGCTATGCCCACGTGTGCAGCTCCTGATGGAGGTGGCACAGGATTATATTTCTCATTGCTTCTGTACAGCATTGTGGGCTATCGCCCCGCCCCTTTTAAAGAGGGTCGCTGCCTAGCCGTGCCAACCCTCTGCAGTGTGTGCCTGCGGTTCCTCCTCATGGCAGACGCACTTCTAAATAGACATGAGTGTGGCGTGGCATGAGGGCAGCTGAAGGCTGCGCAGGGACACTTTGGTGTGCGCTGTGGGGGGGAGGGGGGGCGGTTGGGCAGCATGCAACCCAGGAGAAGTGGCAGCGGAGTGTCATCCAGGCAGTGATTGTGCTTTGTTGTAGCTAGTGTGGTGCTTAGCAAAGGTATGCCATGCTAATGAGGGCTTTTCAGAAGTAAAAGTTTTTGGGAGGGGGGGGGCCCACTCTTGCCGCTATTGTGGCTTAATAGTGGGACCTGTGAACTTGAGATGCAGCCCAACATGTAGCCCCTCGCCTGCCCTATCCGTTGCTGTGTTGTTCCCATCACTTTCATGAATTGCCCAGATTTTCACACATGAAAACCTTAGCGAGCATCGGCGAAATACAAAAATGTTCTGGTCGCCCATTGACTTCAATGGGGTTCGTTGTTCGAAACGAACCCTCGAACATCGCGGGAAGTTCGTTCCGAATAACGAACACCCGAACATTTTGGTGTTCGCTCATCTCTAGTTAGTACTTAATTACATTAAGTAGAGGTGTAATCTTAAATGTCCATCATGTCTCCAAGATCTTGTTAATCTCGTTACAATGATCAAAGGATAATGGAATGCTTCGATCATTAACTGCTGTCTAGGGCATGTGATTAAAATGTAGATTGTGATAAAGAATCAAGGTACTAGACAGTCAGTCTACATTCCAACAAAAGAAGCCATGTTTATTGAGAAAACACAATTATTCACCACCTTAGTACTTTGACCTCAGTATAACAGATTGAACTTTGTAACACTAGCCTTTGCACTGATACGCCTACTGATACGCCTACTGATACTCCTTCTATTTTTCTGTATAAGAAATGACAAGGTACAAAATAAACACAGATTGCTTCTAGACACAGGCCTGATCTATGTGTTTCATTGCTTTCTCACGGCTGCCGCCATAACCACCTCTGATTTGGAGCCTCACAGCATATTGGCGGAACATTGAATTCCATAACAGTAATTGGTGCCCAGAACGTGGGGCTTGAAGGAACAAGAGGACCACCTGCACCTCAAACCCCCCCGGACCCAGATGGGATAAGGAGCCACTTGGAACCACGGATTTACCAAAACTGCGCAGTAAGGTAAGGCTTTATCTTGTCACAATCTATCCGTGCTTCTTGGCTGCTCCTTTCCTGTCCGAGGGGTAAGAAGTGCATGCCTCTTATAAATCTTCAAGCTTTTTAAGAATTCATATGGTGGGCTGAATATGCTGTGCAGGTGTTCTTTAACTGTTATTGTCTTTATTTGTTACTTTGCATGGTCAGTGTACAGAATATGAAACCCTCTTGCCGATCTCTGGAAGGCATGGTATAAATTGTACCAGGGAAGCCTAAAATTTTCAGGGGATAAAATCCCTGATGGGAGTCTCTTATAGGTATAAGAGAAGTAGTTGAGACGGGGGAAAAATAAGCAGGGTTGGGAGGTACCGACACTTACAGACAAGTGAGGAAGTACTGACACTTAAAAAAAGTAGTAACTGACATTCAAATGTTTTTGTCTTTATGTGTGCCTGTTTATGCACGAGTGAGTGATTGATGAGTTGACCTGATCGACGGAACCTGATCTCCGGGGTGCAAATATAAATCTCTGTGTCCCGTGTTAACAGGAACCTGATCAGTGACGCTGAAAGGAGTCCCTAACAAGGCCACGATTCTGGACAGGGCCCCCTGCAGTTCCGTTTGTATATTTCAACGGTCAGGGGATTGTTTTATGTGTGTGAAAGGATAAAATAATAAGCCTCTTGGTGTACATAAACCGCCAGCCATGGGCAATACTGCTGGTAAAGAGGATAAGGTATGGAAGACAGCTAAAGAAATTGTACAAGAAAGAGAAGGCAGAGCTGCAGTTGGTAGAGGATGTGATAAATTGTTTAAGCACATAGGATATAAAGGGACAGGAGTATTAGATCTCCAGCAGTGGGAAAGGTTTTCAGACAGTCATGCTGGGTGGGCAAAAGATAATGGATTACAGGAAATGTTGAATAGTTGGAAAAAGGCAAGTAGAGATATAGAAGATGCAGGATATCAGAGAAAAGAATTCAAAGGACAGATATATTATGCTCCCCCATTGCCAGGTCAGTTCCCTCTTCCACCTCCACCCCCTCCTTCATCTCAATTCCAACAGTCTCCCCCACCCTATGCCAAGCCATCCACTCCAAGGTCAAACACTGGACAGGAGGGATGGACCTGCTGGCATTGTGGACAACAAAACCCGGATTGGAGAGAGAGCTGCCCTGCTTGCGGAGCTCCTCGGCACAAACCGGTTATGCCTATGCTCACTAGATCCAAGGCTAGTGAGTGGAAGCATGGAGAAGAGGACAAGGAGGAGATGCAGGGAGCGGAGAGTGGTATAGGAGCTGATGTAACACAGGGGGAAGGCAGAAGGAGCCAATATGATATGACCTCACAAAAAGTTAAATATAGACCATGGACACCTCAAGAGCATATGTCACTTATACAGCAATTACCAGACCCCATGACCAGACCTATGCCTTTCTTTAGACAGATAGCACAAATACAAGACACATACTCTGCAACATCAGCTGATCTGGGTCCTTTGATTATGTTAAAAACAGGGGAGGCAGTGGGAACTATAATTTTAAATTATGTGAAAGACTATTGTGGCACAGATTGGGATAAAATTAAACATAGAGAATTAAAAAGTGGTAAGATATTTTTAATTGGTCTAGAACGTTGGGCAAAAGAAAAATTAAAAGAATCCTCCCTGTCTCTTTCTAATGTCACACAAGAGAAGGATGAAAGTGTAGAGCAATTTTATGCCCGCCTTCAACAACGTTGGTCAGATCTGGGGTATAGGGGCATACAAGAATTGGGTGACCATGTACTTAGCATGGCCTTTGTAGAGGGGTTGCGAGAACCCTTGAGGTCTAAACTCATGGATAACAAGCCTGAGTGGAGACAATATGAAGCAGCAGGCCTGGTGCAAGCAGCCAAGGGCATTGAACTAAATTTAAAAATCAAAAAAGGACATAGCTCTGTTATGATAGCACAATACAGCACAGGAGAGAACAAAATAAAACGGGGCACCCATCCCAAACATAACCTTAAGTGCCATTTCTGTGGTAAGCCTGGGCACTTTAAACGGGAGTGTAGAAAATTCCTCCAGCAGAGGGGTAGTGAACAACCCACAAAAGCACGAGTCGCCAAGGGAGAAATAGAAAACCAAGATTGAATAGTCGGCGACCCTCTGCCCTTCTTCCCCATGAGCAATGTAAAAGAGGGTGTGGCCATTTTTCTTAAAGGGGAAGTACTCAATAAGGAAATTCCTTTCCTTGTTGATACAGGGGCAGCAACCTCAGTCATCCAAAGCCACCTAATTCCTCCAGCATACCGGCAAAATACAGCTCAAACTGTTGTAGGTCTTGAAGGAGTTCCTAAGAAACTTCAGGAAACAGACCCTCTCCCCATAAAATTCAGAGACCAGACAGTTTTAACAAAACTATTGGTGAGTGATGATATTCCACTGTCAGTTATGGGCACAGACATACTCTCTGCCCTGTCAGCTTCCATTCAGTTTACTGAAGAAGGAACAGTGCAGATTGATTTTGCAAAAACAAACGCAGAACAATTTTGCCAGATGGTGGCTTCTCTAGATGATCCACAGCCAATTTTCCTCTTAACTACAGAAGAGGAAATAATATTACAGGAAGTTCCACAGGAACTCTGGGCCAAGTCCAAAACAGATATTGGTCATATGAATGTGACACCCATGGTAGTCACACTAAAACCAGGATGCGTAGCCCCCCAAGTAAAACAATATCCATTGGGTAGGGCCCAAGAGGATTCTATAGGCCCACAAATTACAGACTTAATTCAAATGGGGGCACTACGGGAAATAACATCACCAGCCAATACTCCCCTCTTCCCAGTTAAAAAGAAAACACAAAAGGGACAACCAGATGTTTATCGCATGGTACATGATCTTCGGGAAATTAATAAAGTAACTGTACTCGACACCCCAGTAGTGCCAAATCCACATACGCTTTTAGCACAAGTCCCGCCCACTGCGACATTTTTTACAGTGATAGATCTTGCAGATGCGTTTTTCAGTGTACCGATCCATCCGGATTGCCAGTACCTTTTTGCTTTTACCTTCAAGGGTAAACAATACGCTTGGACCGTCCTGCCACAAGGTGCGCAGAATTCTCCAAACATGTACACCCAGGCACTCCAGTCTGTTTTGCAGGCCTGGACTCCGCCTGATGGAACTGTGCTGTTGCAATATGTTGATGACCTTCTGCTTTGTGCTGAGGATCTGAAAACATGTCAATCTGCATTCATTTCTCTTCTAAAATTTTTAGCAGAAAATGGCTGCAAGGCTTCAAAGGAAAAATTACAGCTTTGTAAACAAAAGGTTGTGTTTCTAGGCCATTGCCTAGCTCAAGGAACCAAACATCTCACAGAAGAACGAAAAGCTGCAGTTCAAGCCATTTCTGTACCTTCTTCTGCTGCCAAACTCCGCACCTTTTTGGGGCTTGTCTCATACTGCCGTCCTTGGATCCGTTCTGCCTCATCCCTGATGCAACCACTCTATGATTGTCTTCCAAGTGTTCCTTTCTCTCTCACTCCTGAAGCAACTGACAATTTCCATACACTAAAACTCTCTATTCTCAGTTCTCCAGCACTGGGAATTCCTAATTACACTCTACCTTTCACTCTCTTCTGCACTGAACTTTCTGGTCATGCGACGGCAGTGTTGACACAAAAACATGGAGGACGTCCACGGCCACTTGGGTATTACTCCATGAGATTGGATCCGGTGGCCCGAGGAGCCCCCTCCTGTGTCCGTGCGGTAGCAGCAGTACAAGCAATGGTTGACAAATCTTCTGAGTTGGTCCTGGACTACCCCCTAGTGGTTCTCACCCCTCATGACATCCAGAGTATACTCACTCAAGTACAACCTAAACACCTGTCTCTAGCTCGTCAAATAAGGTTACAATGTGCCTTGCTCATGCCTCCTAACATCTCCTTCCAACGGTGCACTACCTTGAACCCGGCTACTCTTCTTCCAATCGAGTATCCCGATTCAAATGGGGGGGTGGGGGATTTGGGTACTGCAGATCAGTTATTTTTAAATTCTGTACAGCATGATTCTGATTTATTTGATTCAAAACACCAGCATGATTGTCTAGAATTGATGCAGTAAGAAACTGCAGGTTTTGAATCAGTTACTGAAACGCCTATTGACAATGCACATTTTGAGCTTTTTGTAGATGGTTCACGGTACCAAGGTGAGGATGGCCGATTCCATAGCGGGTATGCAGTAGTCACACAACATGATGTCCTAAAAGCAGAAGCTCTGCCTCCGCATGTCTCAGCACAAGAAGCAGAATTGAAGGCCCTCACTGAGGCGTGTAGAGTGGCAGAAGGTAAAACAGCAAACGTTTACACTGATTCCAGGTATGCATTTGGCATAGCTCATGATTACGGCCCAATATGGAAGGCCAGACAATTTTTAACTTCTGTAGGACAACCCATTAAGAATGGTGCAGCAGTACAGAACCTTATGAAAGCCCTACTCCTACCAGATAAAGTAGCAATCCTAAAGGTGAAAGCTCATACTAAAGCCGACACTGCAGAAGCAAAAGGCAACGCCCTCGCAGACTTCACAGCAAAGGCAGTGGCCCTCAAACCATGGAAGAAAGAAGAAAAGAAGATACTGACCGCACAAGTCAGAGACTATGATTTGGACTTTGATAAAAATATGGACATTGATGTACTAAAGACATTACAGTCACAAGCCAGCAAAGAAGAAAAAGATAAATGGACTAATATGGGAGCAGTAGAACAGGGTGGCGTATGGCAAACAGTCAGTAGAACTTGCCTACCACGATCCCTGTACCCCATGATGGCCCAGCTGATCCATGGAAAGACTCACCTATCGAAGGCAGCTATGCTACTGACGCTTGAGAGAGAATGGGTGGCCCCTGGGTTCTCTGTAACTGCTGCATCATTTGTCCAATCTTGTATGATCTGTGCCGTGAGCAACCCAGGACAGAAAGTAAAGGTCCCGCAAAAACACTTGCCTAGGCCACTCTACCCATTTCAGAGATTGCAAATTGACTATATTCAGCTCCCACGTGTGGGGAAATATGAATATGTGCTTGTTGTTGTTGATATCTTCTCAGGTTGGGTTGAGGCCTACACCATCACCAAGGCAACTGCTCAGGCAACAGCAAAGAAGCTCATGAATGAGGTAGTCTGCAGGTATGGGGTACCAGAGGTAATCGAGTCAGACAGGGGTACACATTTCACAGGTGAAATAATGCAACACATCATGTCTGCCCTGGGTATTTCCCAAGCATTTCACACCCCTTATCATCCACAAAGTAGTGGGAAGGTAGAAAGGATGAATGGTACCCTAAAACTAAAAATACAGAAAGCAATGAAAGAAACAGGCAAACCATGGACTGAGTGCCTCCCATTGGCCCTTTTCTCAGTCAGATATGTGCCTAACAGAAAAACAGGATTATCACCATATGAAATCCTGTTTGGGTGTGCACCCAGGTTGGGTCTGTACTTTCCACAGGTACTGCAGGCCCAGTATGGTACTCTAACTGACTATGTTATGTCCTTAAATGCACGCCTAAAGGCAACACACAATCAAGTGTTTTCTTCAATTCCAGATCCAAATTCTCTTGAAGGAACGCATGATCTGCAGCCCGGAGATTGGGTAGTGACAAAGAGACACGTGAGGAGGACATTGGAACCAAGGTTTGACGGCCCGTATCAAGTGCTGCTCACAACCAGTACTGCCATCAAACTAGAGGGTAAAACCAATTGGGTACATGCCTCACATTGCAAAAAGGTTAAGAAACCACAATATGAGAGAAATGAGACTATTCCTGGTGCTTGGAATTCTCCTGCTTATCGCCAGGGCCTGGACCCTGACGCCAGCGGGAAAGTTGAAATTGGCACAAACTAAGGAAGGAGGTGTTGTTAGAAGCTACTGGGGTTGGGCAAATAAAACTAAAGCCAGACAGCAAGACGAGTTCATATGTGAAGGCAATCATAGGTGCATAATAGCCAATTTTACACTAGGAGAGACCAGTGGCTTATATGTCCCCTCCAATAAATTTAAAGGTCGTTCATATGTCATACAGGAAGGAGAGCATCCTTGGATAAACATTATCAGTAGAGTAAATATCTCATGCTATAAACTAACCCAAGGATGTGTGGCTCATATAGATAAGCAGTTCACATATGAGCATCTTTCAAAAACGTTAATGTGTAAGGGCGAGCACCCACTGGCGTTTTTTTACCTGCGTTTTGCGTTTTGCGTTTTTCCTGCACAGGCATAGAGATAACATGTGTTCCTGTCCACTGGCGTTTTTTTTGCGTTGCGTTTGTGTTTTTAACATAGGAACTGTCAGTTGCATATGTGTCCTTATTTTTCTCCTAATGCACCCATGAAAGTCAATGGAAATTAATGGAAAAGCTGCGAAAACGCAGCGAAAAACGCAGCGAAAACGCCGCGGAAAACGCAAACGCCAGTAGGTGCTCGCCCTAAGGGTGACCAAGTTGGAAGAGGAGGCACAAACCAGACAATATCTTTAAAAGATACATATACTCTCCTGTGCATTAATGGTACTCCTATAGCTAACTCTCTAATGTGGTTAAACCTTTTGACCGTCCTGGAAACAACCCCTGTGGTACACACTGACAATTTAGTTAGGCTCCCCCATACATGTAAAAATGTCTCAACCAAACAACAGAGGACCGTAGTGCAGTTTAATATATCTTTCCCTGTAATGAAATCATGCTCTAGAATGAAGAGAGAATGGTACGATACTCTTCTTGGAGGAATAGGAGCAGGCACAGGGGTTTTAAATTTAATAGATTTAGAAGTAATGAAAAATAAGATGGCAGGGGAAGGAAGAGATGTGTCTAATCTGGTCAATATTCAGGCACAATGGATGCCCTCCATATTCCTCCCCCAACATCTTGCATTAGGATATAATAAGGATGTATTAACGCTTTTTGATCTGAGTTTTGGGGTTCAAAATGATTTGTTTGTAAATATGAGTAAATTCATAAACTATACACAATGTAGCCTGCAATATGTATATATGATTCACGAGAAGGATAAAGCACAGTCAGATTTGATGACAAATAATGAAAAATTGTGGAGAAATATTTTCAAGAATGTAATTCCAGTAGCATCCTGGATACGGCCCCGGGCTGATAGTGTAGAATGCTCTGATGAATATTGCACTGGAGAAATGACTTTTTATGATGTAAAGGACACCAGCCTGATGTGTAAGTTTGTAGAACTACCTGTGGTGTTCGGACCGCCTCTATATGCTTTCCAATATTGGTTGCCCAAGTTCACAGGTACTATGATTGATAGTGAAAATAAAACCCATGGCATAGAGAACTGTGAAGAAACACTGGATGGCCTAGTATGCGGACGGAGTACAGCCGCATATGAGCCATGTTTCCTGCAGCCTTCAGTCAGCATATGTGATTGGACGGTGCTACCTGCGTCTTTCCATATGCTGATAGAAGTTGGCCCCCAATATATATGCTTTGTTACCAACCAAACTAAAACCACCAGTATGTATAATCTCACCACTCCATTTTCTGGATGTTTACAGAACATATCGGTGATACATTGGTTTACAGAAACTTACACCTTTTTGCCAGATGCTGAAGCTGCAATAAAGTATTACTGGCACCCAGATGCTATCCCTATGTCAAATCTGACTATATCCTTGGGTAGAATTGTAAGACTAATGAAAGACACTGAACACCTTCAAAAGCATTTGGATGTTACTAACCTCTCCCTTATGGAATTAGAAAAACAAACTATATGGGTAGGAGATAAGTTGGTCAGCATAGGTAATAAGATCCAGATAGGCACAGAATATAACTGGTATGATATTTTTACTGGATGGTCACCTACAGCAGGAAAGATGATGGATTTTATGTTTCACCCATTACTAATACTGTTTCTTTTGTTCATTCTTTTGAGTGTTTGCAACTTATGGACATTCTGTGGGATACGGAGACAAGCAAATTATCTGGAATCGCTCCCTCTACGATATCGTTAAAACAGTCAAAAGAGTAAAAGAGCAACAACAGTGGGGATCCGGCGAAGAGGATAGAAAGACCGGCAGGGGTGGCTTAGGACCCTTGATAGTACCACAACAAAGGCTCTTTTCAAGATGGACTGTTTCAAATGGGGGATTGTGAGGGTTATGAACATATTAATTTATATATGTATGTATCTTTGATATACGTTTCCGGAGGCTTTAGGCCTAAATAGTACACTCTATTCTGTGTCCTATGAAAAGCTCTGATAAATGCTTGTACATTTAGGTTAGTACTTAATTACATTAAGTAGAGGTGTAATCTTAAATCTCCATCATGTCTCCAAGATCTTGTTAATCTCGTTACAATGATCAAAGGATAATGGAATGCTTCGATCATTAACTGCTGTCTAGGGCATGTGATTAAAATGTAGATTGTGATAAAGAATCAAGGTACTAGACAGTCAGTCTACATTCCAACAAAAGAAGCCATGTTTATTGAGAAAACGCAATTATTCACCACCTTAGTACTTTGACCTCAGTATAACAGATTGAACTTTGTAACACTAGCCTTTGCACTGATACGCCTACTGATATGCCTACTGATACTCCTTCTATTTTTTTGTATAAGAAATGACAAGGTACAAAATAAACACAGATTGCTTCTAGACACAGGCCTAATCTCTGTGTTTCATTGCTTTCTCACGGCGGCCGCCATAACCACCTCTGATTTGGAGCCTCACAGCATATTGGCGGAACATTGAATTCCATAACACTCTCAACACATATTAGAAAATGCAGAATTAAAGTTGAACTAAGTTTCTCTAATACTCGGGTTCTTTCCTACAGCAGATGGATGCAGAACTTTCCAAAGACGATATTAGTGAAGAAGGAAACCAGTGAATCACTTCTGATGCAGGATGGAGAACTAAGAATGCTGCAGCCTCATAAATAAAACACGTCTCGCCTGAAAGAAAAAAACACACCACAAATACAAGTGGCAAAAATTGGAGAGAGAGTAGTCTGAATTGAGTTGGGAGAGTCTGCACTCTCCTCTCAGTCATTGAGCTCAAACTGGCCAACTGTGAGTCAATTCCAAACTTGACAACTTGGAATCTGTAGCAGCACTCTATTCTGAGTGCTAACTACTTCTTGTTCTTTCAAGTTGCAAGCTGACCAAGGTTGATGGGAACTCACTTGCTTTGTTCAAACAATGCTTTGTGAAAGCAGCATGTAGCTCTTAACTCAGACCTTCCCCAAGGCTAGCTGGAGAGCAACTACAGTACTCCGCATGGAGCCTCAGCACTGAGCTTCTCTCCACATGACTGGCTAGCTCTTGCAATGGCTATTTAAATATCATCTCAGAAAGCCCCAGTTAACCTAAGGTGACACCTTTTGTCCAAAAAAGATGGTACACAAAGACAGTTTTTGCTGTTCAGACATGATATTGTACAACGTTATAAGCCCATTTGACCAGATCTCTATCAAACCATTCTGCTCGTTGATTCTAGATTTGACATGTATGCAAATCAGACTGTAAGACAACAAATGCAATTTTATCTGATTGTAGAGGAGGATGTCTACAGAAACATTTTATTCAATCCACTGAAGAGCTTTTTTTTCCAAAAGAATCCACAATGGTGTTCTGTCTGAGTGGGCCTATGATGTAATATTTAAATTTTCACCTTTACGCTGGCAGAGCAGATATCGAATTCCTTAAGAACAGAAAAAGTTAGAAAGTAGTAGAGACTTCCCATTTCCAAGTACGATTATCTCAGTCCTGCGATCATACTGTTTTTTTCCTCTAAATGCTTTTTACCAAGGACTGAGGGAAAATTCTGAGTTCCTACTTTAGGCTAAATACCTTGATAAATCGTGGCATTACCAGTTAATAACAGTAGATACTTTAAGTACTCTCAACACATATTAGAAAATGCAGAATTAAAGTTGAACTGAGTTACTCTAATAATCGGGTTCTTTCCTACAGCAGATGGATGCAGAACTTTCCAAAGACGATATTAGTGAAGAAGGAAACCAGTGAATCACTTCTGATGCAGGATGGAGAACTAACAATGCTGAAGCCTCATAAATAAAACACCTCTCGCCTGAAAGAAAAAAACACACCACAAATACAAGTGGCAAAAATTGGAGAGAGAGTAGTCTGAATTGAGTTGGGAGAGTCTGCACTCTCCTCTCAGTCATTGAGCTCAAACTGGCCAACTGTGAGTTAATTCCAAACTTGACAACTTGGAATCTGTAGCAGCACTCTATTCTGAGTACTAACTACTTCTTGTTCTTTCAAGTTGTAAGCTGACCAAGGTTGATGGGAACTCACTTGCTTTGTGAAAGCAGCATGTAGCTCTTAACTCAGACCTTCCCCAAGGCTAGCTGGAGAGCAACTACAGTACTCCGCATGGAGCCTCAGCACTGAGCTTCTCTCCACATGACTGGCTAGCTCTCGCAATAGCTATTTAAATGTCATCTCAGAAAGCCCAAGTTAACCTAAGGTGTCCCTTTTGTCCAAAAAAACAAGATGGTACACAAAGACAGTTTTTGCTGTTCAGACATAATATTGTACAATGTTATAAGCCCATTTGACCAGATCTCTATCAAACCATTCTGCTCATTGATTCTGGATTTGACATGTATGCAAATCAGACTGTAAGACAACAAATGCAATTTTATCTGATTGTAGAGGAGGATGTCTACAGAAACATTTTATTCAATCCACTGAAGAGCTTTTTTTCTCCAAAAGAATCCACAATGGTGTTCTGTCTGAGTGGGCCTATGAAGTAATAGTTTAATTTTCACCTTTACGCTGGCAGAGCAGATATCGAATTCCTTAAGAAAAGAAAAAGTTAGAAAGTAGTAGAGACTTCCCATTTCCAAGTACGATTAGATCAGTCCTGCGATCATACTGTTTTTTTTCCTCTAAATACTATTTACCAAGGACTGAGGGAAAATGCTGAGTTCCTACTTAAGGCTAAATACCTTGAAAAATCGTGGCATTACCAGTTAATAACAGTGGATACTTTAAGTACTCTCAACACATATTAGAAAATGCAGAATTAAAGTTGAACTAAGTTTCTCTAATACTCGGGTTCTTTCCTACAGCAGATGGATGCAGAACTTTCCAAAGACGATATTAGTGAAGAAGGAAACCAGTGAATCACTTCTGATGCAGGATGGAGAACTAAGAATGCTGCAGCCTCATAAATAAAACACCTCTCGCCTGAAAGAAAAAAAACACACCACAAATACAAGTGGCAAAAATTGGAGAGAGAGTAGTCTGAATTGAGAGAGTCTGCACTCTCCTCTCAGTCATTGAGCTCAAACTGGCAAACTGTGAGTCAATTCCAAACTTGACAACTTGGAATCTGTAGCAGCACTCTATTCTGAGTGCTAACTACTTCTTGCTCTTTCAAGTTGCAAGCTGACTAAGGTTGATGGGAACTCACTTGCTTTGTTCAAACAATGCTTTGTGAAAGCAGCATGTAGCTCTTAACTCAGACCTTCCCCAAGGCTAGCTGGAGAGCAACTACAGTACTCTGCATGGAGCCTCAGCACTGAGCTTCTCTCCACATGACTGGCAAGCTTTTGTAATAAGCTATTTAAATGTTATCTCAGAAAGCCCCAGTTAACCTAAGGTGACCCCTTTTGTCCAAAAAAACAAGATGGTACACAAAGACAGTTTTTGCTGTTCAGACATAATATTGTACAACGTTATAAGCCCATTTGACCAGATCTCTATCAAACCATTCTGCTCGTTGATTCTGGATTTGACATGTATGCAAATCAGACTGTAAGACAACAAATGCAATTTTATCTGATTGTAGAGGAGGATGTCTACAGAAACATTTTATTCAATCCACTGAAGAGCTTTTTTTTCCAAAAGAATCCACAATGGTGTTCTGTCTGAGTGGGCCTATGATGTAATATTTTAATTTTCACCTTTACGCTGGCAGAGCAGATACCGAATTGCTTAAGAAAAGAAAAAGTTAGAAAGTAGTAGAGACTTCCCATTTCCAAGTACGATTATCTCAGTCCTGCGATCATACTGTTTTTTTCCTCTAAATACGTTTTACGGAGGACTGAGGGAAAATGCTGAGTTCCTACTTAAGGCTAAATACCTTGAAAAATCGTGGCATTACCAGTTAATAACAGTGGATACTTTAAGTACTCTCAACACATATTAGAAAATGCAGAATTAAAGTTGAACTAAGTTTCTCTAATAATCGGGTTTTTTCCTACAGCAGATGGATGCAAAACTTTCCAAAGACGATATTAGTGAAGAAGGAAACCGGTGAATCACTTCTGATGCAGGATGGAGAACTAAGAATGCTACAGCCTCATAAATAAAACACCTCTCGCCTGAAAGAAAAAAACACACCACAAAAATTGGAGAGAGAGTAGTCTGAATTGAGTTGGGAGAGTCTGCACTCTCCTCTCAGTCATTGAGCTCAAACTGGCCAACTGTGAGTCAATTCCAAACTTGACAACTTGGAATCTGTAGCAGCACTCTATTCTGAGTGCTAACTACTTCTTGTTCTTTCAAGTTGCAAGCTGACCAAGGTTGATGGGAACTCACTTGCTTTGTTCAAACAATGCTTTGTGAAAGCAGCATGTAGCTCTTAACTCAGACCTTCCCCAAGGCTAGCTGGAGAGCAACTACAGTACTCCACATGGAGCTTCAGCACTGAGCTTCTCTCCACATGACTGGCTAGCTCTTGCAATAGCTATTTAAATGTCATCTCAGAAAGCCCCAGTTAACCTAAGGTGACACCTTTTGTCCAAAAAAACAAGATGGTACACAAAGACAGTTTTTGCTGTTCAGACATAATATTGTACAACGTTATAAGCCCATTTGACCAGATCTCTATCAAACCATTCTGCTCGTTGATTCTGGATTTGACATGTATGCAAATCAGACTGTAAGACAACAAATGCAATTTTATCTGATTGTAGAGGAGGATGTGTACAGAAACATTTTATTCAATCCACTGAAGAGCTTTTTCTCCAAAAGAATCCACAATGATGTTCTGTCTGAGTGGGCCTATGATGTAATATTTTAATTTTCACCTTTACGCTGGCAGAGCAGATATCGAATTCCTTAAGAACAGAAAAAGTTAGAAAGTAGTAGAGACTTCCCATTTCCAAGTACGATTATCTCAGTCCTGCGATCATACTGTTTTTTTCCTCTAAATACGTTTTACGGAGGACTGAGGGAAAATGCTGAGTTCCTACTTAAGGCTAAATAGCTTGAAAAATCGTGGCATTACCAGTTAATAACAGTAGATACTTTAAGTACTCTGAACACATATTAGAAAATGCAGAATTAAAGGAGATGTCTCGAGGAAGCAGTGAATTTTTTTTTTTGCCCAGTCCCCCCCATTAAGCATACATTACTAAGCCCCCCTGTAAATGACATTTCTAGCTGGTTTGTACTTACCGTTCCAGCGTTTCAGCAACTTATAAAAGTTTCCCCAAGATGGCCGCCGGCTCTTTTCCCGTCGCTCGCTGCAGCCCGACGTGCGCGCTCCCGAGACGCTGCCAGCTGTGTCTCCATGACAACACGACGCCCCGCAGCCGCCGACCGGACCCACCGCAGCCGCCGACCAGTCACCCACCGCCAGGCAGCAGGTAACCGGCGCTAGCCCCCGGCTCCCCAGCGCTACGCTCCCGGCTCCCCAGCGCTAGGCCCCGGAGCCCAGCGCTAGGCCCCGGAGCCCAGCGCGAGGCCCCGGAGCCCAGCGCTAGGTTCCGGAGCCCAGCGCTAGGCCCCGGAGCCCAGCGCTAGGTTCCGGAGCCCAGCGCTAGGTTCCGGAGCCCAGGTGAAGGCCCCGGAGCCCAGCGCTAGGTTCCGGAGCCTAGCGCTAGGTTCCGGAGCCCAGGTGAAGGCCCCGGAGCCCAGCGCTGGGCTCCGGGGCCTTCACCTGTCAGTGAACATCACCCCCGACCCATCACTTACCTGGGCGGCTTCTCGGGACAGCTGGACACCTGGGCGGCTTCTCAGGACGGCAGCTCCAGTTTCTGCACCTTCCTCTAACAGAGGATGGTACAGAATGGCCGCTCCAGCGCGCTCCCGAGCAGTGACAGCTCGTCTGCGCATGCGCAGAAGAGCTGTAGCGGGGACCACACTGAAGCGGCTCGGGCTGAAAGGAGAAGACCGGACTGCGCAAGCGCGTCTAAAAAAGCAAGCTGCCAGCGATTTTAGACAGAACCATGGAGACGGGGACGCTAGCAACGGAGCAGGTAAGTGAATAACTTCTGTATGGCTCATATTTAATGCACGATGTACATTACAAAGTGCATTAATATGGCCATACGGAAGTGTATACCCCCACTTGGTTTCGCGAGACAACCCCTTTAAAGTTGAACTAAGTTTCTCTAATACTCGGGTTCTTTCCTACAGCAGATGGATGCAGAACTTTCCAAAGACGATATTAGTGAAGAAGGAAACCAGTGAATCACTTCTGATGCAGGATGGAGAACTAAGAATGCTACAGCCTCATAAATAAAACACCTCTCGCCTGAAAGAAAAAAACACACCACAAATACAAGTGGCAAAAATTGGAGAGAGAGTAGTCTGAATTGAGTTGGGAGAGTCTGCACTCTCCTCTCAGTCATTGAGCTCAAACTGGCCAACTGTGAGTCAATTCCAAACTTGACAACTTGGAATCTGTAGCAGCACTCTATTCTGAGTGCTAACTACTTCTTGTTCTTTCAAGTTGCAAGCTGACCAAGGTTGATGGGAACTCGCTTGCTTTGTTCAAACAATGCTTTGTGAAAGCAGCATGTAGCTCTTAACTCAGACCTTCCCCAAGGCTAGCTGAAGAGCAACTACAGTACTCCGCATGGAGCCTCAGCACTGAGCTTCTCTCCACACGACTGGCTAGCTCTTGCAATAGCTATTTAAATGTCATCTCAGAAAGCCCCAGTTAACCTAAGGTGACCTCTTTTGTCCAAAAAAACAAGATGGTACACAAAGACAGTTTTTGCTGTTTAGACATAATATTGTACAACGTTATAAGCCCATTTGACCAGATCTCTATCAAACCATTCTGCTCGTTGATTCTGGATTTGACATGTATGCAAATCAGACTGTAAGACAACAAATGCAATTTTATCTGATTGTAGAGGAGGATGTCTACAGAAACATTTTATTCAATCCACTGAAGAGCTTTTTTTCTCCAAAAGAATCCACAATGGTGTTCTGTCTGAGTGGGCCTATGAAGTAATATTTTAATTTTCACCTTTACGCTGGCAGAGCAGATATCGAATTCCTTAAGAAAAGAAAAAGTTAGAAAATAGTAGAGACTTCCCATTTCCAAGTACGATTATCTCAGTCCTGCGATCATACTTTTTTTCCCCCTCTAAATACTTTTTACCAAGGACTGAGGGAAAATGCTGAGTTCCTACTTAAGGCTGAATACCTTGAAAAATTGTGGCATTACCAGTTAAGAACAGTAGATACTTTAAGTACTCTCAACACATATTAGAAAATGCAGAATTAAACTAAGTTTCTCTAATACTCGGGTTCTTTCCTACAGCAGATGGATGCAGAACTTTCCAAAGACGATATTAGTGAAGAAGGAAACCAGTGAATCACTTCTGATGCAGGATGGAGAACTAAGAATGCTGCAGCCTCATAAATAAAACACCTCTCGCCTGAAAGAAAAAAACACACCACAAATACAAGTGGCAAAAATTGGAGAGAGAGTAGTCTGAATTGAGTTGGGAGAGTCTGCACCCTCCTCTCAGTCATTGAGCTCAAACTGGCCAACTGTGAGTCAATTCCAAACTTGACAACTTGGAATCTGTAGCAGCACTCTATTCTGAGTGCTAACTACTTCTTGTTCTTTCAAGTTGCAAGCTGACCAAGGTTGATGGGAACTCACTTGCTTTGTTCAAACAATGCTTTGTGAAAGCAGCATGTAGCTCTTAACTCAGACCTTCCCCAAGGCTAGCTGGAGAGCAACTACAGTACTCCGCATGGAGCCTCAGCACTGAGCTTCTCTCCACACGACTGGCTAGCTCTTGCAATAGCTATTTAAATGTCATCTCAGAAAGCCCCAGTTAACCTAAGGTGACACCTTTTGTCCAAAAAAACAAGATGGTACACAAAGACAGTTTTTGCTGTTCAGACATAATATTGTACAACGTTATAAGCCCATTTGACCAGATCTCTATCAAACCATTCTGCTCGTTGATTCTGGATTTGACATGTATGCAAATCAGATTGTAAGACAACAGATGCAATTTTATCTGATTGTAGAGGAGGATGTCTACAGAAACATTTTATTCAATCCACTGAAGAGCTTTTTTTCCCAAAAGAATCCACAATGGTGTTCTGTCTGAGTGGGCCTATGATGTAATATTTTGATTTTCACCTTTACGCTGGCAGAGCAGATATCGAATTCCTTAAAGGGGTTGTCCCGCGGCAGCAAGTGGGTCTATACACTTCTGTATGGCCATATTAATGCACTTTGTAATGTACATTGTGCATTAATTATGAGCCATACAGAAGTTCTAAGAAGTTTTTCACTTACCTGCTCCGTTGCTAGCGTCCTCGTTTCCATGGAGCCGACTAATTTTCGCCGTCTGATGGCCAAATTAGCCGCGCTTGCGCAGTCCGGGTCTTCTTCTTATCTCAATGGGGCTCTGTGTAGCTCCGCCCCGTCACGTGCCGATTCCAGCCAATCAGGAGGCTGGAATCGGCAATGGACCGCACAGAAGCCCTGCGGTCCACCGACGGAGAAGATGCCGGCGGCCATCTTCAGCCGGTAAGTAAGAAGTCACCGGAGCGCGGGGATTCAGGTAAGCGCTGTCTGGTTTTTTCTTTAGGTCCCTGCATCGGGGTTGTCTCGCGCCGAACGGGGGGGGGGGGGGGGGGGGGGGGTTGAAAAAAAAAAACCCGTTTCGGCGCGGGACAACCCCTCTAAGAACAGAAAAAGTTAGAAAGTAGTAGAGACTTCCCATTTCCAAGTACGATTATCTCAGTCCTGCGATCATCCAGTTTTTTTCCTCTAAATACTTTTTACCAAGGACTGAGGGAAAATGCTGAGTTCCTACTTAAGGCTGAATACCTTGAAAAATTGTGGCATTACCAGTTAAGAACAGTGGATAATTTAAGTACTCTCAACACATATTAGAAAATGCAGAATTAAAGTTGAACTAAGTTTCTCTAATACTCGGGTTCTTTCCTACAGCAGATGGATGCAGAACTTTCCAAAGATGATATTAGTGAAGAAGGAAACCAGTGAATCACTTCTGATGCAGAATGGAGAACTAAGAATGCTGCAGCCTCATAAATAAAACACCTCTGGCCTGAAAGAAAAAAACACACCACAAATACAAGTGGCAAAAATTAGAGAGAGAGTAGTCTGAATTGAGTTGGGAGAGTCTACACTCTCCTCTCAGTCATTGAGCTCAACCTGGCCAACTGTGAGTCAATTCCAAACTTGACAACTTGGAATCTGTAGCAGCACTCTATTCTGAGTGCTAACTACTTCTTGTTCTTTCAAGTTGCAAGCTGACCAAGGTTGATGGGAACTCACTTGCTTGTTTGCTTTGTTCAAACAATGCTTCGTGAAAGCAGCATGTAGCTCCTAACTCAGACCTTCCCCAAGGCTAGCTGGAGAGCAACTACAGTACTCCGCATGGAGCCTCAGCACTGAGCTTCTCTCCACATGACTGGCTAGCTCTTGCAATAGCTATTTAAATGTCATCTCAGAAAGCCCCAGTTAACCTAGGGTGACAACAGATTGTCCAAAAAAACAAGATGGTACACAAAGACAGTTTTTGCTGTTCAGACATAATATTGTACAACGTTATAAGCCCATTTCACCAGATCTCTATCAAACCATTCTGCTCGTTGATTCTGGATTTGACATGTATGCAAATCAGACTGTAAGACAACAGATGCAATTTTATCTGATTGTAGAGGAGGATGTCTACAGAAACATTTTATTCAATCCACTGAAGAGCTTTTTTTTCCAAAAGAATCCACAATGGTGTTCTGTCTGAGTGGGCCTATGATGTAATATTTTGATTTTCACCTTTAGGGCGAGCACCCACTGGCGTTTTTTTACCTGCGTTTTGCGTTTTGCGTTTTGCGTTTTTCCTGCACAGGCATAGAGATAACATGTGTTCCTGTCCACTGGCGTTTTTTTTGCGTTGCGTTTGCGTTTTTAACATAGGAACTGTCAGTTGCATATGTGTCCTTATTTTTCTCCATGGAAATTAATGGAAAAGCCGCGAAAACGCCGCGAAAACGCCGCGAAAAACGCCACGAAAACGCTACGTTTTTTTCCCGCGGAAAACGCAAACGCCAGTGGGTGCTCGCCCTTACGCTGGCAGAGCAGATATCGAATTCCTTAAGAACAGAAAAAGTTAGAAAGTAGTAGAGACTTCCCATTTCCAAGTACGATTAGATCAGTCCTGCGATCATACTGTTTTTTTTCCTCTAAATACTATTTACCAAGGACTGAGGGAAAATGCTGAGTTCCTACTTAAGGCTAAATACCTTGAAAAATCGTGGCATTACCAGTTAATAACAGTAGATACTTTAAGTACTCTCAACACATATTAGAAAATGCAGAATTAAAGTTGAACTAAGTTTCTCTAATACTCGGGTTCTTTCCTACAGCAGATGGATGCAGAACTTTCCAAAGACGATATTAGTGAAGAAGGAAACCAGTGAATCACTTCTGATGCAGGATGGAGAACTAAGAATGCTGCAGCCTCAAAAATAAAACACCTCTCGCCTGAAAGAAAAAAACGCACCACAAATACAAGTGGCAAAAATTGGAGAGAGAGTAGTCTGAATTGAGTTGGGAGAGTCTGCACTCTCCTCTCAGTCATTGAGCTCAAACTGGCCAACTGTGAGTCAATTCCAAACTTGACAACTTTGAATCTGTAGCAGCACTCTATTCTAAGTGCTAACTAGAGATGAGCGAGCGTACTCGTCCGAGCTTGATGCTCGTTCGAGTATTAGGGTGTTCGAGGTGCTCGTTACTCGAGACGAGCACCACGCGATGTTCGAGTTACTTTCACTTTCATCTCTGAGACATTAGCGCACTTTTCTGGCCAATAGAAAGACATGGAAGGCATTACAACTTCCTCCTGTGACATTCCAGCCCTATACCACCCCCCTGCAGTGAGTGGCTGGGGAGATCAGATGACACCCGAGTATTAAAATCTGCCCCACCCGCGGCTCGCCACAGATGCATTCTGACAGAGATCAGGGAAAGTGCTGTCTTGCTTTAGCTGTTATAGGGAGAGCGTTAGGTGTTATATTCGTCTTCAAGAACCCCAACGGTCCTTCTTAGGGCCACATCTGACCGTGTGCAGTACTGTTGAGGCTGCTTTTAGCAGTGTTGCACAATTTTTTTTTTTTTGTATATCGGGCGTGCAGACCATTGCGTCCTCAGTCTGCAGTCATTGTACAGAGTATAGGGGCAGTACTGGTGAGGCAGGGACAGTGGGAAAGGTGAAAGAGATATACTGTCTATATAGGCAGTGGGCTTTTTCAAAAAAATTGGGGAAAAATACTATATTTGGGCTGCCTGTGACCGTCTTCAGTGTACTGCGTGTCTGCTGGGGGTAGTAGTCCTAATTAATACGCAGCTAAACGTTACAGCAGGCTTGTGCAAAATTGTTTCCTGGCTCTGCTGTCTCTGTTACATCACCGCCGTCATAGCACCCGAAGGAAACAGTATACATAATATACGCTGCATACAGTATCTGTCTGGTGTTTCAGCTCACCATTTAAAAAAATTGAAGCAAAATACTTAAGGCCTACCACTGCCCTTTGGCCACTTGACTGCTTCTGCGCTGTGAATTCCACTAGCTCAGTCATACGCACCTACGTCTCACTACAGGTGTGCGCAAAATTGTTTCCTGGCTCTGCTGTGCGTTCCGTAAGCGAAGTCAGCCTCCAACCACAGGCCAATAAGCGGCACATTTAATTACAGCGTTCTGTTTCTGCTCTACTCGTAATACACCATGCTGAGGGGTAGGGGTAGGCCTAGAGGACGTGGACGCGGGCAAGGACAGGGAGGCCCAAGTCAGGGTGTGGGCACAGGCCGAGCTCCTGATTCAGGTGTATCGCAGCCGACTGCTGCGGGATTAGGAGAGAGGCACGTTTCTGGTGTCCCCAGATTCATCTCACAATTAATGGGTCCACGCGGTAGACCTTTATTAGAAAATGAGCAGTGTGAGCAGGTCCTGTTGTGGATGGCAGAAAATGCATCCAGCAATCTATCGACCACCCAGACTTCTACGCCGTCCACTGCTGCAACTCTGAATCCTCCTTCCTCCCAGCCTCCTCACTCCATTACAATGACACATTCTGAGGAGCAGGCAGACTCCCAGGAACTGTTCTCGGGCCCCTGCCCAGAATGGGCAGCAATGGTTCCTCTCCCACCGGAGGAGTTTGTCGTGACCAATGCCCAACCTTTGGAAAGTTCCCGGGGTCCGGGGGATGAGGCTGGGGACTTCCGGCAACTGTCTCAAGAGCTTTCAGTGGGTGAGGAGGACGATGACGATGAGACACAGTTGTCTATCACTCAGGTAGTAGTAATTGCAGTAAGTCCGAGGGAGGAGCGCACAGAGGATTCGGAGGAAGAGCAGCTGGACGATGAGGTGACTGACCCCACCTGGTTTGCTATGCCTACTGAGGACAGGTCTTCAGAGGGGGAGGCAAGTGCAGCAGCAGGGCAGGTTGGAAGAGGCAGTGCGGTGGCCAGGGGTAGAGGCAGGGCCAGACCGAATAATCCACCAACTGTTTCCCAAAGCGCCCCCTAGCGCCATGCCACACTGCAGAGGCCGAGGTGCTCAAAGGTGTGGCAGTTTTTCACTGAGAGTGCAGACGACCGACGAACTGTGGTGTGCAAGGTTTGTCGCACCAAGATCAGCCGTGGAGCCACCACCACCAGCATGCGCAGACATATGATGGCCAAGCACCCCACAAGGTGGGACGAAGGCCGTTCACCACCTCCGGTTTGCACCGCTGCCTCTCCCCCTGTGCCCCAACCTGCCACTGAGATCCAACCCCCCTCTCAGGACACAGGCACTACCGTCTCCTGGCCTGCACCAACACCCTCACCTCCGCTGTCCTCGGCCCCATCCACCAATGTCTCTCAGCGCAGCGTCCAGCCATCGCTAGTGCAAGTGTTGGAGCGCAAGCGCAAGTACGCCGCCACACACCCGCATGCTGAAGCGTTAAACGTGCACATAGCCAAATTGATCAGCCTGGAGATGCTGCCGTATAGGCTTGTGGAAACGGAGGCTTTCAAAAACATGATGGCGGCGGCGACCCCGCGCTACTCGGTTCCCAGTCGCCACTGCTTTTCCCGATATGCCATCCCAGCCCTGCACGACCACGTCTCCCGCAACATTGTACGCGCCCTCAGCAACGCGGTTACTGCCAAGGTCCACTTAACAACGGACACGTGGACAAGCACAGGCAGACAGGGCCACTATATCTCCCTGACGGCACATTGGGTGAATTTAGTGGAGGCTCGGACCGAGTCAGAGCCTGGGACCACTCACGTCCTACCCACCCCCAGAATTGCGAGCCCCAGCTCGGTGGTGGTATCTGCGGCGGTGTATGCTTCCTCCACTAAACCACCCTCCTCCTCCTCCTCCTCCTCCTCCTACGCAACCTCTGTCTCGCAATCAAGATCTGTCAGCAGCAGCACGTCGCCAGCAGTCGGTGTCGCGCGGGGTGGCAGCACAGCGGTGGGCAAGCGCCAGCAGGCCGTACTGAAACTACTCAGCTTAGGAGAGAAGAGGCACACGGTCCACGAACTGCTGCAGGGTCTGACAGAGCAGACCGACCGCTGGCTTTCGCCGCTCAGCCTCCAACCGGGCATGGTCGTGTGTGACAACGGCCATAACCTGGTGGCGGCTCTGCAGCTCGGCAGCCTCACGCACGTGCCATGCCTGGCACACGTCTTTAATTTGGTGGTTCAGCGGTTTCTGAAAAGCTACCCACGCTTGTCAGACCTGCTCAGAAAGGTGCGCCGGCTCAGCGCACATTTCCGCAAATCCAACACGGACGCTGCCACACTGCGGACCCTGCAACATCGGTTTAATCTGCCAGTGCACCGACTGCTGTGCGACGTGCCCACACGGTGGAACTCTACGCTCCACATGTTGGCCAGGCTCTATGAGCAGCGTAGAGCTATAGTGGAATACCAACTCCAACATGGGCGGCGCAATGGGAGTCAGCCTCCTCAATTCTTTACAGAAGAGTGGGCCTGGTTGGCAGACATCTGCCAGGTCCTTGGAAACTTTGAGGAGTCTACCCAGATGATGAGCGGCGATGCTGCAATCATTAGCGTCACCATTCCTCTGCTATGCCTCTTGAGAAGTTCCCTGCAAAGCATAAAGGCAGACACTTTGCGATCGGAAATGGAGGCGGGGGAAGACAGTATGTCGCTGGATAGTCAGAGCACCCTCATGTCTATATCTCAGCGCGTTGAGGAGGAGGAGGGGGAGGAGCATGAGGAGGAGGGGGAAGAGACAGCTTGGCCCACTGCTGAGGGTACCCATGCTGCTTGCCTGTCATCCTTTTAGTGTGTATGGCCTGAGGAGGAGGAGGATCCTGAAAGTGATCTTCCTAGTGAGGACAGCCATGTGTTGCGTACAGGTACCCTGGCACACATGGCGGACTTCATGTTAGGATGCCTTTCCCGTGACCCTCGCATTACACGCATTCTGGCCACTACGGATTACTGGGTGTACACACTGCTCGACCCACGGTATAAGGAGAACCTTTCCACTGTCATACCCGAAGAGGAAAGGGGTTCGAGAGTGATGCTATACCACAGGACCCTGGCGGAGAAACTGATGGTAAAATTCCCATCCGACAGCGCTAGTGGCAGAAGGCGCAGTTCCGAGGGCCAGGTAGCAGGGGAGGCGCGGAGATCAGGCAGCATGCACAGCACAGGCAGGGGAACACTCTCCAAGGCCTTTGACAGCTTTATGGCTCCCCAGCAAGACTGTGTCAGCGCTCCCCAGTCAAGGCTGAGTCGGCGGGAGCACTGTAAAAGGATGGTGAGGGAGTACGTAGCCGATCGCACGACCGTCCTCCGTGACGCCTCTGCCCCCTACAACTACTGGGTGTCAAAGCTGGACACGTGGCCTGAACTCGCCCTGTATGCCCTGGAGATGCTTGCTTGTCCTGCGGCTAGCGTCTTGTCAGAGAGGCTGTTTAGTGCGGCTGGGGGAATCATCATGGATAACCGACAGTGCCGACAGGCTTACACTCATAAAGATGAACAAAGCCTGGATTTCCCCAGACTTCTCTTCTCCACCAGAGGACAGCAGCGGTACCTAAACAATACGTAGGCTGCACCCGCAGATGGAAGCATCGTTCTCTATCACCATCAAAAACGGGGACCTTTTAGCTTCATCAACCTGTGTATTATATTCATCCTCCTCCTCCTGCTCCTCCTCCTGAAACCTCACGTAATCACGCCGAACTGGCAATTTTTCTTAGGCCCACAAGACTCAATCATATTACTTTAGTAAACAATGTTTATGCGTTTCAATTCTCATCAAGGCTGCCTGCACACGGGCGGAAATCCCGCCGCGGGATTTCCCGCGGGATTTCCGCCACTGAAAGTTTGCATAGGAGTGCACTTACAATACGCACTCCTATGCAGACGGCCGCGGTTTGGCCGCCCGAAATCTCGCGCGGCAAACAAACCGCGACATGTCCTATTTTTGTGCGGGGCACGCACTCACCCGGCCGCCGGCTCCGGTCTGCACATGCGCCGGCTGCCTCGGCCATGTGTGCCGGCTGCCTCGCAGCACATGAAAGAGCTGGGGCCGCTGGGCGCAGGAGAGTACGCGCTCGTCCCTGCAGGCTCTCGGGTCGGGTCCCGCAGCGAGAATTCTCGCTGCCGGATCCGACCCGCTCGTGTGCAGGCGGCCTTAGGCCGCCTGCACACAAGCGTTCCGGATTCCGCTAGCGGATTTTCACGCGCGTATGGTACCTAAATGTGCTTGCGGATAGGTGCGGATGCGTGAAAAATCACGCGCGGATATACGCGGATGTGTTGCAGAAAAACCAGCAGACACCCCTTATTGTAAACCCAACCCCTAGAGAACTGCCCATTCCTTGGAAAACAGCTTAAAAACCTCGTCCCTTTTGCTTGTGCGAGCACCGTTAAATTATTCTGGCAACATGCTTTCACCCGGTGAGCAGATGTCTTTGTGGGCATGGTTGATCCATGTAACTTTTTTCAGGCGCTTCTCCAGCGTGACTTTATTTCAGTCACTGCAAAAAAATTCACAAGAGGAATTCATTACTACAGATTTTGCATTCTTACATCCTGCATTGGCAAGAAATACTACCTATCTCCCTCTACAAATTTGCCTGTGAAGCTCTGTGCTGTGTGTTGGGACACCTCCTACCATGCCTACTTCCTGTAGTCATAGCAACCAGTGACTCCATCCGCAGCTGCACTGCGGATGTACTGCGTGAAAAAACGCACCCATTCACTTGTATTGGAGGCTTCACGCGCAGAATCCGACCCAAATTAGAACAGGTCGCAGATTTTTTTCACGCGCGTGAAAAAACGCGATACAAATCCGTCCGTCTGGGGACAACTGCGGATCCTCATAGGAGTATATTGGCTGCGGTCTGGGGCAGATAGGGTGCCTGCACACAAACGGAATTTCCAGCACGTTATTTTAGGCACATTATCTGCCCCAGACCGCAGCCAATATACTCCTATGGCCACCTGCAGACGAGCGGGTCGGAGAATTCTCGCCGCGGGACCCGACCCGAGAGCCTGCAGAGACGAGCGCGTACTCACCCGCGCCTGGCGGCCCCGGCTCTTTCATGTGCCGGCTGCCGCGCAGCCGGCGCATGTGCAGACCGGAGCCGGTGGCCGGGTGAGTGCGAGCCCCGCACAAAAATAGGACATGCCGCGGTTTGTTTGCCGCGTGAGATTTCGCGCGGCCAAACCGCGGCCGTCTGCATAGGAGTGCGTATTGTAATGCACTCCTATGCAAACTTTCAGTGGCGGAAATCCCGCGGGATTTCCGCCCGTGTGCAGGCGGCCTATGAGGATCTGCAGTTGTCCCCAGATGGACGGATTTGTATTGCGTTTTTTCACGCGCGTGAAAAAATCTGCGACCTGTTCTAATTTGGGTCGGATTCTGCGCGTGAAGCCTCCAATACAAGTGAATGGGTGCGTTTTTTCACGCAGTACATCCGCAGTGCAGCTGCGGATGGAGTCACTGGTTGCTATGACTACAGGAAGTAGGCATGGTAGGAGGCGTCCCAACACACAGCACAGAGCTTCACAGGCAAATTTGTAGAGGGAGATAGGTAGTATTTCTTGCCAATGCAGGATGTAAGAATGCAAAATCTGTAGTAATGAATTCCTCTTGTGAATTTTTTTGCAGTGACTGACATAAAGTCACGCTGGAGAAGCGCCTGAAAAAAGTTACATGGATCAACCATGCCCACAAAGACATCAATAATTTAACGGTGCTCGCACAAGCAAGAGGGACAAAACGGAGTCTGGGTGTTGGTTTTTAAGCTGTTTTCCAAGGAATGGGCAGTTCTCTAGGGGTTGGGTTTACAATTAGGGGTGTCTGCTGGTTTTTCTGCGCGTCTTTTTCCGCAACATATCCGCGTATATCCGCGCGTGATTTTTCACGCATCCGCACCTATCCGCAAGCACATTTAGGTACCATACGCGCGTGAAAATCCGCTAGCGGAATCCGGAATCTGCTTCAAAAGCCACAGGCTGAGTGCCGTGGCTTTTGAAGCAGCGCTTTCCCGGCGGAAATCTCGCTGTTAGGCCGCCTGCACACGAGCGGAAATCCCGCCGCAGGATTTCCGCCGCTGAAAGTTTGCATAGGAGTGCATTAAAATACGCACTCCTATGCAGACGGCCGTGGTTTGGCCGCGCGAAATTTCGCGCGGCAAACAAACCGCGGCATGTCCTAATTTTCTGCGGGGCACGCACTCACCCGGCCGCCGGCTCTGGTCTGCGCATGCGCCGGCTGCGCGGCAGCCGGCACATGAAAGAGCCGGGGCCGCCAGGCGCGGGTGAGTACGCGCTCGTCCCTGCAGGCGCTCGGGTCGGATCGCGCGGCGAGAATTCTCGCTGCCGGATCCGACCCGCTCGTCTGCAGGCGGCCTTAATCGCTGTGGCCAAATACGCTCTGTGAGAACCCAGCCTTAAGAATCACACAGGGTGCCTGACTCACACACAGAGCCATAAAAAGATAAGGGCTGTAAAGTAACGTATCTGTCTGCAGACAGAAGTTCCTGTACCACTTGTAAGCAGGGATGGTATTGCAGCTTCCGGCCACCAGGGGGAGCTCATCACAGCAGACATGTACAGCAGGAACAGAACGTACAGTATAGACTTTTCCAGCCAGCAAGGGGAGCTCACAACAGCACAGCAGGGACAGGATAACAGCAGACTGTCTGCAGATCTACCTATACATCTGGAGGTAGGAGACAACAGGGATGGCAGCAGGGGACAGGCCTCTCGACTTGCCTGCACACTTTAGTATGCCTTACTATTGGGTTGTGCCTTATATTTGCGACTTCTGCAAATTTCTTAATGTGTCTTACTTTCAGGGGTGCCTTATTTTCGGGGAAACACGGTACTACTGAAATGAAACTAATACTGTGCTCCCCCTATACTGCTGCTTCGGAATTGTTACTGGGGCCTGTCTGGACTGCTACTACTACTGAAATGGAACTAATACTGTGCTCCCCCTATAATGCTGCTAGTGATATGTTACTGGGGCCTGTCCCTAATGCTACCGCGGAAATGTTACTAATTCTGGGCTCTACCTATACCGCTGCTAATGCTATGTCACTGGGGTGTGGAAACGGAGGCTTCCCAAAGACATGATGGTGGCGAGGCCATTTCCCACTAACGCGGTTACTGTTAAGGTGCATATAACCACGGACACGTGGAGAGGACACGTAGTGCCTCAAAAACATCCCCCTCCTCCAACAATGAAAACATTCTTGGCAAATACCTTTGCATTGGTTCGTCTGGTGGCAGTCCAAGAATTTCACCTTTACCGACACAACAAGAGAGCCCCCCCACCATCCCCCCACCACAGTCCACTTAATCCTGGCCACATTCCGAAAAAACAACTAAATAAAACCGCGCTACTAGGTCCGCAGTCGCCACCACATTCCCACCAACGCGGTTACTGTTAAGGTACATATTACCAGTCTGACTGGGGCATGCACTGTGGGCCGAAGCATACCTGTATTGTATGTGACGTTAGCTCTGCTGAGCAGGACACTGCAATGGGATACATTTATGTACCGCCGATGGGTTCCAGGGAGCCACCCATGCTCTGGGTCCACAGGGACTTCACATTAGGGATTTGTACCTGCCAGTGTCTATGTATTAAAAACCCCGGTCAGACTGGGGCATGCAGTGTGGGCCGATGACCACCTGCATTTAATCGGACGTTACCTCAGCTGTGCTGGGCAATGCAATGGGATATATTTATGTACCGCCGGTGGCTTCCTGGGACCCACCCATGCTGTCGGTCCACACGGAGTTGTAACTGCATGTGTCCACTTCTAAAGAACCCCAGTCTGACTGGGGCATGCAGTGTGGGCTGAAGCCCACCTGCATTAAACCTGACGTTACTTCAGCTGTGCTGGGCACTGCAATGGGATTTATTTATGTACCGCCGGTGGCTTCCAGGGAGCCACCCATGCTGTGGGGCCACAGGGACTTCACAATAGGGGTTGTACCTGCCTGTGTCTACTTATAAAAAACCCCAGTGTGACTGGGGCATGCAGTGTGGGCCGAAGCCCACCTGCATTTAATCTGACGTTAGCTCTGCTGTCCAGGGCACTGCAATGGGATACATTTATGTACAGCCGGTGGGTTCCAGGGAGCCACCCATCCTGTGGGTGCACACGGAATTCCCATTGCGAAGTTGTACCTGCATGTGACTATTAATAAAAAAACGCGGTCTGACTGGGGCATGCAGACACCTTGACAGAATGAATAGTGTGTGGCACATGAGTTCCCCATTGCTATGCCCACGTGTGCAGCTCCTGATGAAGGTGGCACAGGATTGGATTTTTCATTGCTTCTGTACAGCATTGTGGGCTATCGCCCCGCCCCTTTTAAAGAGGGTCGCTGCCTGGCCATGCCAACCCTCTGCAGTGTGTGCCTGCGGTTCCTCCTCATGGCAGACGCACTTATAAATAGACATGAGGGTGGTGTGGCTATGAGGCCAGCGTGTGACATGAGTGCAGCTGAAGGCTGCGCAAGGACACTTTAGTGTGCGCTGTGGACACTGGGTCGTGCGGGGGGGTTGGGCAGCATGTAACCCAGGAGAAGTGGCAGCGGAGTGTCATGCAGGCAGTGATTGTGCTTTGTTGGAGGTAGTGTGGTGCTTAGCTAAGGTATGCCTTGCTAATGAGGGTTTTTCAGAAGTAAAAATTGTTGGGAGGGGGGGGCACTCTTGCCGCTATTGTGGCTTAATAGTGGGACCTGTGAACTTGAGATGCAGCCCAACATGTAGCCCCTCGCCTGCCCTATCCGTTTCTGTGTCGTTCCCATCACTTTCTTGAATTTCCCAGATTTTCACAAATGAAAACCTTAGCGGAGCATAGGTCCCATACAAAAATGCTCAGGTCGCCCATTGACTTCAATGGGGTTCGCTACTCGAAACGAACCCTCGAGCATCGCGAAAAGTTCGTCTCGAGTAACGAGCACCCGAGCATTTTGGTGCTCGCTCATCTCTAGTGCTAACTACTTCTTGTTCTTTCAAGTTGCAAGCTGACCAAGGTTGGTGGGAACTCACTTGCTTTGTTCAAACAATGTTTTGTGAAAGCAGCATGTAGCTCTTAACTCAGACCTTCCCCAAGGCTAGCTGAAGAGCAACTACAGTACTCCACATGGAGCCTCAGCACTGAGCTTCTCTCCACATGACTGGCTAGGTGATGTCAGGTACTGCAGGCGCCATTTTTTCGAAGCCTCATATGAGGCGGGTGGAGGAGGCTCCACCCCCCATAGAGATCAGCAGTGACGCGGTTAATGTCCACGCTGGAAAGATTCGTTCCTGCAGTAGGGGTTAGTGAAAAGACTAAGCACCAACCACTGGGACACGGACAGTGGCTATACAAAAGTTATTGCTGCTGCGTCACCGAGCAGCAGAAGGAGAGATACATCAGTGAAGGGGCAGCCAAAGTATCAGTAGGCCAGCAGTCAATGGATGCCAGTGAGAAATGTGGTGGAAGCCATATGAGAGTGGTGACCAGGGCCCTGTCACCATGCTGGGGAAGCAGCGCATGACCCAATTACTGAGATTTAGGACACAGATAGCCCTGATGACCTCGAAAGCCCAAAAAAACAAGTAACGTTGAAGGAAAGGGAGGCTCTCCTCTCGCTGAGACTTGGTTCTGAAGCAGACGACACCGCCATGGACAGGAAAAGATGGAGGTAGCTGCAGAATGTGTAAAACTGGTCCAACAAAGATGATAGTGTGCAGACTATAGGGCAGTGGTGGCGAACCTATGGCACGCGTGCCAGAGGCGGCATGCAGAGTCCTCCCTACTGGCACGTGCCGGTGGAACAGGCAGTGCAGAGCCTGCCCATCGCCCCCGGCATACAGGACAGTGGTGAGGCTGGGAGCGCCAGGACAGAGGACAGCGCCGACCCTGGGAGCTGCGGCGGCAGAGGCTGAGGAATAGGAGGACAGCGCACCACAACTGTGCGTGTGGGATGGATGTCACTATTACCGCTAGGGTCGCTGTGGGGTGTCACTATTACACGGGGGGCCGCTCAGGGATGTCACCATTACCACGGGGGGTTGCAGTGGGATGTCACTATTATTCTGGGGGCCGCCGTGGGATGTCACTATTACTCTGGGAGCCGCTGTGGGGTGGCAGGGCTGTTTCATGATAGACAGCATGCAGATTTTGACTGCTTTTTGGATGCGGAAATTCTGCAGAATTTTCCACAGAAATTTCCGCTGAGGACATTCTGCAGTATTTCTGCATCCAAAAAGCAGTTAAAATCTGCACGCTGTCTATCTTGAAGCAGCCCTGTCCTTTTTATAACGGCGGAGGTAAAATTGTACGTTGTGATAAGCCCCGCCCCCCGACGTGTTGGCACTTTGCCATAAATATGTGGGTTTGGGATGGAAGTTTGGGCACTCAGTCTCTAAAAGGTTCGCCATCACTGCTATAGGGAATGTGACAGACTAATGCGACTAAAAGAGAATTTCACTGTAAGGGACCGTGATATGGGGGATGTGGGAATTGTGACCATGTTATGTGATGCAAGGCACTATGTGCGAAGTGACGCCATGTGATATACTGTAACAGGAGATCAAGGCACTTTGTGGTAGCAGTGCTATGTGCTAGTAAGTGGTGATGGGAAACTTAGGGCTCGTTCACATGGGTTGAGTTTCCAGCACAGCATTGTATGCATTACAGCCCATATGCTCTGCCGGCAGAGACTACATAGGGCTGCGATTGGCATTGCGCATGATCGAGATTATCATGTCATGGATATGCGCACTGTGGTTTTTTTCTTTAATTCTCCCCTCTGTTCAGAGCGGGGATGTGTATGGAAATGCTGCCCATGCGCAATGCTGCGTGATACGCAGAAAAACAGAGCATGCTGCGATTTATTTCTCCTGCATATCAATACGCAGTGTCCACACACAGGTGTGTATGGAATAATAAAAGTTCATTGACTTTCATTGCTTCCATTCACCGTGTGTCACACATGGGAAATACGTAGTGACAATACGCCCGTGTGAATGAGCCCTTAAGTGAGGATCTCCTAAACTGATGTGCTCCAGCTACTGCTGTAGCTGCAACTACTGAACAAGGGGAAAAAACAGCGGGAAGACAGGAGCCGCCGATCTTCACGCATTTAACTACGTGCCGGAAAAATATGGCAGGTCCTATCTTTTCCCGGCTGTGATGTGTATGTGGTGAAAACTAGAGATGAGCGAACGTACTCGTCCGAGCTTGATACTCGTTCGAGTATTAGCGTGTTCGAGATGCTCGTTACTCGTACCACGCGATGTTCGAGTTACTTTCACTTTCATCTCTGAGACATTAGCGCGCTTTTCTGGCCAATAGAAAGACAGGGAAGGCATTACAACTTCCCCCTGTGACGTTCAAGCCCTATACCACCCCCCTGCAGTGAGTGGCTGGCGAGATCAGGTGTCACCCGAGTATATAAATCGGCCCCTCCCGCGGCACAGATTCATTCTGACAGAGATCAGGGAAAGTGCTGCTGATGCCGGAGCTGCATAGGGAGAGTGTTAGGAGTGATTTTAGGCTTCAAGAACCCCAACGGTCCTTCTTAGGGCCACATCTGACCGTGTGCAGTACTGTTGAGGCTGCTTTTTGCAGTGTTGCACATTTTTTTTTGTATATCGGCCGTGCAGAGCATTGCGTCCAGAGCATTACGTCCTGCAGTAATTTTACATAGTCCACGGCCAGTAGTGGTGGTGAGGCAGGGACAGTGAAAGACATATCCAGTCTATATACGCAGTGGGCTTTTCCAAAAAAATGTGGGAAAAAAAATCTATTTGGGCTGCCTGTGACCGTCCTGACTGTACTGTGTCTCTGCTGGGGGTAGTTGTCCTAATTCATACGCAGCCAGCTAAGTGTTACAGCAGGCTTGCGCAAAATTCTTTCCTGCCTCTGCGTTGCCTCTTACATCACCGCTGTCATTCTGTCCAGAGTGAGTCAGTCTGCAGTAATTTTACATAGTCCACGGAAAGCAGTGGTGGTGAGGCAGGGACAGTGAAAGACATATCCAGTCTATATAGGCAGTGGGCTTTTCCAAAACAATTTGGGGAAAAAAATCTATTTGGGCTGCCTGTGACCGTCCTGACTGTACTGCGTCTCTGCTGGGGGTAGTTGTCCTAATTCATACGCAGCCAGCTAAGTGTTACAGCAGGCTTGCGCAAAATTCTTTCCTGCCTCTGCGTTGCCTCTTACATCACCGCTGTCATCCTGTCCAGAGTGAAACAGTCTGCAGTAAGTTTACATAGTCCACGGCCAGTAGTGGTGGTGAGGCTGGGACAGTGAAAGACACATCCAGTCTATATACGCAGTGGGCTTTTCCAAAAAAATTGGGGAAAAAAAATCTATTTGGGCTGCCTGTGACCGTCCTGACTGTACTGCGTCTCTGCTGGGGGTAGTTGTCCTAATTCATACGCAGCCAGCTAAGTGTTACAGCAGGCTTGCGCAAAATTCTTTCCTGCCTCTGCGTTGCCTCTTACATCACCGCTGTCATCCTGTCCAGAGTGAAACAGTATACAGTAATTTTACATAGTCCACGGCCAGTAGTGGTGGTGAGGCAGGGACAGTGAAAGACATATCCAGTCTATATACGCAGTGGGCTTTTCCAAAAAAATTTGGGGAAAAAAATCTATTTGGGCTGCCTGTGACCATCCTGACTGTACTGCGTCTCTGCTGGGGGTAGTTCTCCTAATTCATACGCAGCCAGCTAAGTGTTACAGCAGGCTTGCGCAAAATTCTTTCCTGCCTTTGCTGTGCGTTCCGTAAGCGAAGTCAGCCTCCAACCATAGCCTTAAGTGGCACATTTAATTACAGCGTTCTGTTTCTGCACTACTGGTAATACAGCATGCTGAGGGGTAGGGGTAGGCCTAGAGGATGTGGACGCGGGCGAGGACGCGGAGGCCCAAGTCAGGGTGTGGGCACAGGCCGAGCTCCTGATCCAGGTGTATCGCAGCCGACTGCTGCGGGATTAGGAGAGAGGCACGTTTCTGGCGTCCCCACATTCATCTCACAATTAATGGGTCCACGCGGTAGACCTTTATTAGAAAATGAGCAGTGTGAGCAGGTCCTGTCGTGGATGGTACAAAGTGCATCTAGCAATCTATCGACCACCCAGAATTCTGCGCCGTCCACTGCTGCAACTCTGAATCCTCTGGCTGCTGCTCCTCCTTCCTCCCAGCCTCCTCACTCCATTACAATGATACATTCTGAGGAGCAGGCAGACTCCCAGGAACTGTTCCCGGGCCCCTGCCCAGAATGGCCAGCAATGGTTCCTCTCCCTTCGGAGGAGTTTGTCGTGACCGATGCCCAACCTTTGGAAAGTTCCCGGGGTCCGGGGGATGAGGCTGGGGACTTCCGGCAACTGTCTCAAGAGCTTTCAGTGGGTGAGGAGGACAATGACGATGAGACACAGTTGTCTATCACTCAGGTAATAGTAATTGGAGTAAGTCCGTGGGAGGAGCGCACAGAGGATTCGGAGGAAGAGCAGCAGGACGATGAGGTGACTGACCCCACCTGGTTTGCTAAGCCTACTGAGGACAGGTCTTCAGAGGGGGAGGCAAGTGCAGCAGCAGGGCAGGTTGGAAGAGGCAGTGCAGTGGCCAAGGGTAGAGGCAGGGCCAGACCGAATAATCCACCAACTGTTTCCCAAAGCGCCCCCTCACGCCATGCCACCCTGCAGAGGTCGAGGTGCTCAAAGGTCTGGCAGTTTTTCACTGAGAGTGCAGACGACCGACGAACAGTGGTGTGCAACCTTTGTCGCGCCAAGATCAGCCGGGGAGCCACCACCACCAGCCTCACCACCAGCAGCATGCGCAGACATATGATGGCCAAGCACCCCACAAGGTGGGACGAAGGCCGTTCACCGCCTCCGGTTTGCCTCTCCCCCTGTGCCCCAACCTGCCACTGAGATCCAACCCCCCTCTCAGGACACAGGCACTACCGTCTCCTGGCCTGCACCAACACCCTCACCTCCGCTGTCCTCGGCCCCATCCACCAATGTCTCTCAGCGCACCGTCCAGCCGTCGCTAGCGCAAGTGTTGGAGCGCAAGTACGCCGCCACGCACCCGAACGCTCAAGCGTTAAACGTGCACATAGCCAAATTTATCAGCCTGGAGATGCTGCCGTATAGGGTTGTGGAAACGGAGGCTTTCAAAGGTATGATGGCGGCCGTGACCCCGCGCTACTCGGTTCCCAGTCGCCACTACTTTTCCCGATGTGCCGTCCCAGCCCTGCACGACCACGTCTCCCGCAACATTGTACGCGCCCTCACCAACGCGGTTACTGCCAAGGTCCACTTAACAACGGACACGTGGACAAGCACAGGCGGGCAGGGCCACTATATCTCCCTGACGGCACATTGGGTGAATTTAGTGGAGGCTGGGACAGAGTCAGAGCCTGGGACCGCTCACGTCCTACCCACCCCCAGAATTGCGGGCCCCAGCTCGGTGGTGGTATCTGCGGCGGTGTATGCTTCGTCCACTAAACCACCCTCCTCCTCCTCCTCCTCCTACGCAACCTCTGTCTCGAAATCAAGATCTGTCAGCAGCAGCACGTCGCCAGCAGTCGGTGTCGCGCGCCACGGCAGCACAGCGGTGGGCAAGCATCAGCAGGCCGTGCTGAAACTACTCAGCTTAGGAGAGAAGAGGCACACGGCCCACGAACTGCTGCAGGGTCTGACAGAGCAAACCGACCGCTGGCTTGCGCCGCTGAGCCTCCAACCGGGCATGGTCGTGTGTGACAACGGCCGTAACCTGGTGGAGGCTCTGCAGCTCGGCAGCCTCACGCACGTGCCATGCCTGGCCCACGTCTTTAATTTGGTGGTTCAGCGCTTTCTGAAAAGCTACCCACGCTTGTCAGACCTGCTCGGAAAGGTGCGCCGACTCTGCGCACATTTCCGCAAGTCCCACATGGACGCTGCCACCCTGCAACATCGGTTTCATCTGCCAGTGCACCGACTGCTGTGCGACGTGCCCACACGGTGGAACTCTACGCTCCACATGTTGGCCAGGCTCTATGAGCAGCGTAGAGCTATAGTGGAATACCAACTCCAACATGGGCGGCGCAGTGGGAGTCAGCCTCCTCAATTCTTTACAGAAGAGTGGGCCTGGTTGGCAGACATCTGCCAGGTCCTTGGAAACTTTGAGGAGTCTACCCAGATGGTGAGCGGCGATGCTGCAATCATTAGCGTCACCATTCCTCTGCTATGCCTCTTGAGAAGTTCCCTGCAAAGCATAAAGGCAGATGCTTTGCGCTCGGAAACAGAGGCGGGGGAAGACAGTATGTCGCTGGATAGTCAGAGCACCCTCCTGTCTATATCTCAGCACGTTGAGGAGGAGGAGGAGGAGGAGGAGGATGAGGAGGAGGGGGAAGAGACAGCTTGGTCCACTGCTGAGGGTACCCATGCTTCTTGCCTGTCATCCTTTCAGCGTGTATGGCCTGAGGAGGAGGAGGAGGAGGAGGATGAGGATCCTGCAAGGGATCTTCCTAGTGAGGACAGCCATGTGTTGCATACAGGTACCCTGGCACACATGGCGGACTTCATGTTAGGATGCCTTTCTCGTGACCGTCGTGTTACACGCATTCTAGCCACTACGGATTACTGGGTGTACACACTGCTCGACCCACAGTATAAGGAGAACCTTTCCACTCTCATACCCGAAGAGGAAAGGGGTTCGAGAGTGATGCTATACCACAGGACCCTGGCGGACAAACTGATGGTAAAATTCCCATCCGACAGCGCTAGTGGCCGAAGGCGCAGTTCCGAGCGCCAGGTAGCAGGGGAGGCGCGGAGATCAGGCAGCATGTACAGCACAGGCAGGGGAACACTCTCTAAGGCCTTTGACAGCTTTCTGGCTCCCCAGCAAGACTGTGTCACCACTCCCCAGTCAAGGCTGAGTCAGCGGGAGCACTGTAAAAGGATGGTGAGGGAGTACGTAGCCGATCGCACGACCGTCCTCCGCGACGCCTCTACCCCCTACAACTACTGGGTGTCGAAGCTGGACACGTGGCCTGAACTCGCGCTGTATGCCCTGGAGGTGCTTGCTTGTCCTGCGGCTAGCGTCTTGTCAGAGAGGGTGTTTAGTGCGGCTGGGGGAATCATCACAGATAAGCGTACCCGCCTGTCAACCGACAGTGCCGACAGGCTTACACTCATCAAGATGAACAAAGCCTGGATTTCCCCAGACTTCTCTTCTCCACCAGCGGACAGCAGCGATACCTAAACAATACGTAGGCTGCACCCGCGGATGGAAGCATTGTTCTCTATCACCATCAAAATGTGGACCTTTTAGCTTCATCAATCTGTGTATAATATTCATCCTCCTCCTCCTGCTCCTCCTCCTGAAACCTGACGTAATCACGCCGAACGGACAATTTTTCTTAGGCCCACAAGGCTCAGTCATATAATTTTTGTAAACAATTTTTATACGTTTCAATGCTCATTAAAGCGTTGAAACTTGCACCTGAACCAATTTTTATTTTAACTGGGCTGCCTCCAGGCCTAGTTACATTAACCAAAGCGATTAATGGGTTTCACCTGCCCTCTTGGTTGGGCATGGGCAATTTTTCTGACGTACATTAGTACTGTTGGTACACCAATTTTTTGGGGCCCTCGCCTACAGTGTAATCCAATTAATTTTTTGCCCACCTGCATTAAAGCTGACGTTACCTCAGCTGTGCTGGGCACTGCAATGGGATATATTTATGTACCGTCGGTGGGTTCCTGGCACCCACCCATGCTGTCGGTCCACACGGAGTTGTAACTGCATGTGTCCACTTCTAAAGAACCCCAGTCTGACTGGGGCATGCAGTGTGGACCGAAGCCCACCTGCATTAAACATGACATTACCTCAGCTGTGATGGGCACTGCAATGGGATATATTTATGTACCATCGGTGGGTTCCAGGGAGCCACCCATGCTGTCGGTCCACACGGAGTTGTAACTGCATGTGTCCACTTCTAAAGAACCCCAGTCTGACTGGGGCATGCAGTGTGGGCCGAAGCCCACCTGCATTAAACATGACATTACCTCAGCTGTGCTGGGCACTGCAATGGGATATATTTATGTACCGTCGGTGGGTTCCAGGGAGCCACCCATGCTGTCGGTCCACACGGAGTTGTAACTGCATGTGTCCACTTCTAAAGAACCCCAGTCTGACTGGGGCATGCAGTGTGGGCTGAAGCCCACCTGCATTAAACATGACATTACCTCAGCTGTGATGGGCAATGCAATGGGATATATTTATGTACCGCCGGTGGCTTCCTGGCACCCACCCATGCTGTCGGTCCACACGGAGTTGTAACTGCATGTGTCCACTTCTAAAGAACCCCAGTCTGACTGGGGCATGCAGTGTGGGCCGAAGCCCACCTGCATTAAACATGACATTACCTCAGCTGTGCTGGGCACTGCAATGGGATATATTTATGTACCGTCGGTGGGTTCCAGGGAGCCACCCATGCTGTCGGTCCACACGGAGTTGTAACTGCATGTGTCCACTTCTAAAGAACCCCAGTCTGACTGGGGCATGCAGTGTGGGCCGAAGCCCACCTGCATTAAACATGACATTACCTCAGCTGTGATGGGCACTGCAATGGGATATATTTATGTACCGCCGGTGGGTTCCAGGGAGCCACCCATGCTGTGGGTCCACAGGGACTTCACAATAGGGAGTTGTACCTGCCTGTGTCTATGAATTAAAAACCCTGGTCAGGTTGGGGCATGCAGTGTGGGCCGAAGCCCACCTGCATTTAATCTGACGTTAGCTCTGCTGTCCAGGGCACTGCAATGGGATACATTTATGTACAGCCGGTGGGTTCCAGGGAGCCACCCATGCTGTGGGTGCACACGGAATTCCTATTGCGGAGTTGTACCTGCCTGTGACTATTTATAAAAAACCACGGTCTGACTGGGGCATGCAGACACCTTGACAGAATGAATAGTGTGTGGCACATAGGTTCCCCATTGCTATGCCCACGTGTGCAGCTCCTGATGGCGGTGGCACAGGATTATATTTCTCATTGCTTCTGTACAGCATTGTGGGCTATCGCCCCGCCCCTTTTAAAGAGGGTCGCTGCCTAGCCGTGCCAACCCTCTGCAGTGTGTGCCTGCGCTTCCTCCTCATGGCAGACGCACTTATAAATAGACATGAGGGTGGTGTGGCATGAGGGCTTAATAGTGGGACCTGGGAACTTGAGATGCAGCCCAACATGTAGCCCCTCGCCTGCCCTATCCGTTGCTGTGTCGTTCCCATCACTTTCTTGAATTGCCCAGATTTTCACAAATGGAAACCTTAGCGAGCATCGGCGATATACAAAAATGCTCGAGTCGCCCATTGACTTCAATGGGGTTCGTTACTCAGACGAACCCTCGAGCATCGCGAAAATTTCGTCCCGAGTAACGAGCACCCGAGCATTTTGGTGCTCGCTCATCTCTAGTGAAAACGAAACCACTGAAATCCCATTGAAATCAGTGGTTTATTTTTGTCTCATTATACAGCTGTGATTATCATGGCAGTATATGCGGACAAAACCACGCTTGCCTGAATCCACCATTGTGGTGTGTGAGGTCGCGATATTGCCCTTGAGGATATAGTACGAAATACAATGATGAGTAGAGAGTACAATAATGATGATGTTTGGTTACAAGCGAACTCAAAGTGCCGAATTGTTCCCTTGGCAAGGATAAATGGATAGGTGTAAGCGCTCCCACACACTTGCATTTGCGTTTTTTGTTAATGCGATTGTCAATGGGACTTTCTAATGTTAAAAACGCAACTCAACGCAAGGCACCAAAAACGCAAGTTGCACTGCGTTACGTTTTTAACATCAAAAAATGTCCCATTGACAATCACGTTAACAAAAAACGCAAACGCAAGTGTGTGGGAGCCCTAAGGGTGAAGTTTACCTAAAAATACGAAACATTCAAGTACAGTACCCTCCTACGGAGCGAAATAACATTTACATGGTTGTTGTTTAATAAACATTTTTTATTTAAAAAAAACTGTGCTGCCTCCTACACCGCGCCATAATACACCACCACTACCAATGCATCTGTAACACGTCTGCATTACGGATTTGTAGTATGGAGGCGGAACAATATGCTCATTTGAAACCGGTCTAATTAGAATTATCAAAACATTTGGCCACTTCCACACATCATTATTTTTGATCAGTATTTGTAAGCCAAAGCCAGGAGTGGAACCTAACTATAATGGAAAGATTTGTACCTCTTCTGTATTCTGGACCTGCTCCTGGTTTACTGATGCAAAATACTGCCATGTGGAAGGGGCCTTAAGGGCTGAAACAGATGGGCACATCGCTAATACGCTCGCCGCTATGGAGTGTATTAGCGCAGGAACCTGGGTTGTTTTTTTTTTTTACTATTTATACTTCATGCTATTGCGCGCAAGTTTGAAAAAAAAAAAGCGGGAACACAGGTCCTGACTAGAGATGAGCGAGCGTACTCGCTAAGGCAAATTACTCCAGCGAGTATTGCCATTTTCGAGTACATGCCAACTCGTGCCAAAAGAATCAGGGGCCGGCGAGGGAGAGCGGGGCGGAACAGGGGGGGTGATCTCTCTCCCCCCCACTCCCCAATGCTCACTCTCGCAACTCACCGCTCACCCCCGCCGGCCCATTTTGCGGCTGTGATTTTCATGCCCACCTGTTTACGCCTTAAATCATCTTTCAGACTAGCGTATTTTAGCTCCATGACTGGCAGACCTTAATACAGAACTAATGTAAATCTATGTATGTATTTACATGGATGTACATTTCACGGCTGTTTTTTCAAAAATGCAGCCTAACCTATTTTCTGCGCATTTGCCCTTACAGCCTATTCGCACTGCCGTAAGCGCAACTATGCTTGGCAGTATGGAACGTAGCTGCGCCTGGAAGAGGCAGATTTCTTCTCCCTTGCCGGCAGTTCAAACTCCACGCAATAGCGCAGGAGTTTGAAAAAAAAAAAAAAAGCGGGAAGTTAGGCGCTGTCCGATCTTCCCCGCACCTAGTTTGACTACGTACAGGACAGATAGCGCAGGTCCTACAAATCATGGATGGGAAAAGAGGTGGCGGATAGGAAACCAGTGGTTTAGTTTTGTCCCGTTATACGGCTGTCATTATCATGGCCGCATAAGGGGGCAAAGCCACGCTCGTCTGAATCTGCCCTAAGGACTCGGTCAAACGAGTTGGTTTTTTTTTTTGCGCGCCTATGTGCTGTTTGCCATGAAAATGCCTCACATCCCTGAGGAATTCACATGGTGGGGAGCGTGTGTGAAGTTAGCCTTAGGGCTCCTGCACACTTGCGTTTTTCTTGCGCGTTTTTTTCACACGATTGTCAGTGGGACTTTCAAATGTTAAAAATGCATCGCAAGTTGGTGCTTTACAATTTTTTTGCGATGCGTTTTTAACATTAGAAAATCTCATTGACAATCGCGTGAAAAAAACAGTGATATCGCGTTAAAAAAAAAACCCGCAAGAAAAACGCAAGTGTGCAGGGGCCCTTAGGGTGCATTTACAGAGACCGATATAACATTAGTAAACCCGCAATTTTTATGTGAGTGCGATGTGTTTTATGAGAAAATTGCAAATTTCCCGCTCATGAAAATTGGCCAGAATTCCATATGAGAACAAAAACGTATCACGGCGCTCACATAAAACTCGCATGTACATGTGAGCGCGATGCGACTTTTTTCTTCTCCTATGGGAAAGAATGAGTAAATTTTCAAGAGAATTGCCAAAAAAAACGGACATGCTGCAATATTTCTCTCACATCACTTCTTCTCGCACATATAAAAATGCACTCATTGAAAACAAAGGGTTTTGTGCGTCTCGTAACGCCCAGGAATCATGCGGGAAAATCGCCCTTGTAAATACGCCAGACATTACAATACACTGGTCTGAGGGCTTATTCAGACAGGCCCATATCGGTCGGGTTTTCACGCCTGGACGATATACGCTGCCCCTCTCTGCAAGGGGAGGAGGCGGGTCGGGCCGGGAGCTAGTGCACTGAGCTCCCACCCCCTCACCACTGTTTGCAACGGGAGGGGCGGGATGGAGGATGAGCTAAGTTCCGCACCCTCCCATTGCAAACAGTGGCAAGGGGCGGACAGGGGGCGGGAGCTCAGTGCACTGCTCCCCGCCCGGCCCCCCTCCTCCCCTTGCAGAGAGGGGCAGCGTATATTGAAAACCCGGCTGATCTACACCCGTCTGAATAAGCCCTGAGAGCTGCCTTAAATATATTACATCCTGAAGGCTTAAACAGATGGGTGGGTTTTAGCCCCGTTATACGGCCATGAACATCATGGCTGCGTAACGCGATGAAACAAAACCTTTGATTTCAATGGCTTTGTTTCCACTATCAGGATTCTAGCGTTTTAATACTTTTTTTTTCAAACTCACTAGCACAGAGTTTGAATAATCCAAAAAAAAACTGGTCCATGCGCTAATCCGCTTCGTAGCGGCGAGTGCATTAGCGCATGCACCCACCTGTTTTTACCCTACGTCTTTTATATGTGTGCTGATAATTTATTGTTTTCTCCAGTAAGGCCCAATTAATTATAAAATCCACATGTGTCGCCTGCGTGGGAGATCTGCAGCTCTAGCCGCCCATAGGAATGCATTAGCAACCGCAGGGCAATTTAAAGCATGTGGATGTGATTTTTGTCCTGGCATGCAGCATGCTCCATTTTTGTCTGTGGTTCCTGAGGGATGACTTCCATTGAAGTCAATGGAAGCCATCATTTCCGCAGCACAGCCACAGCTGTCATTGTGGCTGTGCTGCAGATCCACGGGGGAAGAGAAGATTAAAAAAGAAAAGAAATGCACTGCACATGCGTCTGGCACGTCCAGACGCATCCGCCATGCTGAAGTAAGAAGATCTGGCAGGCACAGAGGAGAGCTGCAGTGGAGCCAGAGAGGTAAGGTCCGGCCAGCACAGAGGAGAGCTGCAGTGGAGCCAGAGAGGTAAGGTCCGGCCGGCACAGAGGAGAGCTGCAGTGGAGCCAGAGAGGTAAGGTCCGGCCGGCACAGAGGAGAGCTGCAGTGGAGCCAGAGAGGTAAGGTCCGGCCGGCACAGAGGAGAGCTGCAGTGGAGCCAGAGAGGTAAGGTCCGGCCAGCACAGAGGAGAGCTGCAGTGGAGCCTGAGAGGTAAGGTCCGGCCGGCACAGAGGAGAGCTGCAGTGGAGCCAGAGAGGTAAGGTCCGGCCAGCACAGAGGAGAGCTGCAGTGGAGCCAGAGAGGTAAGGTCCAGCCGGCACAGAGGAGAGCTGCAGTGGAGCCGGAGAGGTAAGGTCCGGCCAGCACAGAGGAGAGCTGCAGTGGAGCCAGAGAGGTAAGGTCCAGCCGGCACAGAGGAGAGCTGCAGTGGAGCCGGAGAGGTAAGGTCCGGCCAGCACAGAGGAGAGCTGCAGTGGAGCCAGAGAGGTAAGGTCCGGCCAGCACAGAGGAGAGCTGCAGTGGAGCCAGAGAGGTAAGGTCCAGCCGGCACAGAGGAGAGCTGCAGTGGAGCCGGAGAGGTAAGGTCCGGCCGGCACAGAGGAGAGCTGCAGTGGAGCTGGAGAGGCAAGAAAACCTTTTTTTCTCCCAATGTCCGTGGGCATGGCTGGATTCTGCTGCGGGATTCCGAAGTGGACATGAGGCCTAAGGGTTCCTGTCTACAGGCGATTGTGGATTACGTTATCTGCGGCGATAATCCGGCCGCAGGTAACACAGTGCACGCTTTCCATAGCGTTGCTATGGAAGGCGCAGCCCCCTGTCCACGAGCGGAGAATCATAGAGATTGTCTGCTCACAGGACCCAAATCGCGGCATGTCGTGATTCTCCGCGGTGAGCCTGTCACTGCAGAGAACTGACAGTTCTCTCCCCTGCTCCCTGGCGGTGGAATATCTCTAGCGATAATCCACCTCGCCCGTGGACAGGGGGCCTAAGGATCCATTTAGACGAGTGGATTATCGTGTGAATGAGCGCATGACATCATCATCAGCGCGTGACATCATCATCAGCGCCTTCGCTCTTGTGCAGTCTGTTCAGACAGGCAGATACTTCGTTGACTCGCTCGGTTGTCCGCATCGCTGTATAAGTGGTTGAGAACGACTGAACGATCGCTGTTTAAACCAGACGATTAGTGAACGGGCCAACGATGGCTTTTATACTGCGCAAAACAAACGACGAACGAAATGTGAACGATGTTGTTCGCCGCTGGCTGCGTTTAGACCGAACGATTATTGTTCACTTTCCCTCATTTGAACGGTTTATTAAACGATAATCGGTCGGTCTTAGAGCCCCTCGGGCCGCTCTCCCACGTGCGTTCACAAAACACTACTCGATATTACGGCATTTTTGCCGCGATTTCAAGCTGTATTTTTGAATGCACGTCACGGCGTTTGATAGCGTTTTTTAACGTAACCCGTCATTGTGATGGGTGATAAAATGAGTTAAAAAGCGCTAAAACACGCGAAAGTAGAACAGACAGCACTTGAAATTCGAGCGCAGGCCCCATTGAAATCCATAGGAGTGTTGTACCGCGGTGCTCGGGGCAGCGTGCTAAAGGGCGGCCTAAATAAGGCCACGCTTACACAGGCGCTTTTTGCCGCAGTGTTTTGATTACCGCATTAGTCACGATACGTCGCGCCTCATCATTTCAGCTCGTTAAAAGCTGCGTCCGAAAACCGCAGTGTTTTACGGACGCCTTGTGTGAGAAGGGCTAAGCGACTGACGGTTATAACCTGCCGCATCAGCCATTAATGTCCTAGGGCTATATGAAGAACAGTAATGTGTAGTCAGTGACTAGTAGTCACCTCACAACACAGCGCTCGGTTGCTAATCACCCAGCACATCCCGCTTCTGCTCTACCTACTTCTCCGTTGCTAGGAGACGCAGGCGTGGTTAGAGGGCGAGATGCGTGTGATGACGTCACTACGCTGCGCGGGGGTGAGAGGTCACGGAAGCTTCTGTAGGTTGTTGCTGGACGCACTCTGTGCCTCTCTCGGGTCCTCCTGCCGTTATATGAGATATCCGGCCGCACGGGCTCTCTCCATGCGGGCGCGGGGGCTCTACGGGCGAGAGCATGACCCGGAGAGCAGTTAGCAGGAAGAGGAGAGCGGCGCCGGGAGCAGGCCCCGGAGAACAGGTATGCGGCTGGAGGAGGCCGTGCGGAGGGGGAGAGCGAGGAAGGAAGGACGGGGGTGTAGGTCGGTGATCAGTGGGGAGCCGGCGGATTGTTATGGTGTCTCCTGGATTATCATGGAGGGGCATGCAGGCAACACTGATTTGGGGTGGATGAGAAACAGTTGCAGGTGATTACTGGGTGTTCTGCTGAGACCTGTGATATAAGTTGTCCATATTGATGAAATGTCATGACAACAGCAGCAAAAGCTGTTCGCTACGGATGGGCTGTCATTACCGCAGCGCCATGTTGTCAGGACGGAGAGCTTTCATCTAGATTTTAGGAATAAAATTAAATCACTGTGTACATACATCACTGATCGTCTGCTAATCCCAAATAATATCATATATTATACCCCAGAGCTGCACTCACTATTCTGCTGGTGGAGTCACTGTGAAAATACATTACTTATCCTGTACTGATCCTGAGTTACATCCTGTATTATACTCCAGAGCTGCACTCACTATTCTGCTGGTGCAGTCACTGTGTACATACATTACTTATCCTGTACTGATCCTGAGTTACATCCTGTATTACACTCCAGGGCTGTACTCACTATTCTGCTGGTGGAGTCACTGTATACATACATTACGTATCCTGTACTGATCCTGAGTTACATCCTGTATTATACTCCAGAGCTGCACTCACTATTCTGCTGATGGAGTCACTGTGTACATACATTACTTATCCTGTACTGATCCTGAGTTACATCCTGTATTATACTCCAGAGCTGCACTCACTATTCTGCTGATGGAGTCACTGTGTACAAACATTACTTATCCTGTACTGATCCTGAGTTACATCTTGTATTATACTCCAGAGCTGCACTCACTATTCTGCTGGTGCAGTCACTGTGTACATACATTACTTATCCTGTACTGATCCTGAGTTACATCCTGTATTATACCCCAGAGCTGCACTCACTATTCTGCTGGTGGAGTCACTGTGCACATACATTACTTATCCTGTACGGATCCTGAGTTACATCCTGTATTATACTACAGAGCTGCGCTCACTATTCTGCTGGTGGAGTCACTGTCTACATCTATTACTTATCCTGTACGGATCCTGAGTTACATCCTGTATTATACCCCAGAGCTGCACTCACTATTCTGCTGGTGGAGTCACTGTGTACATACATTACTTATCCTGTACTGATCCTGAGTTACATCTTGTATTATACTCCAGAGCAGCACTCACTATTCTGCTTGTGGAGTCACTGTACATACATTATATAAGCTGAGCTCACACGACCGTGTTGGTACAGTGTTTTGCACTTGTGGTATACGCTGTACCAATCTTCCATAGGGGACAAGTTACCGCTGACATAAACTGTGTAACTCTGTTTTGGATTGGGAATGGATTAACACTTTAACGACCTCTCATACGTTTTTTGATGGCCGCTGTTAAGGGGCTTTAATCTGCAACGCCGTCACAAAATGACACTGCATTGGAAGCCTTACGTGGGTCTACCTTGTCTGGGGGTGCGGGTGCTCATCTTTTGTACGACAGCAGGGGACTTGCTCTAGAAGCGGCAACTGCAGAGACCTTTGATTTCTGCAATTGAACCCTTTACTCGCTGCTGTCATTGCGACTGTGTCATGCAAAACGCAGACAGAGGGAGTGGGCTAGCTCTGTCTCCCATTGGACCCCTGAAATGTGATCGCAGTGTCCCAATAGGCTGTTCGGACACCCAGGGGCTTGACTATAGCCTCCGGTTCTGCCAGCTACAGTGACCTTTAGGCTCAGTCTCTGGCTGACCTCATAGGCCTTCTAATGCACTACTATACTGATGTATAGTAGTGTATTAGAAGAATGAAAAAAGATGCAGATATTCAAGTCCCCCAGGGGGTCAAAAGTGAAAAGTACAAAAAAAAAATAGTAAGAATAAAAACAACACATCACACATGTGGTATCGCTGTGTTCGTGACGACCCAGAGAAAAAAGCTAGTATGTTATATAACCCGCACAGTGCACACCATGGGAAACAAATACAAAAAACATGGGGAAAATAGCTAATTTTGCTATCTCACCACTTTACAAAAAAACAGAATAGAAAGTGATCAAAACGTCGCATGGATCAACAAATGGTAGCATTAAAAAGTACGACTCATCCCGCAAAAAAACAACCCTTAAATAACGCCGTTGCCAAAAAAAGAAAAATGTTGGGAGTCTTTAAATACAGCAATAAAGCAAAAATACATTTTTTTTTCTTTCTTAAAAGTGTGAAAAAGTAGCAAAAAAACCCTCTATAAGTTTGGTATTATTTGACCTAATCGTACTGGCCTGCAGAAGTGAGCTAACATCATTTATACCGCATCGGGGAAAAAATGGATAAAAGAAGACTAGAGTTCATCCCTCAAAACACAAGCCCCATAGAGCTCCGTCCGTGGAAAAATACAAATGCTGCGGCTCTTGAAATGTGGCGACGCAAAAGCAAATCTTTTATATATTAAAGAAAAAAAAGTTTTTTGACATAGAAAAAAAACTGTATAAACTTGGTCTCGCTGGGATTGTGTTGACCCGAGAGTAATGTTCTCATATGGGTTATTTTGCACGCTGAATACCGTAAAAATAATCATCCAAAAAACAAATAACCGCCAGAACTCCCTTATACAACACATTAGATATACCTAAAAAGTGGTGCCGTTCTAAAACAAAACCTGTCCCAATGGCTGTCTATAGCAACGTTTAAAAGTCCTGGCTCCTGGAATGCCTCGATATAAAAAATGAGTTGGTCATTAAGGTGCAAACAGGCTTTGTCACTAAGGGGTTAAGAGTGGGTGTTTGTAAATAAGGACCACAGGGGGTAAGCTACTAAAGTTGGGGCAACAGGCTAGGCCAGGCTCACATGAGTGTAATATCATTGCGTATTACAAGGGCAATCTGCGTGTGTATCATATGTGGTGAATAGAAAGTGTAAGAACGCAGCATGTTCCACGTTACACGCACATAGCCTATTGTCTTCTGTGTTCGCAACGCAGTGCATACAAGTGGCGGTTTTTACAGGAAACATCAGAAGAAAGTTAAAAAGAAAGAAGAAACCAGGAAGCCGGTGCAGGACAGCATGCGTAAAATAAATGCGTAGGCAAATTGTGACAATACACGGGGATACGCAGTCCGCTGCAGCCGTAAAACGCTGCGATACTTACACAGTGTTGTACCGTACGGTCGTGTCAACCCAGCTTTAGGGGAAAGTGTCTGTTCTCAGTGGTGAGATGCGTCGTAGGTTAAAGGGGTTGTCCCGCACCGAAACGGGTTTGGTTTTTTTTCAATAGCCCCCCCCATTCGGTGCGAGACAAACCCGATGCATGTGTTGAAAAAAAAAACGGATAGTACTTACCCGAATCCCCGCGCTCCGGTGACTTCTTACCTACCTTGTGAAGATGGCCGCCGGGATCTTCACCCTCGGTGGACCGCAGGTCTTCTGTGCGGTCCATTGCCGATTCCAGCCTCCTGATTGGCTGGAATTGGCACACGTGACGGGGCGGAGCTACGAGGAGCAGCTCTTCAGCACGAGCAGCCCCATTCAACACGGAGAAGACCGGACTGCGCAAGCGCATCTAATCGGGCGATTAGACGCTGAAAATTAGACGGCACCATGGAGACGGGGACGCTAGCAACGGAACAGGTAAGTGAATAACTTCTGTATGGCTCATAATTAATGCACAATGTACATTACAAAGTGCATTAATATGGCCATACAGAAGTGTATACCCCCACTTTGTTTCGCGGGACAACCCCTTTAAGCGGATCACTAGCGGGAGTAAAGGTGTGTTCACACATAGCAGATTTACTGCAGATTTTTCGCATCCGTAAGTTCGTACCAATTAATGCTGATTTTGGTTTGGATTTCACTCCCTCATTTGAAGAGGTGGAATCTGAAAATATGCAGCAAAAAAAATTGACGTAATGCAGATTGAAAACTTGCACCGTGCCATTTGTGCTGCAGAATTCTTACAATTCAGTCACATGGCTTTACTGTAAATGCTGCCGAATTTCTGTGTGGACAATCCACAGCATTTCCCCCTCCCCGTGTGAACATGGCTTAGGGCTCAGACCCAGGATGAAGAGACGGAGGGTTGTGGGCAGCGGTCGTGGCGGAGGTCCTGTTTCTGTCGGCAAGTGAAGACTCTTTCACAAAACTCAATTGAAATGGAACTACAGAAAAATAAAAGCTACGGCGTTTAAAGGGGTTTGCAAGGCGCTGACTTGATGAATTCCTCCGCATAGGTCATCCATAGTTGGTCGGCCGGGGTCTGCTGTTGAGGATGGCTTCCAATCAGCTGGTCCTCCAGACCACTGTCAGTGCGAAGCCTTCTATTAGACGTATGGATACGATCACAATGTGGACGTCTGGCTTGGCTGCACTGACAGTGGGCTGATCAGCTGGGATCCTAAGTGCGGATCAGATCTACTATCTGTGATCTATTCTAAGAATAACATTTTTTTTAAAAAAGCCAGGTCGGCAAATTACATTTTATAAGCCCACGTAAACCATGGTTGCGACAAATACAGTAACAGAAACGCATGCTTAAGCACTCATACACATTTACTAGCTCAATAAAACTACATAACTGTTGCTTATACTAACTGCATGAGCCTCGTGTGGCGCAGTGTTAGGGCAGCAGTATGCAGTCCTAAGCTCTCGCTCATGACCTGAAGGTTGCTGATTCAATCTCCGCTTGGTTCAGGCAGCCGACTCCAGGTTGACTCAGCCTTCCATCCTTCTGAGGTTGGTAAAATGAGTAGCCAGCTTGCTGGGGGGTAAAATGCTGACAGGGGAAGGCAATGGCAAACAACCCTGCAAAAACAGTCTGCCAAGAAAACATCACGTTGTGACATCACCCTAGTGGTCAGTCATGACTCGGTGCTTGCACCAGGGGACTCTGCATTTTTATGCAGTTAGTATAAAAAGGTAATGTTCTTGGCTCATGTGTTCATTAAAATGTGTGACTCATTCACCACATCGAGAGTCTTTCGGGATGTGTGCCAAGCTCTAAAAAACAGAAAAAAGGTCCCAACCTGAATGTTGCTTAGAGGAGTGTACAGGGATTCTCCAACGGACCCTTGAAGCTATATAAATATAAATTTAAAAAAAAATAAATAAATAAATATAAAAAAAAAAAATATATATATATATATATATATATATATATATATATATATATATATATATATATATATATATATATATATATAGCGATCCAAAGGATAAGATGAAAATCCCAGCACTTCCTTAAAAGTTAAACTCTATTGTTAATCTACAAAAAGGACAAAGGTAGTGACTGCACACGAGCACCTACGCGTTTCAAGCAATGCCATGACTAAGAGCAGTAAAGCTTAAAACGTGTAGGTGCTGTTGTGTGCAATCACTACCTTTTGTCCTTTTTATGTTTTACCAATAAAGTTGAACTTTTAAGGAAGTGCTGGGATTTTTTGCTTATTTTTTTAACTCTAAAAGACACCTCTCTTTGGAGCGAAAAGCCTGCATCCATAGGAATGGGACAGCAGGATACATAGCTATATACGGTCATTGAAGCACCTAGGACTGATGCATAAATGCACGATGTGTAGGCTGCCTCTCCCACACAACTGCAATATATGCAAAAAAATACAGTATTTTTCTCAAATTAAACATGTCTAGTAAGGTTCACCTGGATGTGGTGGATGGGCCCCCGTATTTTGATGCGGTTAGTATAAACAGTTGCTCAGTTTTATTCAGATATTAAGGGCTAATGCCCACGGCCGGATTTCTACCGCGTTGTCCCACAGCTATTAGATTCTATTGAACCTAATAGCTCAATGTTCACGCTGCGGAATTCCACCGCGGAATTCCGCAGCGTGAAAGAAAACACAGCATGCTCTATTTGCTGCAGGAATACGCGCAGCTGGCTTCCCTTGTAGTCAATGGAAGCTGGCCGTCACGCTGTACGTCCGCTGCAGCACAGCGAAAGTTTCGAGTGAATACGCGTCACCGCCGGCCGTGTCATCCTGCACGGCCGGTGTGTCACGTGCTGTACGGCACATGCGCAGCGGCCTGCCAGGAAGGATGCGTACAGCGGATCCGGAGTGGGGAGTATGGCCTGCCTCCCATTTACAATAAACAGGCAGTCGTTCATAGATGAGGGATTGCCTGTTTACGCGGGCCGATTGACGTTCAGTTTTTATGCCTGCGCAAACTGATTGAATGGTCAGTGAAGAAATTCTCGTTTGCCGTTCAGTTGCTGGCAGCGTTTACATTGGTCCATGTGAAAGTTTTATTTACACAAGCCAGTCAAAAAATCAACTTGGTCGCTGGATTTAGGATCTATTAATTGGGATGGGCCAATGACTCTATGGGGCTTGTGTTACTCTTGTGTTACTCTACCTTAAAGGGGTTGTCTCGCAGCAGCAAGTGGGGTTATACTTCTGTATGGCCATATTAATGCACTTTGTAATATACATCGTGCATTAAATATGAGCCATACAGAAGTTATTCACTTACCTGCTCCGTTGCTGGCGTCCCCGTCGCCATGGATCCGTCTAAATTCGCTGTCTTCTGGCGTTTTTATGCGCGCTTGCGCAGTCCGGTCTTCTGCCTTGTGAATGGGGCCGCTCGTGCCGGAGAGCTGGTCCCGCGTCGTCATCGTAGCTCCGCCCCGTCACGTGTGCTGATTCCAGCCAATCAGGAGACTGGAATCAGCAATGGACCGCACAGAGCCCACGGTGCACCATGGGAGAAGACCCGCGGTGCATCGTGGGTGAAGATCCCGGTGGCCATCTTGGAGAAGGAAGAAAGAAGTCGTCGCAGAGCGGGGATTCGGGTAAGTAATATATATATATATATATATATATATATATATATATTATTTTTTTTAACCCATCCTTTGGGTTTGTCTCGCGCCGAACGGGGGCCTATTGGAAAAAAAAACAAAAAACGTTTCGGCGCGAGACAACCCCTTTAAACAAAAAAGATTGCACCAGGATAAATCGGCACGTTTATCAGCGTTCTGCCATAAAAAAAAAAAATTGCGCTATATGGCTACGCAGTTTCCATGTAGAAGTGAAGTAGATGCCACGCAAAAAAAACAACTTGTATGATTTTATCAACCCCCAGCCCATAAATCTTTATATGTTCACTATCCTGTTTAGATAATATGCCGAAAAGACTCGCCCAGTATAAGACTTGCCAAACCTGCTTCTTCATCACAGATCCTAAGATAATGAGCTCCACCCAGATAGTAGAAATACCCAGATGAGACACAACTTAATATTGTACTTGAAAATTTAGACTTTGGTCCATAATTAGTGGTTATAAAGGTCGCGGATCAACGGGATTTGCTTTTTTTTTTTTTGTATATTTTTTTTAATCTGAAGGCTTAGGTCATATAGTATGGTTTGGCTAATTCTGGATTGTCTGCTCAGGGAGTATGGGCTTCATTGGGTGGAGGAAGGGCTTGGCATAGTAGAGAGCTGCACTTCATCTAGAGCACATGCAAAAACAAGGCCCATGGGTTGAACCTGGCCCGCTACGTCATTTGATGTGGTCTGCTAGGCTGCGGATCCAGTCCGGAAGTGGCAGTTTGGTCTGACCACTGATCTTACCCACCTGGTGTTTGGTGCGCCCTCCTGTACGCAGTGCAGACACCGGGGAAGAGGTCAGCAGTCAAAGACTTTACTGCCATCGCCGGACTGGACCTGCAGCCTGGGTGAGTGGAATGCCTGTAGGGATGCTGCCAGGCCGGGGGCCAATGGGGAGGTGGGTAATACTACCAGGACTACTATGGGGGTCACTAATATTACTGGGGACACTATTAGAGCCCGTTCACATGGGCATAAGTGTATTTTGTTCGTGCAAAAACGCAGTGTTTTTGTGACCGAAAATGGTCTGCACTCGTGTTTTTTGGCCGCTCCACCGTGTTTTGTGGGCAAAAATACACGGAGTATTTGCGCACGGAAAAAAGAATGCAGACGGCCCATTGAAATGGTGCACAAATATGCACTCAATACACAGGTTTCCTGTGCATTTATTGTGTATTCGCACTGGCCCTTTCACTCCAGTGGCCTATTGCGGCGCTTAATATACCCCAAAATAGATCATGACGCTTATTTATTTTTTACGCGATCACACATTGTGAAAAAATACACTCATGTGAATGAAACCATTGAAATCAATGGATCCTTTTCACTGTGGATTAAAATTGCGAGCGCAATAAACTGCGCAAATACGCATTTGTGAACAAGCTCTGAGCGTGGCGTTTTTGCAAAATGAACAATGCTTTTTTGTGTGCGCATCAGCGGTTTTTACTGTATTTTGTGCCCGCAAGGAATGTTCATTTGTACGTGGCAAACAGACGCGCCGATTTAAATGGCCAGTTAGTCTGAGTTGCAGAAGTGTTCTTTTTCCAGCAGATTTACGCCACATATCTTGCATCTCCTAGCGTATTGCGAGCCCCCCACATTGACTTCTATGGTGAATTATGATGCGCAAATGCACATAAATATGTAGCATAATGTGGTTTTTTTTTTTGTTGTTGTTTTTGGCGCAGGAAAAATTTGTGCATGTAAATGAACCCATTGAAATCAGTGGCTTCTACTCTGTGTATTGCGCACATTTCTTTTTTCGTGCTACAATACGTCTGTGTGAATCTAGCCTAAGGGCTCAGTCAGAGGAGTGGGTTTTTTTTACGCATTAATAGGTGCGTTTAAAAAGTCTCTATTAGAACTAGTGCTTTCCAATGAAAGCGGTCAGATGTCCATTTTTTGCAAGCATTTTAAATTCGCACCTGCAAAAAATAGGACAGCGTTTTTTGTGCGAATTGATGCAACTTTGACAGTAGGAAATCCTACTGCCAAAGCCCTTAAATAAGCCATAGCCGCAGGAAAAAATAATACCTCGCCTAGAAGCGCTGTCCGGCTCTGACACACGTTCTCCCCGGCTTCTTCATTTTCTTCTGTCCGGGGATTGAAAAATCCCCGCCTCCTGGAAGCGCTGCCTCTGATTGGCTGAGCACTTTGATCAGCTGAATGGTTGTGGTTGGTCAAAGTGCTCAGCCACTCAGAGACCTGGATTTTTCAATCCCCGGACAGAAAAAAAAATGAAGAAGAGTTCTGGGGAGTGCTTGTAGGTGATATTTATTTCTCTACAGCTAGGGCTTATATTTCATTCTGGTAGGATCCAGCCAGCCAGACTGTGTTTCCACTCTTAAAGGAACCCGTCCCGATCTTTGAGCTCCATAAACGAAGTTAAAGGGGTTCTCCCGCACCGAAACAGGGTTTTTTTTTTCAACCCCGCCCCCGTTCGGCGCGAGACAACCCCGATGCAGGGGTTAAAAAAGAACACCGGACAGCGCTTACCTGAATCCCCGCGCTCCGGTGACTTCTTACTTACCTGCTGAAGATGGCCGCCGCCATCTTCTCCCTCGGTGGACCGCAGGGCTTCTGTGTGGTCCATTGCCGATTCCAGCCTCCTGATTGGCTGGAATCGGCACGTGACGGGGCGGAGCTACACGGAGCCCCATTGAGAAAAGGAGAAGACCCGGACTGCGCAAGCGCGTCTAATTTGGCCATTAGACGGCGAAAATTAGACGGCAACCATGGAGACGAGGACGCTAGCAACGGAACAGGTAAGTAAAAAACTTCTTATAACTTCTGTATGGCTCATAATTAATGCACAATGTACATTACAAAGTGCATTAATATGGCCATACAGAAGTGTATAACCCCACTTGCTTTCGCGGGACAACCCCTTTAAGTGTTTCAAAGGTCAGGGAATTGGGAGTCCAGCTAGCAGTGTAAAAACACTGCTAGCTGGTCCTGTGTTCCCCCGAAATCCGTGTGTGCCTGCAGCGTAATTCTTCTCCGTTCACTCTGTGCGGCGCGCTCTCCTATAGTCTAGAGGGCCTTTACACTATCACATGCTCATCAGGAGATTTCTATATGGAGAGCTGATTTCCAGTTCAACAAGAATGAGTATTAAATAATTATCAGGTAATTGCACCCATCATCTAAGGCCGGTGACAGGCAACCATATTCCAGCCACATTTACGTGTCCGTAATATGGCCGAGTGTCCGGGCCTGACCGCGGGTCTTCTGACCCAAACTCTGAGCATCATAGGAATCCATGAAGCTTGTAGTTCTAGTCAGGAGACCTGTGGTCAGGCTGGGATACTTGTCCATATTAAGGGCCCATAAATATTAAGGCGTTGGGCGAACGAGCCTTAATAAGAGGGAGCGCGCAGATGGTCAGTTGAACCTCCTCAGTCAGCCTCATATATTGCTAGATTTTTCAGCATCGGGAAATGCCCAGGCATTGACCGCAGCTTCTCCTGGTAATGCCATCTAATCGTTGGGTTTTCAGTAGACAGAGCTGTGACAATCAGCTGATTGAGGGGGCTTACTTTTAGAAAGGGGGTTGTCTTCACTGTCCTGCTTCTATGTTATGAATGTTCAAACAGCTCCCAATATCTTAACATCTTGTGCTCAGTTAACGCCTTGTTTTCTGCCACATTACAGGCTGATTGGGACCATGTTGCTCAGAAGCGGAGGAAGGCTCCTCCAGAGAAGAAGTCTATGGTCTTTTATCTAAAGACTAGGGAGTTGAAGGCACAAGATGACCCCAGTTACCACCGCCTGTTACGTGGCTGCGCTGCTCAAGCACTGCCCGGTATCCTGAAGGAGAGGGAGTTTCAACTAGGAACCCTCAATAAAGTGTTCGCCTCGCAATGGCTGAACCATCGTCAAGTTGTCTGCGGAACTAAATGCAATACGGTAGGATTATTGAGTTCCTCTTCACATGTTGTAATCGATAGGAAACCTCTATAATGCTGCATACACTTAGGAGGCTGGAGGGTGATGAGCTTGTGTCTTTCTTGTGGACACTCTTGCAAAAAGTTTGAGAACGCCATATTATCTGTAGTGGCCGTTCTGAGTACTACAGGCTTGTCCCAGTCACTTCAGTTTTAGCCTGCTACCAATTTTATCTGTAGATATCTATGGCTTTACCGTTTTATATACCCAGACATTGGCATATACTACCACATTTACACTAAATGATAAACCCACCTCTGCTAAACATTTTGTGTTTATTTTCTGAATTTAATTCCTTTGTTTGCGTTTTTTTCTTTTCTGTTCAGTTATTTGTGGTGGATGTACAGACAAGCCAGATTACAAAGATTCCCGTCTTGAAAGATCGTGAACCAGTGAATACGACTCCTCAGAGCTGTGGAATCCATGCCATCGAGATCAATCCTTCCCGGACACTGCTGGCAACCGGAGGAGATAACCCGAACAGCTTGGCAGTGTACCGGCTGCCAACTCTGGATCCCGTCTGTGTAGGAGATGTGAGCTTTACCTTTTACTTTGATGCAAGATATAACACACATGTTGACATGTTTTTTCTATCATCTAAATCGGACCAAAATTCTGTGCTTTTTTTTTTTTTAATGCTTTCCCTAATATAGAGCATAGCGCTCCATCCAAATCCCCTGCGTGAACATATAATTACAGGGGTTGTACCAGGATGTAAAGTCATCCTCTGACAAGTGGGGTTCCGATTCTTAGAACAGAGGTTCAACAATCCCCGTCTGATTGGAGACCATGGCGTACATGCTCACCGCCAATCTAATTCATTTCAGTGACCGCGCCGGAGCTTGCAGAATGCTTGTACTCTGCAATTTCTGGCACAGTCATTGAAATGAATGGAGCAGCGGAGTGCATGTGAGACCTTTGCTCCATTCATGCGGGTGCTGTCAAGACCCACATTATCCAGATTGGTGGGGGTTCCAGTGCTCAGACCACCACCGATCGTAACGTTGTCCCCTTTCCTGTTGATAGACCATAATATCAGATTTTGGTACAATCCATTTAAAAGATTAATTTCTGACTTGATACACAACCACTAGAAGACACTTACTGTATACTGTTTTATTCATTGCCTTGCATAAATTAGTAGGCAGTAAGCTCCCCCTAGTGGTGACTGCAGGCAGCCAGAATTTTATTATAGAACACTATTAATGCAGAGATTTGGCGATCTGTAGAAAAACGACACCAAAAATGTGGAAATTCGCTTCAAACTTTATATTGATCCACATGAAATATTTGATAGCATTTTTCTGACTCCTCAGTTTGGCGTTAAAGTGATTTATGGGCTACCAAGTCTTGTATGAAGACTATGAATGCTGCTGTTAACTTTGTCTGCGATCTCCCACTTTGCTGCTACTCGTCAAAATATTCTGTGCATCTGAGAACCCTTCTATTATGTTACTGTATGTGTGATCACAACTTGCCTGTATTGCCCTAACTATATTTCTTGTTTCTTTACAGGAGGGTCACAATGACTGGATCTTCTCTATTGCATGGATTAGTGACACTTTGGTTGTGTCAGGTGAGTTATTTTGAGGACAAGTGTTTTTATTTAGCCTTTAAAGAGAATCTGTCATCATTTTTGCAGTCTTCTTTGGGGGCAGCGATTGTTACAGCAATATGTCTGCTGTATGCATCTTTGCAGTAGTTTGGGAGAAACATAGAATTTATTAGCAGCAGCTAGACACACAGGACTACAGGAGATGGTCCTTGATATTCAAGAGCTGCCGGCTAGCCACATGCACCACAACCTCCAGCCTTTGATTGACAGCTGTCTGCTTATTACTGTGTATAGAGAGACAGCAGCCAATCATTGGCTGGAAGTCAAGGTGGATGTGGCTAGCCTGTAGCTCATAAATATCCAGGGCTAGTTCTTTATGTGGTTGCTAATAAAATGCAAGTTTCTCCCAGACATATACATATAGCATACATATATCACTATAATCAGCGAGCCTGACACTACCTTATGCTTCTATCAGTGAAGGTAGCAAAAAGATGGTGTCAGATGCCCTTTAAGGGTAGGGCCCCATGTAAAGGCATCTCTACCAAGAGCCCCACTGTCATGTAAGTCGGCACGGCAAGCAAATGACTGAGTGTTAACTAACTAATAATTGTTAATGTCCACGTGGTTTCAGACAAAATGACAATCTACAGTCAGTTAACATTTAACTAATTTGCCAGCAGCACCAGCTTGCATGATTACAGGACTCCTGGCTGTGATCCTAACATGTTTGGGCCACTGTGCGGTACTCTGCCCTAAAATTTGACGTAGTATTTAACTGATATATTTGACACCTTGTCCCATTCAAATGCAATCATTTACGGTTTCTAACAATGTTAAAAATGTGTTTCAAGCCCAATAAAATTGTCTGAATTAAAGGGCTTGTCTAGTTCTAAACTATTGATTAGCCTATCCTCACAATAGGCCATCAATGGTAGATCAGTCGCTGCTCAGTGTCCCCGACGAACAACTGTAGACTGGGCCAATGCGCTTACGCACTAGGCTGTTATCTGCAGAAAGCAGGCAGCTCTGTTCTCTTTGCAGTGGCTCAGCCAGCTATTGCAGGCAAAGTTCCCATTCCCTAAAATAGTAATTTTGCTTGTAATACCAATCCTGGCCACTGTAAACAGAAAAGAGCTGTCTGCTTCCTGCAGAAATCAGCTGAATGCACAGTCACAAGAACAGGGGCCCTGAGTGTCTCCAAATGAATGCCGCTATGGTCATGCATGCACACTACAGCTCTATTTATTTCAATAGGACTACTGGAGATAACAGAATAAAGCGCTCAGTTGTCTTCAACAGTTCCATTGAAAATAATGGAGTGGTGGTGTGCAAGTATAACCTTTTACTTCATTTATGGACCCCTTTCTTGTGATTGGTCAGACCCCTACTGGTGAGATAGTTATTCCCTACCCTGAGGATACAGAATCAAATTATTTTGGTGGGACAGATGGCTGCATTCACATTGGATATTACCATACAAATTCTGCTTCATGATCTACGGCTGAGCCACGGATTTCTGCCATAGATTGGCTCATCAGTATAGTGCGGATCTGCACACGGATTTAGCCCTTTTTAATTGGCAAATCTACTTGCAGAATTGGCGTCAGCAATTAACGCACTTAGGGTGTATATGGACTTGCTGACTCCTATAGCAATCAGCAGATTTGTGTTTGTAGCTCTGGGCCGTTCTACAGGCTGTAACTCCGTATCAATACAGAGTAATGCAATACATTTACAAAATAACAGAACTTTTTATGCAGCTTTGTACTATAAAAGGTAGCTGTAGGCTCTAAACTTCTTTTTCTGTAACTAAAAGGACCGTGCTTTCATCCAGAGATTGTTCTGAACTCCCTTCCTCTTTCAGGCTCCCGTGATGGCTCGATGGCTCTGTGGGAGATTAATGATGAGGTGCTGAATAAATGTAACTTTCAACACAGTCACTCCCGGGTGCCAGTCTATGCCCATATTTACCACAAAGCATTGAAGGACATCCCCAAAGAGAGCAGCAACTCCTCAAACTGCAAGGTCCGTGCGCTGGCATTCAACAGCAGGAAGAAGGTAACGTGTCTTGTGCTGTCTGTCCTTCCACAGTTGCTTAACCCAGGTCAGTCACCGCCAGTCTTCCTGTCTGGGGGTACATTCACACACATAGCTGATTTGCTGCATGTTTTCCACACCGCAAATTAATCCAATCTGCAACAAATAGTGCGTATTCTGACGCAGATTTTGGTGCGGGTTTGTTGCAGATTTTTTTTTTTCAGCTGCAGAAATCCGCAGCAAAATGACTGTGTGAACGGATCAGCGTCCTGGTCGGTAAAGTCTGCTCTCCAAATCCGCAGCAAAATGACTGTGTGAACGGATCAGCATCCTGGTGGGTAAAGTCTGCTCTCCAAATCCGCAGCAAAATGACTGTGTGAACGGATCAGCGTCCTGATGGGTAAAGTCTGCTCTCCAGATCCGCAGCAAAATGACTGTGTGAACGGATCAGCATCCTGGTGGGTAAAGTCTGCTCTCCAGATCCGCAGCAAAATGACTGTGTGAACGGATCAGCGTCCTGGTGGGTAAAGTCTGCTCTCCAGATCCGCAGCAAAATGACTGTGTGAACGGATCAGCGTCCTGGTGGGTAAAGTCTGCTCTCCAAATCCGCAGCAAAATGACTGTGTGAACGGATCAGCATCCTGGTGGGTAAAGTCTGCTCTCCAGATCCGCAGCAAAATGACTGAACGGATCAGCGTCCTGGTGGGTAAAGTCTGCTCTCCAAATCCGCAGCAAAATGACTGAACGGATCAGCGTCCTGGTGGGTAAAGTCTGCTCTCCAGATCCGCAGCAAAATGACTGTGTGAACGGATCAGCGTCCTGATGGGTAAAGTCTGCTCTCCAAATCCGCAGCTACTGTTGCAGTTTTGCTGCAAATTTTGGTGTGAATTTCAGCCTCTACATTGAAGTCTGGAGCAGAAATCCGCAGGTCTACTGCACCAAATCCGCTGCTAATATTAACATGCTGCGAAATTAAATTCCACACCGCACGTAAACTTCCTGACTTATGTTGTGTGTTTTTCCACAGTGTTTGGGCAGAATTTTGAAAATCTCATGCACATTGCTGCTACTGTAAATGCAGCTAATCCGCCCCGTGTGAACCCGGCCTTAGGAGTACGTTCACACATAGCTGATTTGCTGCAGATTTTCCGCAGCTGAAATATGCGCAACAATTGCTGAGAATTTCAATGTGGATTCACAACAGATTTCACCCCTTCAATTTAAATTCAATTGAAAGGAGGAAGCCTGCAAGAAATTTGACCTCAAAATACACCACATGATGCAGATTTTAATACAGATTTGCTGCAGATTGTTTTTTATCAGGTGTGGAAAATATGCAGCAAATCAGCTAGGTGTGAATGAACCCGAATGGTGGCTGCCCTTCTGTATAGACTCCTCCCCTTAATGACTTATCAAAGGACATTTGCGTGTTATCAACTAGTTGTAAAGGAAAAAGGTTTCCCTGCGCTCCGGGATTGAGAGGAATTTACAGTAGACCTGTTGGTCCGTAGGTTAGATTAAACCTATTTTAATATGCAACGCGTTTCGGCGTTTTAAATACGCCTTATCAACTAGGGGTTTCCTCTAAGATCCAGTAGCTCCTGTACTACAGAATGGATGATCCTGCTGCTTTGCCTTAGCACAGCTTTCTGTATATTGGCATTTTTCTTTGATAAATCAATCAGTGATACAGAAAAAGCCCAGTGATGTCATCATGTATAATGTCTTCAAATACAGTATTGTATATTATATTATTATAGGTTAATGGGGACAGTCTTCAGGATTTTTGGTCTGAAACTGCCAACAGATTGCTTACAGTCGTGTTTTACACACCACAGATATCTTTCTATAAAATGGTAAATTTCCCAACCTAAATATTTGGCACGTTCTATACTAATGACCCAACTTGAGCTGCTGGATCTCCGAGTCACCGTGTCATCACTGTTTGTACGGCTTCTTTCTATAGAATTACTGCCTCCCCCAGACACTGACTTCAGCTCAAATTGCAGCGAAATCCTGTGCCTGCGCTCTGTGCCCTCCTACAGCAGCGACGGCCCCATTGAAAGCATTGGGAGAACGGTGACAGTCGTGGTGGGGGGGGATTACCTTCATCCCTACAGTGAAGCGAGGATGTCTTCACATAGATGGCTAGGATCATATCGGGCCGTGAGTAACGGCCCAATATCGCCCTCGCCCGTGTGACACTAGCCTTAGGCTGATGTCCGCAGCTGGGGGAGCCGCTGATTCTACTGAAAGAGGGTGTTGGTACAGTGATGATACGGTGACTCTGGGCTTCAGCAGCCCGGTCATGTGACTCTAGATGGGTCGTTGGCATAAAGATTAAATATAAGTTTTTAGGCTCAGTAAAAATGTATTATTTCACACAAAGATACGTCTGTGGTGTGTTAAATATGACTCTGTTGGCGGCTTCAGAGCGAAAATCCTGATGACCTCTAAAGGGGTTATAGGGCAGATTGAAAATAAAAATATATATATATTCTCTAAATAAAACCTATATTCTGCTTACCAATTCCTGCTACTTCTGTTTCTACACTCAAAATATTTACTGAAGGGGACAGAAAAAATTAGAGACAACATGAAGCGCTATACTAACATTAGTCCTGGTTAGAGATGAGCGAAAGTACTCAGTAAGGGCGATTTCGCAATCGAGCACCGCGATTTTCGAGTACTTCACTACTCGGGTGAAAAGTACTCGAGTGCGCCGGGGGGGCGGGGAGAGGTGTGGCGGCGCGGGGGGGTAGCAGCGGGGAACAGGGGGGAGCCCTCTCTCTCTCCCTCTCCCCCCCCCCCCCCACTCCCCGCTGCAACCCCCCGCGCTGCCACGGTGACCCCCGAATTTTTTCGCCCGAGTACGGAAGTACTCGAAAATCGCGGTATTTGGGCGAAAAAGGGGCGTGGCCGAGCACGTTCGCTCATCTCTAGTCCTGGTTTATCTAATAGTATAAACATTTTTTCAAATAAATAGATACAGAAACTGTGTATAATTTATGGAATGGATTTAAAGGGGTTGACTGGTTGTAAACTCTTCATGGCCTTTCCTTTTAAGAATAAGTCATCAGTGGTAGATTGGCAAGTGTCTGTTGCCTAGGAGCCATTGCAGATCGTTTTTTTCAGGCCAGTGTACTCATGCACTGAGCTTATTTCTGCAGGAAGCAGACAGCTCTGTTCTTACTGTAGTGGCCAGGCTTGGTATTGCAGATAAAGTTGCCATTCATTTTAGTACCAAACCTGGCCACTGCAGTAAGAGCAGAGCTGTCTGCTTCCTGTAGAATTCTGTTCAGGATATGAGTGCACCAGCCTGGCAAACAGCTGTTTAGCATTGTGCCCGGGAATGGTACCCACGCCTTTCTACAATTGCTGACTTTTCCTGAAGTAGTTTTACAATTGGACAATCCCCTTAACTATAGAAAGTATTCTTCTTCGGACAACCTCTTTTAGGATAATCCTAAGCCAGTGTTTATAATGTGTGTTAATAAACAGTGATATTGTGTGATTGTCTCCGTATTATGGGTTATCCATCTTGGTTGACTTGGGCTGAATGCACATGGGCGGAAATTCCACGTAGAATTTCCGCCATTGTATGCTGCCATAGAATTGTATTAGTTTACGGAATCCTATGCAGACAGCAACGATTTGACCGCGTGAAAACTCGCGCGGTAACAAAATCGCCACGTCCTATTTCAGTGAGAGCCTCTGCTGCGTCATTGTTGACATGCTGGCTCTGCACTGCGCATGTGTGGCTGTGTGCCAGCTGGCACATCGCAGAGCAGAGAGAGATGGTGCTGAATGGGTAAGCGAGAGGTCAATGCAGAGGCACAGGTCGCATTCCCGCTGTCAGAATCTTGCAATCGGAATTCGACCCGGCCGTCTGCATTCACCCTTAAACAGATTTTTTTTTTTTTTGTCATTTGCAGGAGCTCGGAGCAGTGTCGCTTGATGGGTACTTCCACTTGTGGACGGCAGAATACACTTTAGCCAAGGTATGTAAATAAGGTGTTGAAAATTTGTATTGAGGGCATTACAGAAATTTGATCGGGGGGTGTCCAACTCTAGGCAGAAAGTGTATTTTATAGTGGTTGTACCAGAATCACAAGTCTTCTCTTAATCAGAAGATAGGGGATAACTTGCTGATCACCAGGGAACTCGCCACTGAAACCCCTACAAATCCCAAGAACGGGGTTGCCCCTTACTCCCGACTGTGGGCTTACTACATCCCCCTCAGTGAGTAGGAGACTTAATAGAGTGCTAGTCGTGCTACCTCTCCATTAGTTTCCAATGGGTCGGCTAGAGATGGCCAAGCGTCAAGAGCTCAGGTTTTTCCTTCAGCCCCATTGAAATTAATAGAGTGGTAGCTGCACATGGTCACCAATCCTCCTTTCATTCTGATATGCAGTGACCGACCTAGGGGGACATGCGACCAGGATTGATGGGGTCTTAGTGGTGAGACCACTAGCAATCGGCAAGTTATCGTCTATCTTGTGATTCTAATGCAAAGTTTTTTTGAAGGAATTACTGGGTTTAAGAAATTGGGGTACACTGCTAAAGACTGCAGGGTATAGCAACTGCCTCTAGGAGGCATACACACTAAGCAGAAAAAGTGTTAGCTCCTCCTAACAAATATACCCCTCCTGCAGGCAGCAAGCTAATCAGCTTTTAGCTTAGTGTCCATAGGAGGCAGACCTCTTTAATCAACTGGTCTTCAGCTGTTGTCCTTCTGGATTTGGGAATACAGGGCTGGCACTAGACTCTCCCTGTTTTACCCACCGAAAAGAGCAAACACACTTGAATTAACTAGTCTGTTGCCAGCCTGCCAGTTGCCAGTGATCCCCCCCACCCCCCGAATTGGATCACTCCCTTCCTACCTAAACGCAGGCGAGCACTGGGGTGTACATTGCTGGAGTCCCAGAGACCTGTAGTGGATAGAAGAGTATTCTTTTCACCAGGGTAAGTATCCTTTCCCCTCTCTACTTTCCTTCTTTTCTCACCAACATTACCACCACCTCCAGCACAACAACCCCCTTCCTCATCCCTGGGACCTCTCTACCTGTCTTGATCCCCCAGTGGGATTTTTCTCTGCGCGATACCTTGGAGTGGCACGGGGGCTCCCCTTGGGAGACTGTCTCATCCTTTTCTCCTTGCAGGCCTTCTTGCACGTCGGAGGACTGCTGTGGCATTCCCGCTTGGGAGTGGGTGAGGTGTTGGAAGACTTCTTCTCCTGATGGAGTTCCCCAGGTGCTTTTCTGAGGTGGCCACATCCCACCCTTTGCTGCACTCCGCCTCCTGATGGCAGTTTAGGTACTAGCTTCATCCTCCCAGCTCCGCAGGGCCACGTACCGACACAGGACTTCCTGCACCTCCGACAGGCTATGCACACAGTTCTCCCACAGGCTTTCATCACTGTGGACTGCCGTGCCACTTTTCTCTGCCTTCTATACCAATTTAGGTCCCAGCCTTGACCTAGCTGCGGCAGTTCCAGTGGCGTGGGCCATGTTTTTGCTGGACCAATCACTACTGTGCTAGCAAGTGGGAGGGCCTTCTGCCTTTCCTCCTATCTTCCCCCAGCATGCCCAGTAGCACCTTTTTTTATATTGGCTCCCGCCTCTTCTCCTCACACACCCCAACTTTTCTTGACCTTCCTACTTCCTGTGCTGGGTCTCACATCCTTCTGCGGTCTGCTGGAAACTGTGTTGCCTCTGACGTGCTCATCACACACAGTAGTTTTTCAGGAACAACTCGGGACTGGGTAAGCTCTGCCTTATGGCTAGCTCCCCTTGTACTGTTCCTCCTGCAACGCCTCTAGCAGTAGGCCACATAAAGCAGCTCTACTGACTACTGTATGCGGGCCCTTGGCATCCTGGCTGACTTTGGAGCTGAAGGCTCCAGACAAGGCCCAGCCAATGCCACATATTATATATGCTCTTCTTGCAGTACAAAATTCCCATGTCGGCAGTCTGAGACATTGTGCCACAATGGTCTTCCTTTGAGACAGTCCAACGGCAAACTGCCTGCAGACACTGCCTTCTCAGCCCTTGTTGACTACTGAACTGAAATGGGTGTGGTTCTTCTCTCGGGCGGTATTGGACCTCACTAAAATGTCCATCATTGAGTGGTCCAGCCTGTCTATTTGTCAACCGCAATCAAGTGGTTCCGGAATTCTGGCGCCTCCTTCGAAGGTCAGCGCTTAGGCTCAGGCGATACAGACACTCTCTTCTCAAGGTTTAATAGGACCTGTGCCCCTGCTGCCTCCCCGTTCCCCTTTCTTAAAGCAGTACAAGGACTTTTATTCCAATCTCTTTGTGGTGCCCAAGAAGTATGGCACAGGCCTGACCCATTCTGGATCTGAAGAGGTTAAACCAATATGTTAAGATTTAACACTTCTGTATGGAGCCGTTGAGATTTGTCATTGCTTCCATGGAACTAGGGGAGTTTCTTTCTTTCATCGACATCAAGGATGCTTATCTTCATATTCCCATCTGTCCAGCATATCAACGATTTCTCCGCTTTGCCATCGGGTTGGGACACTACCAATTCACGGCCCTTCCATTTGGGTTGGTCCCCCAAGTCTTCACAAAAGGATCTAGCATCAGTCATGGCTCTCCTCCGTCTTAAGGAGATAGTGACCATGCCCTATCCTAACAGGCTCCCACTCGGCCTGAGAATCTGAAAGTCTCCACATCGCTCTGGACACTCTCTGTTTTGGGTGGAACATCAACCATCCAAAGTCTTCCGTCTCGCCATCACAACATCTGGACTTTCTAGGTCTCCTTTGACGCAGCTTCTACTCCCGGAACAGAAGTTTCACCACCTTCAGAGGTAGGTGCGTGCCCTGCAATCCCGGAATCCTGTGACCATCTCTCACTGCATGAGAGTGCTGCAGCTGATGATTTCATCCTTCAAGGCAACTCCATTCAGTCAGTTTCCCACCCACCCTCTCCATTGAACCATCATCTTCCTTCAGCACTCCCTTCTCTGGTGGCTGGACTCTTTACAGGTCCATTTGGGGTGCTCCTTTGTGACTCTTCACTGGCAGATGCTCACCACAAATGCCAGGCTACTCTGCTGGAGGGGTATGCTGCGGACGCTCACAGAGCAGGACACTTGGACCGTGAGGGAGTTGGTTCTTCCTATAAATGTGTTAGGACTGCAGGCCATTCTCATGTTAATGCAACACTTGCAGCCCAGCTGACAGGTCTTCCGTTTGGGTTCAAACTTACAGTGCGACATAAATTACATAAGTGTACATAAATTACTGAGGCGAGACTCTAAGCCCGGCAGTCACGGTATAGGAAGCAAGAATCCTGACATGGGCCAAAGATCACCTTTTATCACTCTAGATGGTCCACACACCAGGTTAGGTTAATTGGATAGCCAACTTTTCAAGCAAGAAAATAGTCGACCCAGGGGAATGGCAATTGCATTCCTAAGTGTTCCAAACTCTTTGCCAGAAATGGGGTCACCCAGACGTAAATCTGATGGAATCCAGAATCAACTTCAAGCTCCTGAGCTTTGTGTCCAGGTCTCAGGATCCCCAAGCTCTAGCAGTGGATGCCCTCGTAATTACCTGGGCAGACTTCCAGTTCCTGTACATCTTTCCTCCATTTCCACTCCTTCCACAACTTCTCAAGAAGATCAGGACAGAAGGCCTTCCAGTCATTCTCATTGCCCCAGACTGGCCTCGTTGCGTATGGTGTGGGGATCTCCTCAACCTGCTCGTCGAAACTCTTGGGCAACTTCTCCTTCAAGAAGATCTCTCCCTAAAGGGACCCCTCTTCCACCTGAGTTTGTTTACGCTTCGTTTTAACGATGTGGCAGTTGAAGCTGCAGTCCTGAGAGCCCATGGTTTTGTGGAACCTATCAATCAAACTATCATGAAGGCCAGAAAGCTCTCCTCTTCCAGAGTTTACCATCGTGTCTGGATGACCTTTTTTTCTCTGGTGTGAACAGCGCAAATTCTATCCTATGCATTTTTCGCTTCCCCCGCCTTATGACCTTTCTTCAAGAGGGTGGGGACATTGGATTGGGCGTCTGCTTCCTGAAAGGTCAAATGTCAATGCTGTCCATTTTTTTTCAATGCCCCAGGGCTTCTAAGTTGGCTGCCCGGACCTTTCTACAGGGAGTTGCTCATGCTGTGCCTTCATACTGTTTTCTTGTCCCACCTTAGGACCTAAATTTGGTACTAGATGAAATGCAGTTTCATCCCTTCGAGCTGTTATGCAACATTGCAGCTCGTCTTTTGTCTTGGAAAGTGGCCTTTTTGGTAGCGATCACGTCCATTCAACTGGTTTCTTAGTTTGCAGCCTTGTCGGCCAAACCTCAGTTTAACACTTTCTATTGGGATATCGTCTTACCTGCATTCTGCCACTTATCCAAGGGAATGCTCTCTCCACAAGAAGGATTTGTCCTTGAGAATATACATCCTACAGCCACTCTGATTCTCCGTTTGTGATTGCAGATGGTCTAGGACGTGGTCTTGCAGATTCCAAAGAGGTCATATTACACTGGGTCATATTACTGCGCGTTCGGTCTGGGCAGTGGGTGCTTCTTGGGTGGCTCACAAAGGTGCTTCTACCGTTTTTAAGTATGTAAGGCCACCGCTTGGGCCTCCTTTACATACCTTCTCCAAGTTCTACCGGGTGCACACCTTAGCATCTGCAGATGCTTCTCTTGATCGAAGAGTTTTGTAGATGACAATTATACGCCACATGCGGTCAGCTACTTTCCCCGCCTCCTGGGGGACTGCCTGGAACTTCCAATGGTCTTTATCTGTGTCCCCCAACGCAATTTGACATGAAAACAAGATTTTTGTACTTGATGTAAATGTGTTTCTTGTCACGTTGATTGGGGGACACAGCACCCACCCAGTTTGGCTCTGAGGATTTCAGGATATTTTCTCCTTATTGGAGCTTTTTCTCTTAAATTCACATGGTTCTCCACGGTATTGCGGTCTTAAATGTTTTAACATTTTACTATTTACGTTAACTGGTTGTCTCTCTCATATTCTACTCTGTTGTTCCTACTGTTTGCATACAAACTGGTCAGCTTGGTAGCTGCAGGAGGGGTATAGCTGGTAGGAGCAGCTAACACTTTTTCTGTTTAGTGTCCGCCCCCTAGTGGCAGTAGCTTTACCCATGGCCTTTAGCTGTGTCCTCCAATAGACGTGACAAGAAACAGATTTTTAGAAGTACAAGAATCTTGTTTTATCGTTCAATTCAGTGGGATCTGTATGTATAGTATGTGTATGAACTGAGCTCCCCCTAGTGGTGGTTGAATTTTTTTTCATGTAACTATCGATGCGTGAAGGAAAGCAGGGGATTTGGAATTTATTTTTAAAACAAATTTAGCTCCAATAAAGATATACAGATGTGTGATACATGTTGATTGGGAAGAGGAAGGATCATTAACATTCAATGGATGCCATTCTTCAACCATAAACTTCCATGTTTAACCCTTTAAAGACGTGGCCTATTTTGGTACTTCAAAGGGGCCCTCTGGGCTTGTTTAAACTGATAAATTCTCCACGCAATGAAAAAACCCTCATACAGCTATGTAGACAGAAAAATGAAATTATGGCTTTTGAAAAGTTGATCATCGTTCAGGATTTAAAGTTGCATAAAACTCTGAACAACGATCGTTCAGTAATGAACAGCTGCTGCTAAAGTGAATGGAGAGGGGCGGGGACGACGGGGAGAGAAATCTCCTGCAGCCGCCCCTCCTCCCTGCTGCCTGCTCTGTGAGCGAGCCAGCGATACTGTAGTATGGCTCCACCGGGGCATGACCTGGGCGGTACCTGTAGGTCAGCCTGGCCAACCCATACTTCTGGTGGAGACATACTGCACTAATACCCAGTAATGGTGGGCACAATTATAATATGACATTGCCCATGCCTTAATTTTGAAGCTGTTCGTACTTGTTAGGAAAACGAATGATCAGTAGACTTTATGGTCTAGACACTTGGCAGGTCTGCTTTTTATCTTTGTGTTTTTGTAATGATGACCGTACTTCACATTTACTGACATTTCCTCTCTTGTTGCACACAGCTGCTGTCTACCAAGTTACCCTACTGCAGAGAGAACGTCTGTCTTGCCTATGGTCTTGAGTGGTCAGTCTATGCTGTGGGATCACAGGCACATGTGTCTTTCCTTGATCCACGGCAGCCGCCAGAGAACACCAGATCCGTGTACTGCAGGGAGCAAGGCAGTGGTGAGTCTGAGTGTAGATTGCTGGGATAACACATTACTTCACAAGAAAATGGTAGAAGACCACAACCGGCTACAGTCACCTGGTCCATGAGCATGAGAGGTAACAATATCCAACACCAAATACGTTACGGACAAATCGGTTTCATAATATCTTCATAGGAATAAATGGATCAAAGTAAACCTAGACTGGAGTGATGCTATCAGTGCAATCATACATATATATCAGTAGCCAGTCCCGACACTGATCATCAGCTGGAAGCGCTGGCTGTGATTGACGCTTAGCCAATCACAGCCAGTGCTAGATGAACCAATCACAGCCATTCAATCACTACCATTCATCGAGCACTGGCTGGGATTGGCTAAGCGTCAGCCAATCCCAGCCAGCGCTTCCAGGAGGCTGGGATTTTTCAATTCCCAGCCAGAAGATGAAGAAAAGCAGTGCCGAGACCCAGGGGATGCTGCGGCGGTGGAGAGCGCTTCTAAGGTGATATATGTGTATTTTTGTTTTTCTGCAGCCAGGGCTTAGATTATAGCTTTGATAGTACGATTTCCTACCATCAAAGTTGCATCGCACCACACGAAAAACGCGTTTTCAGGGAGGAAGGCTCCATAGGGATACATGGGCTACAAAACTTTGCATGTCGCGGACATATTGCCGGACCCGTGAGGTTTTTGTGTCGGGTTGTTGCATGCTACAAAACATCGCATGTGTGAAGGAACCCATAGGAAAGCATGGGCTTTACATACATGCGATTTGTAGCATTGTTGCTCCCTTATTCAAGAGTGCAAGGAATAGATTTAAAAAAAAAAAGTTAAAGGAGTTGTCCCACTACCGTTTTGCAGCAGGAAGCAGACAGCTCCATACATTGAACAGTGGCCTGCGATGATACTTCAGGCCAAGTCCTCTTGAAGTGAGTGGAACTCAACTGGCAAAACCTTCCCAGGCTACTGCACAAATTACAAAGCTGTCTGCTTCCTACAGCAAAAAAGCAAGAAGTGGGAAAACTTGAAATATCATACAGCCCCTGTATTGCAATTTATGGGAGGCTTTAGTTTTGCACTGCTTTTCTTTCTGATTACACCCAAAGTTTCCTATTAAGAGAGTCCAGTTTAAATAACGCATATTACCCCATTTGATATTCTCCCCAGAAGTGATGTTAGGTGCTCCAGTTGCTTGTACCCTGTTGAATCAGTAGTGCCACAATTAAAATTTGATTTCATTTTCCATTCAACAAGGATTAAAAAAAATAATAGACGGGGAATGGTGTATGATTAAAAAAGCCATTCTCCCTTCCTTAAATTGCCTCCTGACCTGGAAGAAACTGTAATGATCATGTGTCCTTCATTGTAAACATGATTGCATAAGCCAGTGTTTCCCAACCTTTTCAGCCTCGGGCCACCCCTGGGAAAAACGTTTTACAGCGCGGCACCCCTACCAAAAGGGTGTGTGGTTAGGCGTGTGGTCTGGGGCGTGGCTAGGGTGTGGCCTATTGCGACATATTATTTGACCTCCGGGCATCACTATATACAGAGGATGTCTAGCTTATACCAGTAGTACATATATAATTATATACAGGAGATACCCAGGTTACCCCAGCATGCTTCATATCACTATATACAGAAAATATACATCCCATGAATACAGTGATGCTGATGTAACATGGATATGTCCTGTACATAATTATATGTACATCTGTTATAACGTATACCACCTAAACATACAAGATTACATGCAGTACATGGTACATACCTCGTTGTACCACATTTAGTGCTCCTCTGCTCTCGTCCTCGGGTCCTGACACTGTCACAGCAGAGACAGCCGGACATCGATCCTGACCCCCACATATTGCACACACAACTCTGCTACATCCATCCTGATCCCCAGACATCACACACACAGCTACGCTACATCCATCCTGATCCCCAGACATCACACACACAACTGTGCTACATCCGTCCTGATCCCCAGACATCACACACACAACTGTGCTACATCCATCCTGATCCCCAGACATCACACACAGCTCCGCTACATCCATCCTGATCCCCAGACATCACACACACAGCTACGCTACATCCGTCCTGATCCCCAGACATCACACACACAACTGTGCTACATCCGTCCTGATCCCCAGACATCACACACACAACTGTGCTACATCCATCCTGATCCCCAGACATCACACACAGCTCCGCTACATCCATCCTGATCCCCACACATTGCGCACACACAGCTCTGCTACATCCATCCTGACCCCCACAGCTCCACTCGCTCACTCCATCTATCCATCCCCACCCCCACAGCTCCACTCACTCCATCCATCCTGACCCCCACAGCTCCAACACACACAGAACACAGCAGAGTCCTACATTTACTGAGCTCCCCCATGGTCATATGATCCCTGACTCCTCCCACACAGGGTATCACATTATTTGACATCATCAGAGGTCCTGGAAGCTACCGACTCTGCAGGTCTGTGTGTCCCTTCATGACAGGACTGCCGGGGGAGGGTTAACCGGCGCTAGGGGACACTGCAGGCTCTGTGAGGGGCTTACGGCAGACTCCAATAGTAGCTCCTCTACCCACCGCTGCCAAATTGTTGCGCGCCAGTACCCCCCCTCCCCCGCACCCATTTTGCTACGCCACTGCGTCAAGGTACAACCGACGTGATTTCCAGCCAGAGAGCCGTGGCACCCCGGTTGGGAATCACTGGCCTAAGCAATCATAGGCTGCAGTGGTCACATGTGGCAGGATCAGTGCTGAAGTCTGTGATTAGCTCAGTGGTCATCTATACAATTAAATGGCACGTGACCACTACTGCTGCTTCCATGAATGGCAGGACGGGGGCCTTTTAAAGAGGTATGGCTTTTTTTTTGTACATCTTTTTTCTGTCCGGTAGATTGTTTTGCCCTGTTTTTTAGCCCATTGCTCTCCGAACACCCCTTTAACCACGTACAGACTCTGTTGAGAACATTTATTTTCCCTGTTTGTCTGCAGGTATCCGCTCCGTGAGCTTCTATGAGCATATTATCACCGTGGGCACCGGCCAAGGCTCCCTCTTGTTTTATGACATCCGAGCACAGAGGTTTTTGGATGATTGTACTGGCTATTTAAATGGCTCAAAGTCCAAAGGAGAGGCCCTTAAACTGACGACTGGGAAAGGTTGGCTGGTGAGTACAAAGGAATTCAAGAGATTCCATCTGTAATAATAGCTGAAAATGCAGAATGTAGTGTATCTTCTACAATTCATTCTGAGTTCTTAGGGACCAAACTTGCATAGATAATGTATTTTATAGGAGTTCATCCATGCAGCCATCTCTGTGGATCTGCTACGCACTGTATAAGGGTTATCCGCCTGAATAACAATTGTTATTTTACTGCATATAGTGACATTTCTCTTAAAGGGATACAAGATCAATGATGTATAGAGAGCGCCTCAGGAAACTGATGCCGACAAAAGAACTACACAAATGGCGATGCAAAGCTAGAGTACTTCCACAGTGTCTTCTCCTGGCTCACTCCCATCCTCTTGATGACAAAAGGAGAGCTGCTGAGACACTGGGGGTTCTTGTAAATAGAACTCCCCCAGATAGAAAGCGACACAAACAAATATTAGGAAAAAACGTCCTGCGCTCTAGGAGTGAGGATGAGGGACTGTGTGGAAAGGAATCGATGTAGTATCCATAAGTATATCGTCAATGGACACTTACTTGGAAGGAGGGGGGTGTGATAAACAGAAGCCCCCTCCTTGCAATGTCCTCAGAAGATGTCAATCCATGTGGAACGCCAAGATGGAGAATGAAGTGCAACTTTATTTAGGCAACGCGTTTCGGTTCTGTAACACCATTCTCAAGCCAACATACAGATACACGCACATAAGAAACAAATTTATATAGTAAAAATAAAGAATAATAGCTTACAAATGTTTCTCCAACTGCTAAGCGGTTCCAGCGCTGAAATGAGAGGCGCGGCCATGGATCACGCTGATACTGACGTCATGTCATGGGACTGACAAAGGGGTCATATGATCATGGTGGACGCCGTTAGCGGCGCGATCCGTACTGATGTCATAACGTCATCGTGTGTCCCACATGCAATGGAACACACCGTGCGTTTCATGGATTTGCCAGCCCATAATGGGCGCGTAATTCATAGTGACGTCATTACGCTATGCTGTATATGACTTGAAGTGGAACGCAGATTGAGTGTCATAAGTGGGCTGGCAAAACTACTGATAAGGATTACAGGCAAACAACTAATAATCGCATGAGGGTATTGCGGATAATCATAGAAATAAGGTCTTAATCTCAAGACAGCTATATTCTAGAATTTAAAAAGGACTATGCCAATAAAAATGTATATAAATATTAATAAAAACCTATAAGCAAATATGTAAATTAAAGAGCCTGTATAGATAAATAGCATGTATAAATGAACCCATCCCAAATAAATAACGTATATGAATAAACACATTACAAATAAAGAACGTATATAGATAAACACATAATAAGAATATGCAAATATAATGGGGATAAAAAAGACATTTATATTTTATATAAAAAAATAATATATAGTAGCTAATATATAAAATTCATATGTATCTCATATCCCTTATATTTTTTCCAAAATTTCATTTAATCCATTGGGCGCCAGTTAAATTTTCTCAAGTGGTGTTACTTTGAGCCCAGAATAATCTTTATTGTGTTTATCTGCAAAATGTCTGGAAACACTATGGTTCCTAAATCCTTTTATAATGTTATTACGATGTTTGTTAAGGCGTGTGCGAAGGCTATTAATGGTACGACCTACCGTGTTTCCCTGAAAATAAGGCACCCCCTGAAATTTGCAGAAGTCCCAAATATAGGGCACCCCCGATAGTAAGGCATAGTAAAGTGTGCAGGCAAGTCAAGAGGCCTGTCCCCTGCTGTCATCCCCGTTGTCTCCTACTTCCAGATGTATAGGTAGATCTGCAGACAGTCTGCTGTTATCCTGTCCCTGCTGTGCTGTACGAGTGTGCTGTTGTGAGCTCCCCTTGCTGGCTGGAAAAGTCCATACTGTACATTCTGTTCCTGCTGTACATGTCTGCTGTGATGAGCTCCCCCTGGTGGCCGGACGCTGCAATACCATCCCTGCTTACAAGTGGTACAGGAACTTCTGTCTGCAGACAGGTACTTTACTTTACAGCCCTTGTTTTTTTATGGCTCTGTGTGTGTCAGGCAACCTGTGTGTAATTCTTAAGGCTGGGTTCTCACAGAGCGTATTTCCAGCGGAAATCTCGCAGTTTGGCCACAGCGATAAACAGTAAGATTTCCGCTGGGAAAGCGCTGCTTCAAAACCCACGGCACTCAGCCGCTTGTTTTGAAGCGACCTGGCTGCACGCTTTTCCGTTTCTGTGGCCGGTGAATCCGCACCACAACACCGGCTTCTCCCAGCTTTGCCGTGACAGATTTACTGTCCCATGTGGACGAGATCTCTGAGAAATTTCGTCCACAAAGCTGGCCAATTGAGGGATTAGCGGCCACAGACAGATTTGCCGCGGCGAAATAAGACACCCCCTGAAAATAAGACGTAGCGCATATTTGAGAGCAAAAATTAATATAAGACGCGTCTTATTTTCGGGGAAACGGTATATATCTTAGCGCACATGGACATTCAAGTAAATAGATCATGTAGGATGTACCAAAAGATCCCATTTTATATGGAATCCTGTCTGAGGTCACGGGAACTTCTTTCCTGCCATGTGGCAACATTTACACCTAGAAAGGCCGCATCTAAAAGACCCCTTAAGGGTATTCATACTAAGGAGTTTACTTAGTGATCCATAGTAATATTTAAAGGGTTTTTTTTATTTCGGTTATGAAGGAGCGATCAGGTCTTTCATCGTTTGATTTTTTTGAAACGTAATACATGGCTTTGCTGGTAAGACTTTCTTTAAGAATCTTCCAATGTCTAGACAGGATTTTTCATATCTCACTATGTTGCGTGTTGTATTTCGTAATAAATCTGATAGTTTTCATATCGTCTTTCTTTTATCTCTCTATGTTCTTCATGTATACGTTCGTTCCAATTCAATGCTTTATCATAAGCTGCTTCAACTAAATTCATTGGATAACCTTTTGCTCTGAAACGATTTTTTAAAATTACTGATTGTGTTTTAAAATCTTCTATTTCAGAACAATTTCTTCTTATTCTAACGAATTGGCCAAAGCGAATATTAGTTTTCCATGTCTTTGCATGGCAGCTTGCATAATCCAGATAACTATTAGTATTGTTTTTTTAATGTGTGGTGGTCTTGATCTGGTTTTCTCTAATAGAAATATCTATATCTAAAAATGTGACAGAAGATTCACTAAAATTCCCTGTGAAGTGTAAGCCACAATCATTCATATTGAGTTTCTCAATGAAGCACATTATACTAGATTCTTCTCCCTCCAATATTAAAAAAATATCATCAATAAAACGTCGATAAAAAACTATGATGTTCGATCTTCTTCAAATGCGCCCATAAATACATTTGCTTAGGCCGGCGCAAATTTCGTGCCCATTGCGGTGCCTTTCTTTTAGTTTTTTGTAAGTAAAATAATTATGATTAAGAGGGAAGATAAGTGCTTCCAGAATAAAATCGTTTTGACGTTTGGGCATGTGTTCATCTCGTGTAAGGAACAAATCTATAGCTGCCACACCTTCCTCATGCGGTATGTTGGCGTACAAAGCTGTTACATCTAAAGTGCATAAAAGAAATCCCCTGTGTCTTTGAGATATGCTGGTAATGCAGTTACTATTTTTTGCAATTGATGATGGGACGCACAATGACGTTATGACGTCGGCACGGATTGCGCTGCTAAGTGCGTCCACCATGATCATGTGACTCCTTTGTCAGTCCCATGACATTACATCAGTACCAGCGTGATCCATGGCCACGCCTCTCATTTCAGCGCCGTAACCGCTTAGTAGTTGGAGACACATTTGTAAGCTATTATTCTTTATTTTTACTATATAAATTTGTTTGTTATATGTGTGTATGTTGGCTTGAGAAAGGTGTGTTACAGCACCGAAACGCGTTGCCTAAAGAAAGTTATACTTCATTCTCCATCTTGGCGTTCCACGTGGATTGACATCTTCTGAGGACATTGCGAGGAGGGGGGCTTCTGTTTATCACACCCCCCTCCTTCCAAGTAAGTGTTCATTGACGATATACTTATCGATACCACATCGATTCCTTTCCACACAGTCCTTCATCCTCACTCCTAGAGCGCAGGACGTTTTTTCCTGATATTTGTTTTTGTCAATTTCATTTAAAGGGGTATTTCTAAGATGGACTCTATCACCTATCCATTGGATAGGTGATCCAAGTCTTATTTTGAGACCCCCACCTATGCAGTGAACATAGGTCCTGTGTTTGCCTCTCCTCCTTTCTGCAGGCTAAATGTACCTCCCACGGTGAGGAGATGATTGAATGGAGTGGCGGTCCCACATTCACGGTGCTGCTCCATTTATTTTCAATGTAACTACCAGAGAAAGTTGATTAAAAGTACTGGACTATTTCCCTCAGCCTCATTAAATACACAGAGTGGCGGATGCGCATGCGTGACCACAACTCCATTCGATTTGATATTGCTGCAGGTCGGAGAAGGGACCCCACAGTGACTAGGAGAGGGTGACGAGACGCCCATTCTCGGGATAGGTGGTGGTCTCCGTGATGAGACCCCCACTCTTCAGACTTTTATCTGTCCTATGGATACGGTAGGTGATAAGTCTATCTTGGGGATACCGCTTTAAGCTAATACTCTCCTTCAAATACCCTACCCTGCATGCAGAGTGACTGCTCTATCCCTATACACAAAAAGGATGGAGCTGTCTGTCTACATGATGTGGGAGGGTAGAGGCCAAGACCGCCCACCTCTGTGACTCAGAGCTCCATTTCGAGTCAAACTTCCAAGTGTACCATATCATGTATGCAGACCATGCAATGCTGCATGCCTCGCTGACATCCCCTGTGGCAACATCCAGACCTTGGCACTGGCGTTTAAATGAATCTCTCCTACATGACTTCGCCATCAGCGAAGCCATCCGAGCAGACCTAATCCATTATTTTGAAGAGAATCCAGTGGGGGACACTTCACCCATGACGGTGTGGGCAGCCCATAAGTTTGTCGTCCGGGGGATGTTCATGCGGCATGGGACACAACGCAAAAAGCAAGGTGCACGTGAGATTGTGGCCCTGATTAACTAAATTTAAACCCTAGAAAGGGCACATAAACGTTCCCATGCAACTTCCATCCACTCCACACTTATTGTAGCTCGCAAACGCCTGAAAATGAAATTAGATTTTCAAACTAAATCCCTACTGGCCAGAGGACGTTGCCACATCTTTGAATTTGGGAATACATGTAGCAGAACACTGGCAAAATCTTTGAGAGAGCAACGATCCCATAACTTTGTACCAGCAATCCTATCCCGAGAAGGCACTCTTACCAGAGATTCTGAAAAGATTGCAACAGAGTTTGCTCAATTTTATAGAGAGCTATACAACCTAACACCCTCCTCAGAGTCGGGAGCTAGTCAACCCCTGGGTCTCCAGATACAACAATATTTAGAAAAATCTGGCCTGCCAACAGTATCACTAGAGTTGGCAAGTGCTCTGGACAGACCCATTTCGGAGGAGATTTCCCAAGCCCTAAAATCAATGCCTTCTAGTAAGGCACCTGGTCCAGATGGCCTCCCATCCTCATATTACAAGACGTACCCAGACCTGCGTATTGGTCCACTAACATCTGCATTGAACTCCATAGCAGGGGGTTGTCCCCTTCCCTCTGAGATGACTAACGCCCAGATCACAGTTATACATAAACAAGGTAGAGACCCCACTCTTTGTTCAAATTACCGCCCAATTTCCCTACTCAACGTAGACCTTAAATTGTTTGCGAAAGTATTGTCATTACGTCTCTCACCACTGCCACTAGATCTGATACTCTCATCAGGTGTGGTTTATTCCCTCTAGAGAGGCCCACGACAATACCACAAAAGTCCTGAATTCGATATACTACGCTAAATCCAAAAACATTCCCCTGTGCCTTATATCCACTGATGCTGAGAAGGCTTTTGACTGAGTGGCCTGGCCACTGCTCTTCAGTGCTGGGACATATTGGTCTCGGTGCTGTCATGAAAACATGGATACAGTCTCTCTATCGTACCCCCCTCTGCCTCTACCACGGTCAATTGCATCTTCTCACCCTCATTCCCTATAGGCAATGGTACGCGTCAGGGCTGCCCACTTCCCCCCCTGCTTTTTGCTTTATCCCTCAAGCCTTTAATAAGAACCATCAGAGCCAATCCAAACATTTAAGGGACTTCACATTGGCAAACAAGAAATAAAAATAGCTGCCTTCGCAGGCCACCTATTGTTCTTCATAACTAACCCCATTATAACCCTCCCTAGATTGATAAGTGAATTCTGGGAATTTCAGCAGATCTCCAATTTTAAAATAAACCCCCCCAAAATCCTGAGGCTCTAAATATATCGATACCTCAAACAATGCAGGGCTTCCTCTCCTCCTCATTCCAGTTCAAGTGGTCGCAGGACGCTATAAAATATCTGGGTGTCTGGATCCCTAGAAACTTAAAGGAGCTTTACACACGAAATTTCATCATAATTCTGAGGAGAATACGAGATGACTTGCCCCACTGGTCTAAGGACCTATACACATGGTTCGGGCGCTGTGCAATTTACAAGATGAATATTTTGCCCCGCGTCCTATACCTTTTTCAAACTCTCCCAGGAAATTTTTTCAGATGCCTTTCCTCGGATTTGATCAAATTTATATGGGCCAATAAACTGGCGAGATTGACTCACTCAATTCTCTACCTACCTAAATCGCAGGGGGCATGGGCTTGCCTGACTTGAAACGCTATTATGAGGCTTTGATGCTACAGCAAGTGGTGGATTGGTGTAAACATGATCCCATGAAACAATGGATCTCAATCGTGCACACGTTTGCTCCCACTCCCCTACGTTCACTCCCCTGGGTACCTAATCAACCCCCGCCCACTCTTCGGTTGCACCCCACGATTGGGCCCACACTCTCAATATGCAGAGGCCTTTTTCCTGGCAGAGATATACCACCCTCTCCCTCCCCAATCTATCCTATCTTGGGAAACCTACATTTCCCTGCAAGCCTCTCCACAGGACCATTCCAAACTTGATGTCTTGCTGGTAAATACTGTGCTAAACACATCCTTTCTGGCTCGGACTGGATATCTAGAACGGAGCTGCAGTCTGCCTTGGATCCTGTCCCCCTGGGCTTTTGGAGAGCTATACAGTTGGCACATTTCTTGAGTTCCCTTCCACCAGCGAGAGACTTCTGCAGACCACTCACAACATTTGACAAGATCTGCCTGGGGTCAGACACCACCCCCACTCTCTCTCAGCAATCTACTCCCTTTTGATCTTACAGCCAAGAGACTTTAAACCTCCTTATTTGAACAAATGGGAGTGGGAGTTAGGAGTGTCATTCTCCTTGGCACTGGTGGACAGGATCTTTGAGTTCACGCATAGATCCTCAATCTCAAGCAGATATCAGTAGACGGGCTTCAAGCTCCTTTCACGGTGGTACATGGTGCCCTCTAAACTGCACAATATTTACCCTTCGTCATCCCCGATGTGCTGGCGTTGTGGTACGGAGATGGGTACCCTCATGCATGTTTTTTGGGATTGCCCGCTGATAAGTGGTTTCTGGAGGGCTGTCCATTCTGTAGCTTGTAAGATCTTACACACACAGATCCCTATGTCTCCAGCCCTATTCCTACTACTTAACTCAGACCTCCCTGCGCGCTTTTATCGTAAATCTATACTTAAACACCTTGTCAGTGCGGCCCGTTCATGCATCCCGGCCCTTTGAAAGTCCCCCTCACCGCCCTCTCTGAGCCTATGGACACATAAAGTAAAAGAAATTCAGTGTATGGAGGATCTCACTGCCTCACTGTACGATAAACATGACTCCTGGTATCATTCTTGGCCCCTTGGGTTAGTTTGCAATGTACACAAGGTAACATTTGGCTTTTTTCCTCTCTCTGCAGAACCACAACGACATGTGGAGGAATTACTTTTCAGATCTTGACTGCTGTCCCAACGCTGTTTACACCCACTGCTACGACTCGTCCGGAACAAAGCTCTTCGTGGCAGGTGGTCCTCTGCCAACGGGTCTGCACGGAAACTATGCCGGCTTGTGGAGCTAGGAAAGAAGCCCTAGAAGAGGTGGCGCAGTTAGCCATTAGCCTTTTCTCTACTAATGTGCAATGTATCAAAAGACCATGTGACAGCCTCTAAATTATCTGCTGTTTTTGCCCCCTTTTGGCCATTTGTATGTTTTTATGTTAAGTAGTGAAATTTGGTGCTTTATTCAGTGAAGCTCACCAGCTGTCATGTATGAGACTGTTTGCACAGGGCGTTTTTCTTCTTTTGATTTTCAGGATTTCTATTGACATTTTATAACGTCGTTCATGTACTTTTTCTGTATTGCTGTCAGAAACTCATTTTCAAATTTGATGCTTTTATCTGTGGTTTTTGGACATGCAGCCTTTAGAGGTGGTTACATGGTTTCAGTGTGCTTCATCTGTAGGAGACGCGGGGCCAAAAACTGCTTTAAAACACATGCACTCTTAAAATGCATTTTTGACAGCAATTAAAAGGCACCAAAAAAGCTACAATTTGTTGTAAAAAGGCTGTGCGGAAGCTGAGCCTAAATTAAGCTATTGCAAGATTGCTTCTTATAAGAAGCATTTTTCCCCCATTGTTTATTTTACTTCCCCCAATTGTTTGTCAGTTTTTTCCATTTTACTGCTACAGTTCCATTCAAGTGGCTCCATAAATTACAGAATAATCTGCACTTTCCCTGGAGAAAACAATCAAGGATAAATGTTATCACCATTCTAAATGCTGGCCCATGTGGTTATTTGCCAGACCTTTCTTAAAGGGAACATGTCAGGTCCTTTATGTTGTCCTGGTTGAGGGTCACACAGTGTAGCGATCACTTATGTGCATTGGCACAGCAGTTTTTCAAAACTTACATGGTAAACTCTGCATCACATACCCAATACTGTCCAAGAAGAGTCTGAAGGTATACACATGCCTCCCAGCCATTGATTGATAGGTCTCTCCTGTTAAAGCTCCTTTTACAGGCAAAGATAATCTTTTCAAAGGCCAAAAGATTTAGCGATGTATTTGCATAAAGTGGTAATGGCCTTAATGGCCATTAACCCTTTATTATCTTCATTTGCATGTAAAAGCACCTCCTCTGAGTCAGGCTTGTGTTTAAACACACCAAGCTGTGCAAACAGCTGCCAGCAAATTCCATTGTTCTCCTGGCGGCTGGTGTAAACATGCCATGAGGAGAACATCCTGCAGTGTTTTGAAAGATGGGCGAAATACATTCAAATGGAATGTTGGTCATTCTTTCAGCAGCTGAACGATGGTTTTTATGCAAAGTAAAATCCATCATTCAAACGAGAAGACTTCGATGCCCACGTTTACACGTAACAATTATCACTCATTTTTGGCTGTTTGGATAAATTTTGAGCGATAATCGTTGCGTGTAAAGGGGCCTGTACTAAGTATACAAAAAGACTTATCAATCAGCTGCTGGAGTTCAGGGGAGCGTGCAAATCTTCATAGTCCTCTCGGGTAGCGCAAGTGAAGCCGCTGTAAAGTTTACCATGTACATTTTTAAAAACTGCTGCAATGATCCACATAAGTGACTGACAGCTGATATTGGCGTGTCTGTCACTACACTATGTTGCCCTCAGAACTTAAAAAGTTCCCTCTAAAGCCTTTTTTTTTGTCTCCGCCTCTTCCTGAAATTTTGAATATAATCGTGCACATTCCAGCAGAAAGACTCATACGAGGCCACTTAAATTGCACGCTCTTGGGTTCTGTGGGCCTGCAGCTGTGATTGGCTTCGGACAGATACTTGTAATATTTTGGTGGACAGTTCCAGGTTTTCTGTGAAAATCTGGAGAAATATAGTGTATGTATGTACGTGTGTGCGCGTGCGTGAAGGATACTTTTTTGTGTCAAGTACAAAGCTTATAAATTACTTGGAGTGAATGCCTATGTCATTAACATAATTGATACAAAAAAGGCTTTATTCATTAGGTCCTGATTGTGGGACTTGTTTTATCATTTCTTTTTTTAAGTGTAAAGATTCTAACAAAACTGTATATTGAGAGAATCAAAAATAAATTGTAACAGAAACTTATTACCTGGTGTTCATTTGGGTCATCGGGCACACAAAGGGGAATTACAATGCAAAAGAAATGTTCTGCTCCTCTGCTGTGCCTCACAGCATATCACTATGGCTTCATGTAACGGGGCACTAACATCATGTTTATGTCTACGGCTCCAGAAGTGGGATTCAGACCAAACCGCACTCTCATTAGTGAAGCGGAGACCAATAAGGTCTCCATTTGACTAGGTTTTTGTTTATTTCCAGCAGAGAATAGCGACGTTGACCATGCTATTCTGTCCAGTACAAATGCCTGAAATGAATGGAAACCTAGTCAAATGAAGAACTTATTGGTGTCCGCTTGACTAATAAGAGTGTGTGGTTTCATCCCAGGGTTCAGTCTGAATTATGGATTTGGGGATACAGATGGAAATCGGGGACATTGACATAAACATGATGTGGATGGCCTCTAAGCCATTTACGTGACGTCTTGTTCTACCATGAATGCAGTCAAGTGACCAATGGATGAAAAATAAAAGCATTTAATTTTTTTATATGAAAAAGTGGCCATAAGTTTCCATTTTTTATTTTTTTTTTTAAACAGAATACATTTTGATATCTTTTTTCTTTTCTACTATTTAAAGGCATTGCCAAAGTTACATTTTAACGGCTTCCCTATGGCATAAACAAGGAGCTTATACTCCCCTCTCCCTGCAAGTCCCCCACAGCAGGTCTCCTCGCTGACATGCTGTTTACAAGCTGCAGCTGTAAGGGCCAGGCGTGGTAAATATAAGGTGTTTGGTCCTGGGATTTAATCCTGGCCAATAGTAGAAGTATGGCGCACGATTAACACCCCACTCCTGCAATTACGCAGGATCAGGTTGGGTCCTGGGCTGTCAAACACCACTAAGGACCTGGAGGAGAAGGGAGCGGTAATTTATTTATTTATTTTTTTAACTGCTTCTGCCTTCTCCTTCCCAGGCTACCTAACGATCATGGGTAAGATGCCTAAAAAGTGTCTGGTCCTTTATGACCAAAAACCCTGGTTCTTAAGGAGGTAAACCCTTAAAGGGGTTGTCCCGCGGCGAAATGCAAATTTTTTTTTTTTCAACCTACCCCCGCATTCTGCCCCGTTAAAATCAATACTGTTTGTAATTTTAAAAAAAATCGCTTACCTCCTTCCCAGTTCGCGCAGCATCTTCTTTTCTTCTTTTCAAGATGGCCGTCGGTCCTTTCCCAATGATGCACCGCGGTTTTCTCCCATGGTGCACCATGGACTCTGTGCGTTCCATTGCTGATTCCATCCTCCTGATTGGCTGGAATCGGCACACGTGACGGGGCGGAGCTACGCGATGACGTGTAGAAGGGGGCAGAGCCAGAACGCCGCTCGTGCCCGGAACGACCAGAAGGGAAAAGACCCTTCTGCGCAAGCGCGTCTAATCGGGCGATTAGACGCTGAAATTAGACGGAGCCATGGAGACGGGGACGCCAGCAACGGAACAGGTAAGTGAATAACTTCTGTATGGCTCATAATTAATGCACGATGTATATTACAAAGTGCATTAATATGGCCATACAGAAGTGTATAACCCCACTTGCTTTCGCGGGACAACCCCTTTAAGGACATGACTTATTTTGGCTATAAAGGAGGCGACAATATTTTGAGGATTTCCATCTCCACGTTTCAAAAGCCATTCGTTTTTTCTCTCTGCCGACATGCCCATATGAGGGCTTGTTTTTTTTGCGTGGCTAACTGTGGTTTTTATTGGTACCATTTTTTGAGTACATATAATTGTAATACTTTGATATTTTTTAGGGAGGGCTGGGGAAGAAATCCATTCTGCCATTTTGTTGTTTACAGCGTTAATCATGTAGCATAAATGACATGATATTTTTTTTTTCTTGGGCTGGTACGATTATGACAATACCATTTTTTTTTATTTTTTTTTTAACGCTGCTGGGGGTGGAGTCTGCCATGGGAATGCTCCAATCCATACTAAATGCAGCAGCTAGACTCCTCTTCCTATCCAACCATTCCTCAGATGCCTCTGCACTATGCAATTCGCTGCATTGGCTGCCCATGCATTACAGAACTCAATTTATACTCATCACCCTCACCCCCAGAGCTCTTTATGGTGCCGCGCCATCGTACATCACCCCCCCCCCCCCCCCCCCCGTCCATGCATCACCCATCGCGTGCGTTTCACTCTGTCAACACACTCAGACTACAGGCCCCTCTAATACGAACCTCACACACTTGCCTCCAGGACTTCACCTGAACTGCACCAGCCCACCAGCCCTATGCAACACTCTACCCCAAGGTATCTGGACAATGCCTGATGCATGGAACTTCAGGAGAGCCCTAAAGATTAACCTCTTCAAAGAAGCATACCAACTTTCCTAATTTAGTCCGCCGCCATCTAATTATGCCTATCATGTACATTCCCTGCCCCTGTACCCCACCACGTCCTGATTGAGCTCCCCTGTGTTTCTTAAGCGCTGCAGAATAAGTTGGCACTATACAAAGAAAGATTATTATTTAGCTTGGTGCAGCACACTTTTCTTAACCCTTTCCAATCCACTGTCAGACATCTTAAGACATTATGATTTAAGGCTGTACAGCTCCGATGTTGGAAGATGTCCATCGGGGTTCTCTTACTGTATATTGCCAGCCTCTCTGCTGTCGGAGCCTATCCAACGTGTCACCTCATGCAGTACTGGCTTTAGCCAGCATATAGCGCTGTTGTATAATGGCAGAAAAAGAGTAAGCTCCCTAGGAAAACCAGGATACAAATTGGATTGGAAAGGGTTAAATATGAAAATCAAATTTTACAATTCTATATAAAACAGAATCTCAGGGCTCTAAAGCGGCAAATGAATTCCATTTATCATCCAGCCCTAGTCCTAAGCAGCACCAGGCTTAGGCAAAGCTCTGCATGAGAAATATGATAGTGGGAGACTCTATCTATGGACCAGCACTCATTTTATACAGATGAGTAGATGACTGAAGATACAGATGTGCAATGTATTCTGGTGGCACCTGGGCAGGTTCCCTTCACCTTTGGTATGGAGAAATGAAAAATGTTCCTTTTTTCCCGAGTCAAGACTCCATAAGGGAGCTTGGTTATTTTATTATTTGGTGCCATCCCAGGAGCCAAACAAAAGAAAGAAATGGAATTACTGCCTCCAGCGTAGGCCGGACCCAAATGGTGCTGTATGGAATTGTTATGGGAATAAATCATATTCCAGAAGATTTCACTGGTTTGCTGCAGATTGGTTATAATGAGAAGCTTCATGCATGAATATATGTATTTGAACTCACAGATGCTCTCCATCAGCCCCCATATCCTTCTGGTTTATTGAAAGGAAGCACAATACAAATATACTGAATATGACGCACCAATTACATGCATGCCCCTCCCAACATCATAACAACTCGTGACTGGCCTAGTATGTAATCCCGCTAATGATTAACATATGTTTACGCCCCAGGTGTATGTCGCTATGTTAGCATGTAATTTCTATATACCAAAGTAGCATAGACTTTATTAATATTCCAATCTGGACCAAGGAATCCAAGGGAGGAGATAAGGAGCAGCACCCCTCTTATGAGCGGTGGGCATCGCAGGTCTTTCTCATAAGAAACACATCTGTAGACCGTGTTAAGTCTTGACAACTGTGTGTAGGAGTGTTTGAAATACCACACAACAATGCAACACACACAGTGTACAATATTGAACCAGTTAACCATTTCACTGCTAGCTATTTTCTATGAAGGTGGATATATGAATATAATATATATGTTTGCCTAGACTGATATAAGAAACACATTTATATTATTACTACAACAGAATATAATGGAGTCCATCCAGCTTCCTTCATGCAGGCAGAAATTTTCCCAAGTTTTGAATTACAAAACTTTATTAGAAAAAAAAATTACAGTGAAAAACGTGTACATTTTTCTTATAAGAAAACAGATCAAAACATATACCACACATATGATTTTAAAAATGTAAACATATGCCTAAAATTTATGTAGTTTTTCATGTATGCGCAGTTTTTCATGTCTCGCATACATGAAACATTCCTGAAACTGTGAGTATGGACCGGCCCATATAGAGTAAAAGTCCAAAGGGAATCCAGAAACCTTCCAGACAATATAAAATGTTTAACTAGCATTTCTGACAATGTTGCTTGCATATGCTATGTGCCTGGATTCTTTATTTGGACTTTATCTTCTAATTTACACAGCACTGTGTGGTGTTTTGAGTAAATAAATCAGAAAATTGAAAATTTGCATTTTCAGCTGCCCTTTCCAGAAGAGTAATCTCGTATGTCTTTTCTAGTGTTTTTCCATTGCTGTTCAAAACAAGTGGAAGTCTATTTTAGGACAGTGATACAACCTTTACAACGATATACAATATAGAAGCTGGGGAAAAAATCTTATTAAAAGCAATGGCATAATTTGGGACAAGTGGGTGCCTGTAGTAGTTCCACCTTCTAGCTTCTGGAACATATTTACAAAGTATCTAAGAAAAAAGCAAAATGACAGTAAATTTGGATTTTGCCTTATGTGATTGTTTATTCAGTATCCTGTGTAGTCTTAGGCGGTACTGGTGCATCTTGTCTCCACTGGATATCTGAGTGGAGACAAGGGTTGGCCTAGCTCACTGACAGGGGACTGCACCCACCTGTTGATTGGCTGCAGCGCTCCTAGCTTACTGACAGGTCACCCCCCCCCCCCCAACAGTGGATTGGCTGCAGCGCTTCAGTGTAGCTGCTAGAGCTAGTTCTCAAGCGCCTAGCAAAGAAGAGCCCACAACGCCAGGCAGACAGGTTGCGGAGGACGAGGATGACATCATCATGGTCCTGCCAGCAGACAAGGACCAACAGCGTCAGACAGACAGGTAGGTGGCGGAGGACAGTGCCTCCTGCACTATGATGGTGAGGTGACTCCCAGCCATGTCAGTCTTCAGCCCTGGCACGCACCGCCGCCCCACACCTGCTGTCGAGCTGCTATGGACGTTGACTTTGTGGAGGGGGAGCAGAGGACCTCTGTGCCACAACAAGACGTTCTTGGGCCGCAGGACGCAGCAGAGGGGGGGATCAGAGCACCGCACCACAAGATTCAGCCTACTGCGTGCAGCACGAGCACAGACCTCATATGGGGAGGAAGGGACACACGGACACCCTTAGGGCTAGTATGGCCAGTAACTGACAGGTGCAGGCTGTGGAGAGAATGCTATGCCAGGTAATCCACAGCTGGGGGCATCACCAGGGCGTTTCCTGTCACTGAAGCCGGCCAAACCATGTCTCCACCCAGAGTTCTGATGGAGACATGGTGCACCAGTACCATCTTAGGCTAGGCTCACACAAACGTATTTGAGTTGGTGTTTTACATGTGTATAATACGCGGCACATCGCGGCAATTCAAATGCATTGATTTTTGCTGTTTTACACAATGAAAAAATACTAGTATGAGTGTAATACGTGGGTATAAAAGAATGATGCGTGTTCTATTTTACTGCGTATTATGCGCGATAGAGCCCTATTCTCTATGAGTGCGTACTAAACGCTGTACATACGCAATTACATTATATTCAACATTGCTAAGCAACAGAGCCGGAGATTTAGAAAAAAATGAATCCAGGAAGCTTGTGCGTGACAGCATGTGTGAGATATGCTGTCATGTGCAGTCAAAAAAACACGGCGGTACCACCCACACGCTTGTGAGAGCCCGGCGGTATACAAATTCAACTTTTTTAAAACACATGCCCCAAGATGTGTAGGAGCAGAAAGACAACCCAATCCTTTCCACCATTGCTCATTTTTGGGTTTTCACATGACTTCCACAAAAACTTTGTAGTCATAAGTGCTTTACTGAGTAGATAGGAGAAACTGCCACTGCATATGGCTGGACTCTGTGTACCTCTGCTGAACCAGCTGGTCTGAGGATGAGAACTTTATGGAAACTTATAGTACAGACAGAATGTATTATCTTCCACCAGCAACCGTGATGGCAAACAGGACTTTAATATTAGCATTAAATCGCAATATTAAAAAAAGTCCATTGTAAACATAAAGATTACATTTATTAATATCAATACTGCCTTTTTTGTCCTAATTTATCTTCACAAATGTATCTATAGCTCCTATACGTGTCTCCATTAATGAATATTGTTGTCATGTAGAAAGAATCTCACCATGTGACTAAAGGGTATGGTCACTTATGGGGCTAAATTTTTATATAATTTTTTTTTTTTTTTTAACTTTCAAAGGGTCATTCTAGTGAACTTTTTTCATTGATTATGTAACTATTCTTCCTGTATATATAAATCAGCGGTCATTACCTTGGTTAAGGGTGCATTCAGACAATCCTATATCGGCTGGGTTTTCACGCTCAGCCGATATACGGCGTCCCACTCTGCAGGGGGAGGAAGCTGGAAGAGTCGGGAGCAGTGCACTGAGCTTCCACCCCCTCTCCGCCCCTCACCACTATTTGCAATGAGAGGGGGCGGGGTGGGGCGGAGCTGAGTTCACAGGCATAGTTCCGCCCCCATCCCAACCCTCCCATTGCAAACAGCGGCGAGTGGCGGAGAGGGGGTGAAGAGGAGGCGGGAGCTCTGAGCACTGCTCCCGGCTCTTCTAGCTTCCTCACCCTGCAGAGAGGGACGCCGTATATTGGCTGGGCGTAAAAACACAGCCGATATACGATCGTCTGATTGCGCCATAAGTCTTATTTCCCACAAGCAATGCCCACAGAGCGCGCGTGAATTTGAAATCCATTCTTCTGAATGGATTCAATCTCCCAGTATCTTTGGGCGTTCACTCACAACGCCTCGCTTATTGTTTTCAATAGGAGCTTTAACCCCTTCAGGACACAGCCTATTTTGGACAGAAGGACGCAACAATTTTGGGGGGATTTTCATCTCCACTTTTCAAAAGCCATAGCTTTTTTCATTTTTCAGTCGACGCGGCCGTATAATGGCTTGTTTCTTGTGTGGCGAACTGTAGTTTTGGTGCCATTTTTGGGTACATTAAACTATGTTGTAAAACGTTTAGTAATTTTTTTATGATAGCAGGGAGAGAAAACGTCAACTCTGCCCTTGTTTTTTAGGGGAGTTTTACAGCGTTAATCATGCAGCATTAATGACACAAAACCGTTTTTTTGCGGTGACACAAAATTAATGACACAAAATTTTTCCCCAGATTTTTCCACTTTTCAGCAATAAAAACCCTTTTTTTGGAGATTATTTTTTTTTCTAAATCGCTGCTTTCAAAGTCCTATAACTTTTGTATTTCTCCATGGATGGAGCTCTGTGAGGGCTGTTTTTTTGTGTGACGAGCTGTAGTTTTTATGGGTACATACGGCTTTTACAATCACTTTTATTGCGTTTTTTGGAAGGCAAAATGAAAAAAATAAGCATTTTGCCCCAGTTTTTTTCTTTACGCATTTTGCCGTGCAGGATAAAAACTGTATTCAATTTGTTGTATGAGTCGCTATGGACACAATGATATCAAATATGTGGGATTTTATTTTTTTATACTAATGGGGAAAAAAAAAAATCACAAAAAAAGTTTTTCTTTTACTTTTTTTTTAACACTATTTTTAACTTCTCTCCCTATTGCTTGTAATAGCGATCATAGGCAATGGCAAAGCAGGACGCCTGGAGCTGGCGTCCTGTTGTCATAGCAACCAGTCGGGCCTCCGCGATTACATTGTGCGGGTCCAATGATGTCACAGAGGGAGCGCGCTTCTTCTGTGAGCCCTTTAAATGCCGCAAACTACATAGATCACGGCATGTAAGGGGTTAACAGCGGGAGTCACTGTCCTGATGCACCCCGGCTGTTGCAGCGGGAGGCCTGGCTATTGGTGACAGCCGCCTTCGGCTATTGGTGATAGCCGGCTCCTGCTGCCGGGTGGCGTGAAATCTCTTCTGATCTCGCGCTATCCACAGGGCGTAAGTGTATGTCCTGTTACGTTAAATACCCCGCAGCCAGGATGTACAGCTACGCCCTGTTGGTGTTAAGGGGGTTAAAAACATCGCATGGCACTTGCATGCTGTGTGATTTTTGCCACTGAAGTCAATGGGAAACACTTGTGATCCTTTGCGCATAAAACACCCACCTGAGACTGGTTTCACACAGCCGAGAAACACGCGCAAGATTTGTGTTTTGCGAGACGCACAAATCTCACACGAATACGAGCCCCATCCTTTTGAATGGAGTCATATACATGAGCAAAAATCGCTGCATGTCCTAAACCCGTTTCGGCGCGGGACAACCCCTTTAAGTATATGGCACTTTTTTTCCTTTTTCATTTTTTCCTTCCCTCTTTTAAAGAATGATAACTCCTTTATTTATCCATCGACATCGCTGTATGATAGCTTGTTTTTTTGCGAGACGAGTTGTATATTTCAATGGTGCTAATGTACTGAAAAACGTGAACAAATTCTAAGTGGAGTGAAAAAAAAAAAAATTCTGCAATCTTTGGCAGGGTCTTGTTTCTACAGAGTAAACACTGCAACAAAAATGACATGATAACTTTATTCTATGGTTTGATATAATTACAACAATATCAAATTTGTATTGTTTTTTTTGCTGTACTACTTGTATTTTTTTACCAAATATTTAAGCTTTTAAAATGATTTTCTGACAGCCATAGCTTTTTTTATTTTTCCGTCAACATAGTTGTGCAAGGGCTCATTTTTGCAAGGCGTTCCCATTACACAGCTATCTGACAAGCAATCTATTAGAAGGCCCCCAACTGCCATGGTAACCGCACAAAAACACACAATCTTATTGTGGGGGGCAGTGTGGGACCCCCGAAAATTGATTGAGTTATTTATATGCCACAGTCAGAATTTAATTTAAAGGGTTAACAGCTCCGGTAGGTAGCATTGCTTATCGGAGCTGTTGTGAGCAGCTGTCAGCTGTAAGAAACAGCCGGCACCTGCATTGTATGGAGCGGGATCGACCCCTGATCCCTCTTTATACCAACCCATAACCTCTAGGATATAAATGTACGTCCAGGGGCACATCGGTGTCAGAACTTTTAGCGGGAGGCTCCGACATAGATCCAGATCAAAATACCGGAAGAAAAAGCGCTGTAACATGGATTTCAAGTCAACGCGCGCACAAACATATAAACAGCAACATGGAATTCCTGGGAGGAGGATTTGTCATGGAGTTTGGTGTGAAATATTTGCAGAATCCGTATCAAAATCCATTGCATAGAGCTGTACTTACTGGGCGCTTGCGATAGCGGTCAATGAAAAGCCGACCTCTTCCCACGCGCCTGAAGAACGTATATGGTTCTAATGGTAAAATGCTTGAAAAACGAATGGTTGTTTTGATGTGTGAGTTCTATCCATTTCACAATCGGGCAGAACTCGTACGTGAAAATGGCCGGTGTAAATACAGCCTAAGCAAGGCCTTACGTGCGCCTCTCCAGTTGTCATCATCTTGCATGATGACATCAGAGCGCCACGTAGCGATTATTTATTAATCACATGATGTCGCCACGATGCGTGTATAAGTCTGGGCTCACACGGGCAGATTGGGATGGCAGATACCATGATCGCATTGAGAGGCATGTATTTTTACTTTTTCGTTCACATTAGCGGATGAGAATTGCGTATTCTAGGAGCAGAAGAAAAATCCCATCATGCTGTCTTTTAGCGTGGATGGCCCCCATTGAAGTCAATAGATGCGAGTGTTCCGTCACCCTTACGCAATTAACACTGTGCATGAATGGCGGAAACGCTTGCAACTACCAAGGAAAACAGAAAAGCCGGGCTGGAGGGGAGAGATCGTTCTTCTGCGCTTGCATCCACGATCTTCCGCAATGACATTCCGCGAACGATCGCAGGTCTTCTGCTGCGTAAATCTGACGCATTTGTGTGAGCCTGGCCTAAAGCGAAGGATACGCAGGTCTAATATTATTTTATTATTATTATTATACCATTCTACCACTTACGAATACATTCTCAAAATTTAAAAAAAAAATGTAAACATTCAACCATCCTGAGGAACTATAAGTCCCAGCACACTCAATCAGCCAGAGAGGAGGCAGAGCATGCTGGAACCTCTAGTTCCACAGCCCACTGCTGGAGGCCGAGCACGTTATTGTGTTGAGCAGGGACACAAAGGGAGGAGGCAGCCACTGAGCTTCCTCTCTCAGCCACAGGCCGGCTCCCTGCACAGTCACCCCTAGCAACCAGCACAGCGCAGCCTCTGACGTCATCAGGCCGCGCCTCCCTCTGCCCTCAAACGAGACAGAGACGGAAAAGGGGGTGCGGCTTCGGTTGTTGACGAGCAGAGGCTGAGAGCTGAGACGGCCCGGTGAGTACTAACGAAGCCTCAACACATTTACCTCACGGTTTTTGTCGGACGGTTGTCGCACACGGCTGACGTCACGGCCGGGAAGATGCCGGCGCAGCCGGCTGACGCTAGGGGAGGAGTCAGGTGACGGCGCCCGTTGCTGCTGCTGCTTTGTGAGGCGCATTGTGCTGCAGGTAGGAGGAGGCGGCGGTGGAGGAGGACGGCAAGTAACCGGGGGCGTCGTGTACGGGATTAACTGTCAGTTTTCTCTCCAGGGGGGCGCTGAGGTTACCGACTCCGCGCTCTCCCGGGCTTCTCCCGCCGGAGGGGGTCGCACCGGGCGCGGGCTGGAGTGGTGGGGAGCGCGGTACATGAGGTCCGCATTGGGGTGGGTGGTCTGCGGCCTGCTGATGGCGGCGCCGCCTATTTCCCCGGTCACTGGACAAAGAGAGGCGCCGGGCCGGAGGGAGGGGAGCCCCGCATTGTGCCGCAATCCGGCTGCCTGAGGGGGAAGCCCCCCTACAGTACACGGGGCCCGGCCCTCGCCCCGCGGGGGCCCCGACTACCGCCGTTATGGACATATTACACGGGGTGTAGTCGTCATCCGGGGCCTCCCTGCTAGTACCGGCCTTTATATAGGGGAGCATTGTCTGCTGCACCTTATAGGGGCCCTATAGGTATTGTGGGCCCTTATATAGGCGGACACAAAGCCTGTTTACCCCTCATTATGGCCTCGTCCTGCGATGCTGCCCGGCTTCACGGTACAAATTGTGAAAACTAAACACTCAAAGGGATTTTGTCGGTTCTGAAGCTCTTAAAGGGATATTTCCAACTCCAATTTAAATAGTCGAGATGCGTAACCACTGCCATAGCTACCGTCCGGAGCCTGCGGGGGAGCTGTGCTCTTTCTGTAGCGCGGGACTGTACTAGATATCATGTTGGGGGATAACTTGCTGGTCTTGAGAACGGGACCCCTGTGCCTCGCTCTCCTGTCACTGTGGGGGGGACCCCTGTGCCTCGCTCTCCTGTCACTGTGGGGGTCGCTTCTCCCCTTGCAGTGATGACCCCACGTGCGCGGTCTGCGCTTCACTCGTTTCAATGGGGCTGATGAAATACTCGGATGTCTCGGTGCTCCAGTTGAAGGTGAATGAAGCGCCGATGTACTGGGGGAATCATTGCGCCATTCAGTCTTCTCCCCGTTGTGGGGAGTGTAGTAAGCTTAACAGGGGGACAGGACACAGAACCCCTGTTCTTGAGATCGACGGGGGTCTCTGCAGTGAGATCAGGATCAGCAAGGTATCCCCTCTTCTGCTCCGACCCCATAAAAGTGAATGGGGGCTACGAAAATCGTGTAACTACATTCACTTCAATGGGGGCTGCGGAGAGAGCGCAGCGCTGAGCACCTGGCTGCTTCCCACATGTGGCAGAACAGAGCTTCCAGGTCTTCGCATTTCAGCCATGGAAAGCAGAGATTGGGAATACCCACTTATACCCCCTACAATGATGTAATGCACTTTTTTAAAAAATTGGGCAAAGTGGACCTTTAAAAATGAAGGTTTTAACTTTTCCTGTGTCGTATGTAAATTGCAGCTGGGCCGTCCAATGTTTGGGCTGGCCTGACTGTTTTTTCAGCCTTGCGAACCTTCCCCCGCACTGCCCCTTTGTGCCCCTGGGGCATGGAGATCTATCAGTGTGGCAACTGTGCACTTGAGTCTACTAAATCTGCCTGCGAAAGGGTCAGCTAAACTGTAGGCCTGGCCAGAGCGCTCCTGTGTGACAGCGGTCGCTGAGATGACATCTCATGTCACTGTAGCAGAAAGGGGCGGCACACAGATGATCTGTCCAGCCCACCCATCGGACCACTCGCTGGTAATTTACCTGCATTCGTTTTTAAGGTATGCCTTGCCCAGGAAGTCCAATAACAGAACTTAACAAAAGATGAATGTAACCTTCTCTTAGTCCTATGAGCTAAGCTTATGGGCTGAAAACAGGAGACCTGCTGAGTCCGGGGATGTAGGTCGTATACTTACCTCCCCAGGTGTGAGCGCTGGAACGCACCCGTCAGTGCATTGAGCGTTGCTGTTAGGTCCCCCATTATACAATTGGACTGGGTAGACTGCTTGGGCATGGAGTGGCAGCTTTCAGCTGTGACACCAGGGTAACAATGGAGGAGGTAAGTATATAATCCCTGCACTCAGTGGCTTACATTTCTGCCCAAAGGTTTAGCTTGTAGGTCTAAAAGTTGGTGCAGATTCCCTTTAAAAAATGCACATTATCAGTACGCAGGGCTGCTCTAGAACTGATGACGGGTTCATATAGTTATCTGCTATCCACAGGATAGGAGGTGCTTCTGAGAACGGGGGTCCCGTGTTCCCCTGTTCTTATCGCTGCAGGGACACTTCTCAAACCCACGGTGATATCACACGGAATAGAGTGTTGGCGCTCCATTCATTTCAATGGGGCTCATGGAAATACGGAGTGCTCGCCCACTGGACTCCTAAGCCCAGAATTGCAGGTATAAAAATGAAAAGAACTCTACTGAATCTCTTCCCATGAAGCTGTATATCGGTCTGCTCAGGTCCTCCTGCTCTACGCCATTATCCTGGCACCATGTATAACAGGGCAGGTTCCCCTTAAGAGGAACTTCGCTATGAACTTTTTGGGCCTGTTTGTGTACATGGCTGCTTTGTGTAGTTTCTAGATCAATTTGTCCTCGGGATAGGTCATCAATAGTTGGTCCATGGGGGTTTGCTACTAGGGATCCCCACCAATCAGCTGGCTTTTTGGTCTGCTGTCGATGATCAGGGCCGGAAACATAATGGCTGACTTCACTCCCATTAAAATCAAAGGTAGTAATGCCTCTTATTACACTTCTGGCCGCAATGATGAGGTGGAAGTGTAATATGAGGCATCACTTCCATTGATGTCAATAGGAGTAAAGCTGGCTATTACATTTCTGACCCTGACCGCCAGAGACGTCCGACCCGCTGCACTGACAGCAGTTCCCGCCAATCAGCTACTGATGACCTGTCTTAACAAGGGTTATCTGGCGATATGAATTTCTTACCAGAACGCTCAGTCGCGCCCGCCAGTTGCGTTTTGACGAGGTCACGCGGTATCGCCGCCTCCATTCACAGACGTAATGGGTGACTCCGATGCAGTGATTTAAAGATGGCCTTGCCTAAATTTTTTTAATGAGCAACAGACTGTCCTATGATGTCACCGACAATGGAGGCCGCAATACCATGTGATCCCTTGTCGGAATGCACCTCAAAGTGGTGGGTCCAACTCTGCGCGTTCCGGTAAGAGATTTAAATCCCTGGAATACCCCTTTAATGAGCGCCAACTGACTTGTAAGAACATTGATTAGCCCTCTTTCCTGGCAGTGTAGAAGGAACACTTGTCTGCACAGGCAGAAAGCTTCCATTCCTGTCAGTCTATGTGACACGGAGAACAAAGAGGTCTCAGTCACACCTATTAAACCCTACGGTTCTGCCTCGGTTCTGTCCATATTCACTTTTTTGTAGAAGAGTCCAAAACCAGAGATGAAGCCGCCATGAAAACGGAAGTGTAAAAGAAGCCTAGAGCCACTGTCGATCGAGGCGTTTTGCCGCTATTTCACCGCCGTTTGCAGGCACAGGTTACGCCTCCGGCAGCGGGTCTAAGTGGAGCCCGTTATTCTGATGGGTGATGAGGTGCATTAATTGTGGCAAAACAGAGCAGACAGTGCTCGAAAATTGCGTTTGAGCGCATGTCTGCAATGCCCCATTGAAATCAATGGGAGCATTGTACTGCGATGTGTAAGTGGCTTTACATAGACGGACATGTGTCCCAAATATTTTTCATGCAGGTAAAATACGCCTTACACAGCAAATACACCCATGCATGTGTTTTTACTGCGGAAGTTGAACCCCCTATGCCTATATACCACCAAAATAGGACACGGAGCGCTTTTATTTTTTCCACCTGTGGGTTCAAAAATGCCAGTGTGATTGGCCCAGTAGAAACCAATGGGCTTTTAGCACTGTCGTACGCGGGTGGTATACGTGCATGTGAGCGAGCCCTTACTCTAATAGGTAAAGGTGCTTACACAAAAACTCCCATTTTTCTCATCCCATTGTGGTGAACTTGATCGTCCCCTGCCCTGCCCCTGTGGAGGCGGCTGACCCCTTATTTGGTGCACCGTGACCTTTGAAGTTACATGGGTCGTCCTGGAATGTAAAAACTTATCCCAACCCCAGAGTATATTCTAAAACAGAAAACTGAAAAAAATTAAAGTTTTCCTGTTTAATGGGCCGCCAGCCTCTGTTTACTTTACAGCAGCGATGAGATGACATCCTTGTACACAACAATGACTGCTGCAACAAACTAATGGCCTCCGTGGTCTCGTGGCATCACAACGGGGGCCAGGGATTGGCTGCAGCGCTCACATGGGTGCTCCCTACATCATCCCTGCAGAAGAGTAAATAAAGAGCATGGAGCACCACCAAAAATGGTGTGAAACCATCTTTAGGCAATGTTCACTCGGGGTGGATTTGCGTGAATTATCCAATACAGACACGCCGCACCGAAAATTCACAGGAACAGCCAAGTCAATGAGGTTTTCACTGTCTTGTCCGCACGCTGCAGTAAAAAAAATTTGAGCAAAACCCGTTAAGAAAATGCCATAAGGCGCAGAATTTAAACCGGCAGCATCTAAAGCCTAGGACTGTTTACACCGTGGACTCCAGCTCTTCTCCCTCCGAATCCGCACCGAATGGTGTAGGTCTTGATGCAAACCTTCGGCTGCAGAATGTCCACTACAGTTACTCTGCAGCAAACTTGCCTTTAGGCCGCTCTCACACCGGAAGCTTGTTACCGCGATTCGTGCAGTATTGTGAACGCTGCGCTAATCACTGTACAACGCTCCCATTGATTTCAATGGAGCCTCGCAGACCTGCCCTTGAACATGGCATTTTTCGAGCACTGTCTGTTCTGTTTTTGTGCATTTTTTAACACCCCTCATTAACACGTGCACCCCATCATTGTGATGAGTAAAAACGTTGTTTGAAATCGCAGTAAAATGCGCTAACTTCCAGCGCAGCGTTTCGTGAACGCATGTGTGAGAGCAGCCTTAAACTTGCTATTCACGGCTCTGGGGCCCATATGTGGCTCATCTTGTCCCATATCCCATATCCCATATGCCATCCAGGAAGAGACCATATGCTTCAGGTCACTTGCCAAAAATCATAACTCGTGCTGCAAGCACAGTAACCAAACAAGAGGTTAACTGCTGATATCAGGGCACATATGCAGCTTTGTAATTTTTTCCCCCAAATTTTGCAATTAAAGCAACTGTCTGGGCCTGGAGAAACAAAGATGGCCGCACCAGCTTCTCTGACTACCTGCTGTGCACTGGTATGCATTAGTGATTGACTGGTGCTGCCCATGTGAGCGGTGCTGGTCAGTCAGAGCAGCGTGTCATGCCGTAGGGCTCGTTCACACGGCTGTAAGCCCATAGATTTCACTCGCTCCTGCGTGTTTTCATCTGCGAAAATAGACTGCATATTTTTGCAAGCAAACAACGCCGACGGCCCCATTGATGTGCTGTGTATACGCAGGTGATCTGGGTATTGATTGCAGTGTGTAATACAAACCAAAGTAAGATATTCGGTGTGTTTTTTTTCATGTAGTTATACATCACGTGAAAAACAAATATGCCCATGTTAACTCAGCCATTGGAATAGTGCTAATACGCCTCTGTGAACGAGCCTACGCAGTGTGCGGCAGGCTGGCAGTTCGGCCATCTTTGTTTCTCCAGGTCCGGAGGGTCACTTAAAGACTTCTTCTAAAGTGAACTTTTGCTGCCCTATCAAGGCTCCGTTCACACTGGCATTTGGATTTCTGCTTTACTGTTCACTCATGGGAGCAGGAAAACTGAATCTGTGCTAAAGTAGAAATAAACACCACCAGGTTGACCCCCTTCCCTAACTATATCGGGGTCCACCGGCTTCTGTCTTGCCTTCGGGTATATTTGCAGACTAAATAGCGTCTCCTGCTGTGCTGGATCGGCCCTGGGGGCTCTGGATCGGCCCTGGGGGCTCTGGATCGGCCCTGGGGGCTCTGGACGGAGCCTGCGGTGGGGAGGACATTGCTGACTGCTGCAGTAGATAGAAGTGCACATCTTAGCCTAAATCTCCCTTTCTGCCCCAGCACTGTTGTGTGAGCATGGCCGTATGTGCATGGGGTTTCCGTATTGTGTCCTATGACATCTGTGAGCCATAGGCCAGCTCTCCAGCTTGCGGCTCGGTCACATCTGTTTGGGGATTTCCATCTGAATTCTGCCTTTCTCTTCTGTTTACGGAGCAGAAAAATGTTGTACAAACAGAATGAAGTCTTTAGTTTTTCTCCCCATTGCTTTCAGTTCGGTTCCGTTCTGGTGTAATATTCTTTTGACAGCGGGTAGCGCTGCAGGCTGCGTGCGGTTTGTACTGTTACAGAATCCAACTGAAAACACATTGAAATACTTAATTCTGCTTGAAATAATTTTCTCTGCCCCCAAAACAGGACACAGAAGTCATACGGGAATCCGGGACCAGTTGTGAACGGCCCTCATGTGCTTTTCCATTCAGTGTAAATGTATGCACTGACTGAACGGCGGATCGGTCCGAGTAAACAGGCAGTCGGTCCCTTTTGAATGACTGCCTGCTTACTGTGAATGGAGCTTGGCAGGAACGAATCTTGATCCACTCCACCCCCATACACAGAGCAGAAATCGTTCCTGTGTAAATGGTTATTGCTGGGACGACTTGTCGGGCATCTGCACCCAACAGGAAGCACCTTGAGGCTTTATGCCAGTCTGTCTATGCTGGCAGAGGTTGGCACCCCATGACTATGTGGCTCAGCAAACAGCCCCTGGAGTGAAGGGTATAGTTTTGTGAAGGACAGATCCTACAAGGATGGCGCTGTCTTCTGCTCCTTCTGGTCCCTGCTTTGCAATGGAGCCTTCCTCTTTCATTTTAGACACACAGTGGTCATTAAATGGGGTTCCTTGACATTAGGATAGGACTTCTGAATAGGCCAGATAAAATGTAACTTGCTGTCAGAAGGGTGCTTTGTATGGGCTAGGCCATGGCGATGGCATCACACAGTAGCAACTCAGTAACAGATGTAATATCGCTGACCTCGGCAGTTCACATGCACAAAAACATCTGCTAGGATCGCAGTTTGGACGTGTCATGCAGTGCCCCCCGATTGCGGGTTTGTTTGGGGGGGAGTTGCTGCAAACTGCAGTGTGACTGATGGGGTGACTACTTGGGACGGGTTTGGGTTTGCCCAATAGGAAAAAAGAATACAACTAACCGAATACTGAAGCAAGTGCAGATAAAACACCAATGCATCCATCTTATAGATCATAATGGGCAGATTTTTTTAGTAACTCCTTCTTTCTCAAAAGACTGCTGTGAAAAATGGGCCACTACAGATTTGTAGGTTTTCATCTGTTGTGGTCAGCAAAACATGGGCCAAATAGGGATGCTCATCTGAAAGTGGCCTAAGGGCGCCGGCACACTGGCGCTTTTTGTACCGCGGCACAACACTCCCATTGATTTCAATGGGGCCTCGCAGATTTTTAAGTAGGTTGGCTCTATTTTTGAGTTTAATGCACCCCACTGCAATACCTGGAGTGGAGGGTGTTAAGCTCTGTTGTATACAGTAACCTGCGTTCGAAAATGATCACAATCGCGGTAAAACTCTGCGTTTGAAACGCAGTATTTTACCAACGCTGTGTGCGCGCCTGGCCTTAGACTGCACATCTGCTGGTACCCGGCTATCGCTGGCAGTGCCATTGAAATGCTTGACTACCGTTCCCTTCGTGTGCGGACCCTTGTTCTGAGCATCAGTGGGGGTCCCAGTGTTTAGACTCTTAACGATCTTCTACTTATGCCCCTCCCTCTGGATAGGGTATAAGTGTTAGGCCGCCTGCACACAGCAGGGCCAGATTTTGCATGCGGAATCCAGTGACATCCGCATGTACCCGATACCTTCATTTTTCATCTGTACTGCAGATGGCCCGCACGGTGAGCCGTCGGACATGCACAGTAGAGATATTTTTTTTTAAACTCCAGCTTTTCCCGTGTCATCGCTAGGCGATGTGATTGCAGATCGGATGGCTTCCATTGACTTCAACAGTTAAATCCATACAAAAATGGAGCGTGCTGCGACTTCACCTCTGCTTACGGAAACCGCAGTTGGTTTCCATAAGTGTGCAGAAAGAATTGTTTTTCCCATAGCATGGTATGGGCACTATTTGCCGCAGATTCCACAGCAAATATCCGTGCGTGGGCAGGAGCCATTAATCCTGGCACATCCTCTATACCTTTATGCTGTGGGTCCGTACGCTCACAAGATTTCCAAAAAAGTTTTAGGTTTCTCGTATTTTCTACCAAATAAAAGTAAAAAATAGCTTGCTATGTGGAGCCATATTCTGAGACCCTCAACTGAGTTTTGGGATCTGTATGAGGGCTTCTGTTTTTTGTTTAGTTTTCCCCCAGAAAATTAAGTAGAATGAATCAAAGTTGCATGTATCACAACAATCAACACGCTCTAAGGCCGCCTGCAGACGAGCGAGTCGGATCCGGCGGCGAGTGCATACTCGCCCGTGCCTGGCGGCCCCGGCTCTTTCATGTGCCAGCAGCCGGCGCAGACCGGAGCCGGCGGCCGGGTGAGTGACGTTTCTGTGCGAGCCCCACACAGAAATAGGACATGGTGCAGTTTGTTTGCTGCGCGACATTTCGCACGCCAAACCGCGGCCATCTGCATAGGAGTGCGTATTGTAATGCACTCCTATGCAGGCTTTCAGTGGCGGAAATACCGCCGCGGGATTTCCTCCCGTATGCAGGCGGCCTAATGAATAGACAAAAAATGGCGACACACAAAAGCCTCAATAAAAAGAACTTCTACATTTTATTAAATAGACTAATATTAAAATATCACACTACAGAAGAAATGATATGGCAATCACCAGTGTGAAGGAGCCCTGCGGCTCTTGGTGACCTGGATATGTCTGAGGACCCCTAGGAGCATCAGATCATGACCTATTCCTTTCCCCCAATACTATAGGCCTTCTTGCACGCCCCGATAAACTGTCAACGAAGAATAAAGATGCTCTCTGATTAGCTGTGCCCGTGTGAACGTGCCGCCGTACAACCAGCTTATGGGGATCATAATTACTGTCCTTTTTTTTGCATAAGACTATTCTTGGACCCTGTAATACAAAATTCAATGACCTCTGATCAACATGTGTATTATTCACTACATCGGGCCCAGAATTCGGCTGTTGTAAAAGCACCTTAAAGAGGGCAAATTTTATAGATGACCTACCTTGGGATAGGTGGTCTGCTGTTCAGACGCCCTCTATCGGCGCCACAACGCAGATTGCTCTGACCCCTATGCAGTGGGCCACACTGGCACAGCTCCCATTAAAGTCAGTAAGCTGTGCCTGCAGTTACCAGCGCCGGCCACCAATGAGTTAAGCTATTGGCCTCTGCTCCATACAATGTGTTGTGGCGCCCAAACAGCTGATCAGTCGGGTTTGGAGTTGAACATAAATATATATTTTCATGCTTTCAAATTGCAATGATTTTCGCCTTCGTATATAGGTCTATAATCCCCCTATGTGCACACAAAGGGGACCGTACACATTAGGTAGAAGTAGAAGAAAAATGCAAGGAGGCCCAATTAATATCACTTTTTTATTTTTTCCTACTGTCTCTGACAATAGTGTTAAAAAAAATAAAATAAATGTAAATATGTATGTAACTGCATATTCACTGCGCTTTTATATGGTCCCATAGACTTTAATGGCTTACTTTGGTCCATGATGTGGACAAGAATAGGACATGCTGCAATTTCTATTTTTTTTTATGTAAGTGTAAAAAAAAAAAAAGCCTTGAAAAAATTTAGCAAGTAAGGGTGCCTACCCACTAGCGATTTTTTATTTTTTTTTTCTGCTGCGAATCCGCTGCGTTCCTTTTTACAATTGTCAATGGGACTTTCTAATGTTAAAAATGCAAGACGCGTCGCGTTTTTAATATTAGAAAGTCCCATTGACAATTGGAAAAAGGAACGCAGCGAATTCGCAGCAGAAAAAAAAAATGCTAGTGGGCAGTCACCCTTTATAGGGGCAAAAAAATACGCCTTCTGCATGAGGTCTCAGACCAGCTTCACACGGGCACATGTGTATTTGTACGCGCTTGAATGGCGCATTTTGCAAAACGACCGTTGCTCTCTGGCGCGCACATCTGCGTATTTTACTGTACTGTGCATTTGCGCATACCAAAAAAAGCACAGAAATGGCTATTTAATCTACTGAGTTAAGGGTTTCTTCTTTTCCCTGTCAGTTCCGCAGTGTTTCACACATCTCCTATTTCACATGCATACTTATTGACTTCTATGGGGACCTTTGGTGGCCAATGTACAGGAAAATGAAGCGCGCTGTGTGTTTTTTGTATTTATTTGTATTTTTTTTGCATGACCAAAATGTGCAGAAAAAAGCATGTGAACGAACAGATTGAAATTAAAGAGTTTGTGTATTCTCTATATCGTGCCTACACAGACATGCCTGTGTGAAGTTGGCCTTAGCATCTATGGGCATCTTTGGATCCAGCCAGCACTCGGTATACACGTCTAATGCTTGCATTGCATCCGGCATTACTAGAGTTGGGCTCATGTTGCAGGAGGACGTATGTCTACTGCAGCAAACCCAAACAAAGGGTATTGCAGGGAGCCTAAGCTCTGTGGCCCCCGCACCCCTGGGGTCTGTTGCCCACCGCCGTTACTGATGATGAATTAACCTGCACTTAAGTGGCGTATTGTGCGTTAATGTGCCCTCCTACGGAGCGGCTGGGGGTCGCCGTCTGGGATTGAGGTCAGCCTGGCTGGGGAAATAGCAGCTGCTTTAGAGGAGAAAATAGAGCCGAGCAGCGAGGAGGAGAAGGACTCTTTCCCTTTAAACATATGTGAACAGTCACTTATGAAACCCACACTCAGATTTCGGCCTTCCAGGAAGGGGAGGGGGATATTCCTGCCTATTTGAGGAGCTACAATCCCATATGCCATGAAGTGTATTTATACCCCCTGTACTGCCTGGGTAAACGAGGCCCAAGAATAGGGGGACACGAACGACGGCCGTATGAACAAAGCATTTATGTCCTGGGCCTCCTCTAACTCCACCAGCAACACTAGAGTTAATCTTTACAAGAAGGAAGGCCTCTAGTAAAACCTCCTTCACCGTCTTGCAAGTACTACAGCCCAAGTCGCTCTTTAGCTCCACCGGAGTGTGACGGCTTTAATTCTTGCAAGTGGTTTTGGTGTGCAAGGAAACTACAGGGCGTTACAGAATATAGCTTCTTGTTTCCAAGCCAAGAGCTATAGTGTAACCATCCTGTGTGAATCTCCAGAATGGCCTAACGAGGGCTTGGCTTCTTGAGACAATCCCTTTAAAGCGGTCCTATGATAGGATAAAGTCTACGGGGCTGGCTGCATGGGCAGTCCAGTGGGGCTTGTGCTTGTGGTCCCCTTACAGGCCTCTTTGATATGGGGCATTAATAGGGCAGCCGTGGAGGAACCTGAGCCCTCTGCTGTATGTCCACGTGCCTCTGTTTCTGTATGGCAACATAATATTCCCTTGGAGTCTTTGTACGAAGGTGCTCTCTGGAAGCCATACCTCTGCCATGGAGTCTGACTGAGCTTGTACCGCCCTTGGCTCCATGCACAAGAGCCTTTATAATGGTTAGAGCGGACCTACTCTTTTCTGGTGACACTTCAGAATAAGCGGTCCTGTGAACTTGAGGAATACCATTATAGGACTTGTATATAGTATTTTCACCAGCTTTCTTCTTAAGAGGTTCTATCTCTTAAGGCCCTTTTACACGGAACAATGATCATTTAAAAAAAAAATGTTTAGGTGAGAGAAAATGAACAACTGTGGAGTGTAAACAACGATTGAACCATAATTCAATGCAGGCATAAATTATTCCCAGGTTGCCCCTGGATACGTCCTGTAGACATTCCAATGCTATTGGTTTGGCTTGCTCAGTAAGAACTACCTGGGCCAGCTTTTATTTTGTATTCAGCTCTTAGGACCAGATTGCTGACCAATAACAGGGCAGTGCTTTGTGGGGGGGAGGGGGGGGTGTAACACAGGAAGGAAGTACAGAGTGGGAAATGGTGATACATGTAGTTTCCAGCTGCAGGTCAGCAGGGATGCGGCAGCCATCATGGAAAATAGTGATGGGAGAAACATCAGAAACGGAGGACAGGATAGAAAGGTAATGGTAGCCCGACTTAAACACGCAAACAGTTGTGCGTTAATGCGACACAAACACCTTTCATAACTGGAAAGTTTGAAGATTCGCCTCACAACGTAGCGGAAATGCAGCGTAACTTCTGCAGCAGAAAACTCTGCAGTATTTCCACAATTAACACGGAGTCAAAAGCCTCACCATTGGGGAGCGCTGACGGCGCGAGGACTTCGGAAGTCTGAAATTGGCTGTGGATATGCTGATCCGGAGCCGGTGGTGCAGATCTCACCCCCTTTTTGGATGTAGAAATGCTGCTAAATTTTCCCATTATATATAAACATACCCTGTAAGTGGTTTTCCAGGGAAATATTACCTATTCTCATGATAGGTCATCAGTAGTTGATCAGCTGGGGTCCTTCGCTTGAGACCCCGACCGATCATCTGATTGTGCGCCCGCTGACAGCGCTGTGACACACAGATATGGAGCGTAATTCTCTGCTCCGACCTCTGTAGTGGCTGGCACTTGTAAATTTCTCCTTCCCGTTTCCACTCCAAAGAGTTCTATGAGCAGCATGAGTCGTTACCCTCCTTAAATCCTGCTATCCATCTTAGACCTTACTCACACATGCTTTTTTTTTTACGTGGCTGATTTAGCCACGATACAAAATCACGACTGATTATTAGCCACGTAAAAATACCCAGACGCCAAATACGCCAGCCCAAGTTTTGACACGGCCGGAAAAGATAGGTCTTGCCCTATCTTTCTGCCGCAATCAGCTGGCAGCTCCCATAGGCTTCTATGCGAACTGCCGGCAAAGGGGTGGGTGGGGGGAGTGTAGCAGCGACTAGCACCGCTAGAACATGTCAGCTGGCTCTATTGAACCCGTAGAATGATTTCTCCCGACCAAAAGAATTCCGGGCAGCGGCGTAAATACACCGCAGCCGACTGTGTGAATGGGCGAGAAAACACGAATTTAGCCGTGACTTGGTTGCGGCTTACTCCCGTTCATGCGATTTTCATCGGTAGCCTTTATTGATGGTTTCCAATCAGCGGTTTGTTCATCAGGCAGATAATTTATATCTGCAACACTTGGAAGCTGCAGCGTGTAAACGTCTGTGCTTTGGACAAGAGTTGTGCTGGCCTGGCCGTGTGCACGCATTAGCTGGTGTCACTGCCGGTTGTAGGAAGCCGGCGGGAGGGTTATTTTGGGATGTCGCCTGCTTGAGACCGCTCCAAGCATTCCATTTCCTGCCTGTGCTGAGTACAGAGGAACTGAGTCGTGTGTCACCGGAGGCAGTGTAAGGCTCGATTCACACGGGGGGGTCTGGCTGCGGTAAAATAGTGCATCGGAAAAACTGCGTGCGTCGTCGTAGCCTGCTCCGTGTGAACGCACCCTTGTGTATTTTACAGAAAAACATTGTGTTGGAACGCCTCTCAGCACATCGGATGAGATCCGCAGTCGGTCTGGAAGACGTTCACAGCACACCCTTAAAAGTAGACTTACACACACGTGTGATTGCGATCCATATGCGTTTTTATTATTTTTCCCACACTATTTTTATGAATTTTTTTAAATGCACATGTTCATATATTTCACACCAGATTTTCACACGTGTAAAGAAAAAAAAAAATCAAGTGTCCAGACGCCACACTGTCTGCTTCGTGTTTTTTTTTTTTTGTTTAAATTTTATAGTCGCCAGGGTAAAAACAGAACGCAGTCGCATCGGACGAGTGCAATCAGGTTTTCTTTTAAACGCTTCCAAAAATCGGCACAAAATAGGACATGCAATTATTTTTTTTTCTGCCTTTTTTTTTTTTGTTGCTTGGACTGATCAAAATAATTGCACATGTGAATGTCTGGTTTCTTTTCCTGCGGCGTATGCTTTTTTCCTCCCGGCGCCACCTGTCGTGTGTATGGACAGGGCTCTTACATACTGAAGCTGCTGCTTCACAGAGCAGATGGGGGTTTAGGGTTTCTGATAGCGGGGCTGTTATCGGATGTTTATGGCATATACCATGTTTTACAGCAAGCGCTGGTTCTTACCACTGATGCGTGCATATTCCGTAAATCTCTATCCTCGTGGCTCCTGCCTACCTGAGCATTGTTTTATATGGTTGCTATAGGCAGTAGTAAAGCTCACTCCCCGCTGCCTGTGAAGTTGCATCACTGAGTTCCTGCCTGCAGAGGATCTGCTGGGGCCATCTGGGCTATTTTCACCATGGCTTCACGACTTAAAATACTTCCAGTAGTATAAGGGGGGCTCCTCGCTGCCCTGAAATCTGAGCCTTACTGTACAGCTCCGCCAGATAGATAAGTGCTGCTTCACAATGGGATGGATGCTATTTGCTGCACACAAGTGCCATTAAACTGCTGGATGTCCTCGCTTTAAATATGTGAATTTGTATGTAAAGAGTGCATACAATCTCGCCTAAAACTAAACCGCATACAAAAGGGTGTGTATAGGCTTATAGTCTCATCAAATATAAATGTCTATTCACTGACTGCAAGCAGAGATCTTAAATAGCTTTTGCACCTGGATTTGGTGCTAAAATGCAACTTTTTCTGGTCTAGCTAGCATCCACCAATGGGCCTTTTGTGCCTGTTTTTTAACCTACAGGCCAGGTAACACATTTTCTTATAAACTTGTGGCCCTGATTTATAATGTGCAGCCGCTCCAATGTTGGGGAGATTTATCTCACACCACAGAAAAAGAAGGCATTTGTGCCTAATTTAAAACGCAGAGTTCAAAATACTTTGAAATACTTGATGAATTAGGCGCATCACGGAAATAAGAATAGCCAGAAAGTCGTAAAACCATCACAAAAAAAACAACGCACATCAGATAACATCTTCCCCAAAGTATGTTGAGAAGTTGCAGAACTTGCAAGGGAACCTGTTTCCTCCCTGCAGCACCATAAATCTAACTTCTGGTGCTGTTGGGGTAGGGACAGGGAGTCGGGTGCTCTGTTATACCCACCCGCTTCCTGGATTTCACCTGTAAAGTCCGTGCGCTGGCCGAAAAGCCGACTTGTTTCAGAGTCCTGTACGCACGCTGTTCCATAGTCTTGTATAGGCAACTGCGCACACGGGCCTATGAAGAGTCTAATTTTCGTCCGATGCACAGACTTTACAGGTGTAATCCCGGAAGCTCACCATTTTTAGATGCTGAATAACCCCTTTAACTGTAAATTCAGATGTGCTGTATTTGCTGGTTTACAGCGCAAATTCTACACCGCTAATGCACATCAAGGGCTAATGCCCATGGATGGATTTACGCCGCGTTCCCCGCGGCAGAACTGCGCAATTATTAGGTTCTATTGAACCGAATAGCTGAGTCCTCACATGCGACATGTTCTATTTTACTGCATTTTTCTGTGGCTGGAGGTATTAATGAAGACCGCTGTAAAAAGCGTGTTTTTCTGCGATTGCCAGCAGGGACTTTTTTGTTTATCTCTGCGGTGTAAAACCGTGGGCTATCCCACTCCATCCATGGGATAAATTGCAGTACACATTTTTTTTTTGTTCATTTTTTTCCATACTTTAAAAAAAAAAATCAGATTTTCAAATGCAGATTTTCAACATAAATAGTCCCAATAAACTTTTTTTATTATGTCTATACTTTGAAGGGCCCACCAGCGCACATTAATATCTCTGGGTCCGAACCGCAGAGGAGACCTGATGCTTTCGAGCAACTAGTTGTAGACCACTGAGCTACTGCATGTGTGTTTTAGTATATCAGTGCCTTGGTCTGTTGCTATGCTAGTCAGGTATGTCAAAAATGGCAGGTATAAGCGAGCGATGGGTTTCATTTTAGTTATACGAGGACTTTAGATGGATTTCAGGCTTACAGTAATCGGTTATTGAATGATTCGGACCAGTCTACAGTAAAGGATTTGTAGGCTAATATCTTGATTTATTTTTCTTTCAGATTTTCTATTTTGTACATACATTGTTTTGTATATACTGTATATGATGACTTCGGTGGGAAATGAACGTACCCGGGGCACTCGGGAAAAATCACAGATCTCAACTCCACAGACACAACCACAGAAACAGGTACAGGTAAGTGACCCCTGGCATGTAGTTGCAATACATGACCTCATTTGAAGAAAAGTTTATAATAAATATATATAATATATTAGTGTGTGTTTATACATACATACATACAGCCTGTAGTGACGTGGCTGTGAATGGTACGTTAGCCGAGCGTGCACAGTTGATGCTCCATTCGTTTTAATGGTGCTGATGAAAATACCCGAACGCATACTGCTTGGGTCTCTCTGCAGCCCCATTGAAAGTGAATGGAGCGCTAATGCACTTTCTGGACCAGTGCTCTACTCTCTGGAAACCCACCAGCAAATGATGATGGGGGACAAATAACCCCTGTTCTCCAGATTGTCGGGGGTCTCGGCAGTGAGACCCCCACCAATCAACAAGATGTTGCCTAACCTGTGGATAGGGAGTAATCTTGGTACAACCCTTTAAATTCTTTTTAATCCATAACTAGGACTGCTCAATATTCTGGATTTTCATAAAGTTGTAGCAAAATGCATAAAACCAACATTATTGATAAGGGACCTTTAGGCCGTGTTCACACGGGGCAGAGGCTGCTGCGGGATGTCCACAGTGGACATTTCGTAGTAAATCTGCAGCGCAAATTCTGCGTCGCTTGATGTAGATTTTGGTGCAGTATTCACCCCCTCATTTTAAGAGGAGGGATCCACACCAAAAATCCGGTGCTATAATTGACATGCTCCAGGTTTGAATTCTGCCTTGCGTGTCAATTTAGTTACTTGGTGTTTTTTTTTTGGTTTTTTTTTACCTGCAGAGTGTGGACATTATTTTGCTGCTATTGGAAAATCTACAGCATTTGCATGTAAAGGGTCTGCACACAAAATCCGCAGCATTTCCATATGATGGTCTGCACACAAAATCTGCAGCAATTCTGCACTGTGTAAACATAGATCTTAGGAATTCCAGAAGCCAAAAATGTGAAGAATTTCCTTAATGATTTTCTGATTCTCATCTTGTTCCACATTGCATTGCTGTTCTGGAAACAAGTGCCAGATGATGGTTTTTTGGATTACTAGATGCCACATTGGAGAGATTTAATTAATAAATTCAAATAGACTTATTGTATTGTACCTCTAGTGGGCATTTCACCACTTGGGACTGGTCTGGGCTCTATCCATCTCCTGATGCTCCAACCCAATTCATTGTTAATTGAGTGATGCCTCTAGCTCCCCTGAGCGGAAGGAGAACGCTATGCACTTAAGACACACCACTTATGTCATATTCTTGGAATAGGTGCATACTCAGTGACTACCCTGCTTTAGGCATCGACCTTGCTGACTGCACATATGCCTACCCCAGAAGTAATGGCTCTGGCCTTGTCTGGAAGCTCTAGGGAGTGTTATAAGCAGTGTGTGAGAGCCTGGACCTGTCCCAAGGAGTAAACCGCCCATTGGATTTGCATACTGTAGACAGAGCTTGAGAGACTATCAGGGCATCGAGACTAAAAGGAAAGGTTTGTCTTCATTTACCCTACCAATGGTTAGGGCTGATGGATACTGGGGGTAGGCAGGGGGCTGATAGACGCAGTTAAAACATCCATTCTTGCTGACCGTTGAGACAATTAGATCTGGCTGTGGCGTCAGCTATGCTTGTAGAGAGGCTACTAATCTTCCCCTTTGGGCAATTTTTTTTACTGTTTTTGTTTTGTAGGCAACAGCTGAGCAGATCCGCCTCGCACAGATGATCTATGACAAAAATGATGCAGACTTTGAGGATAAAGTGAAACAAGTAAGTTAAGGGTTCCTTCTCTGTAACCCATTTAGGAAGTTCAAGTTTGTTTCCTGCCTGCTGAAGAGACAGACGGGACACCAGGTGGTGATTAGCATGTGCCAGGCTGCATGGCTGGGTGCGGTGGACAGCTGCAGGAGATTTATTTATGGGGGTTATATAAGTTGTCTTCTCCCTGACTATTAATGTTGGTTTTGTCAGTCCTAAACCATATCTTCTGAAGCAACGACAGGTTCCAGATTCTCCAACACATCTTTTCCTATACTAAGGGCTCATTCACATGAACTCTGTGGGTGGGCAGTATAGTCATGTGCAAAGATCGCGGCTATACTGCACTAAAGATCGCATGAACGGGTGAATTCCAGCTCCCATAGGAGACTATGGAAAGCACGCACCAAAAATGGGCCAGGTCCTATATTTGTGTGCACCACGGAGCTTAGATGTGACCTTGCAGTTGCATGTCCTGTCTTTGTTAAGACACGCTAAATTCACGCACCTAATATTCTTTCATGTGAACGCTATAGGAAACCATTGGTTCCTATTGAAGCGCTTTCTGTGCACGCCTATACTGCGTGCCCACAGCACTCGTGTGAACAAGCCCTAATGCTGAGCACTGATTGAGTTAATACTTAGCTATCCTGATACTAGGATTCAACCCTTTAAATTTGGACCTTGTTGAGTATGACTTCACTTTTTTTTACATTTTTCATTAAAGCCATTTTCCCAGGGCTGAGAAAATTGCACAAAATCTGTACATTGTGAGCAGCACGAATATTAACCCCATTCTTTTGAATGAGGTCATACACAAGAGCGTGCCCCCCTTCCCCAGTTGGGGGAACAGTGGGAGGATCGCTACTTCCCCGAAGCGATGCGAGGCATTTTTGATATAAAAACACCTCGCATCCGCAGAGATATCGTGTCTTGGCGAGTGCGATATCTGGCCGTGATTTACGGCCTGATATCGCAGTTGCTCTGTGAAATTAGCCCAAGAGTAATGGGCTACAACACAGTGCGTGCTTTACTCTCTGCTTTCTTTAATTGTTCAGTCAGAGCAAAGTTGTAAAATCCTTTCAGAAAATGTCATGTTTTGATTTTTCTTTTTTGCTAGGTTTTGAATCTTTCAACTATGTATAGATGGTGCATGTCTGAAATGCCTAAGTGCATCTGTGTGTCTTAACTAATTAAGGTCTTATGGGGTAGTCTTATCTCAGACGTTTATAGTATATCCACAGGATATACCGTAAATGTCTGATAGATGCGAAATGGACATGCAAAAAAAAAAAATAAAGCTCCTGCAACTAAATTAACTGGAGAAAAAAAACATTATGGGTCCTGGAATTTTGTTGTGCCACTTTCCAGGATCCGTAACTTTAATGCACTGCTCCAAAAACATTAGGGGAACGCTTGAATTGCATGTCGGATCTCGATAGATGAAAGACATGCTGAATATGAACCTGCTTTCATCTGTGTAGAGAACTGGGCGCAAGTGGCACAACTGCCAATTCTGGTGTTCCCAAACAAATGCCAGTTGAGCTGCACGGTCGAGGGCTGTGAGCGCAAGTCTCACTACAGAGCGTCGGGCCCTCAAGGAGTCTTTCTGACAGTTTGACAATAGATGTGTAGACCAATAGCCCTTAGGAGGTCATTTTGTAAGACTTAAGCAGTGTTAAGGCCAAAGGAGCAGATAGTGGTATTCCTGATGCTGGCTAGATTTCACTTCCGCAGCCCTTTCTAGCTCTCCTCTTGTAATGGCCCATGTTCTGGTATCTGTTCCATGTGCTTGGAGAACCAGGTAACCTTCTTGTGACGGCACGTATGATTGTGCCATTGTGGAGGAGCAGGACTACCTGACACCAGTGAAAAGATAAGGGAAGAATCAATCCGGAAGGATATAGAAAAAGGGATGGTCTCCATTCCCTTTATGGGGGTTGTTTTGCTATTGCCTTTCCGTTGCTCCAGTTGTCTCTTGCTTTTGCAGCAAAGCAGGTGAGATTAATTCAGTCGCTTCTGCTTCCTAACTGGACAGATTGATGTCCTTGAAGTTTAAGGCTGCTCTTACATGACAGCATTTCTCCACTGTAAAATGTAGATGGAGCTTATCATATTGTCTGGAAGGACAAGTCCAGGTGCTGGTTCAAAACTGGCATTTCTCTGCCTGCGTTTTGCAGAGGAGAAATGCTGCGTGCACTTGCAACTAAGTGACTTGGGGTTATACTGTGATGCTTAAGTAGTCCTTTTAATTTTTTTTGTTTGTTGTCCGTGTCATTGGGGGGCACAGCTGAAAACCATGAGGTATACCTACTGCCACTAGGAGGCGGACACTAAGCAAAAAGTGTTAGCTCCTCCTACTAGCTATACCCCTACAGCAGGCACCAAGCTAATCAGTTTTAGCTTGGTGTCTGTAGGAGGCAGACCTGTATTTCGCCGGTCTACAGGAACCACTCCGTCTCGGGAAATACAGAGCTGGCAGGACTCGCCGTATTAACCTACCAAGGGTAGTGAACAGAACGGAGTTAACCGTTTAGTTGCCAGCCTGAACCTCAGATGAAAAGCAGGCACGCCCAAGGACTAACCTAAACGTGACCTGCCAACCACAGTGTCCCCCTTTCACTGGAGCACTCCCTTCCTCCTTTAAAGGGATGTACCCCGCTGGAACTATGAAACCCCTTTCTTTCTTGGTGAAAGGGTATCTCTCCCTCTCTGCAGCAAAGTAAGTATTCACCCCCCCCCCCCCCCCCCCCCCCCCAATCTCCCACTGCACACTATAACCTCCATCATTCACCACAGGGAGTTGGTAGGGGAGGTCTTCCTCTTGCAGCCAGAGCTCCTTACAGCGGTTGACCGAGCCAGCCAATGTTCTCTTTTCTGTCTAGCACAGGTCATCACGCCCGGTTCCTGCATAGAGGCAACTGGGTGCCGTAAGGAGGTTCTATGTAGCTGACGGTCTATCCCTGTACTGGAACTGCATCCCACACCACGAGTGTTTCTTGCGCCCAGCACTGACCTCTTCCTCTAGTGCTGAGTGAGGCCCCCTTGGCGGTGGACCGCCAGCCATGGTCACAAATTGAGCCTCTGGCTTCAGGAATAATCGGAACATTCCCCCTGAATGAGCACAGTCGCGCCACTCTCCTCCAACCCTGGTGCTGTTTAAGGGATGGTTTCCAACTCCTCTGCTCCCCCAATCACTGCCCTGTATGCCTTTTTCCTGGGCTCTCATTGGCTCCCACATTTTCCTTCTCAGCAAGGCTCACCCTCAGATCGTCTCTTCCTGTTCCCCGGTCTCAGCTACTCCATACAGGCTTTGTTTGACCTGTGGCGCTTTCCATGCGACTGCATTCCACAGGGCTAGCTCGCCTGCTCTATTGCCTCACCTGCATTACCCCTTGCAATAGGCTTCTATAGACGTATTCTATTAAATACTCCCTGCGGCCTTTTTTAACACCATGTCTGACTCCAGACAAAGGGCCATCCAGAGCCACATACTATGTTTGCGCTCGCTACAACATTAAATTTACATGCGGGTAGTCTGAGCCGCTTTGTCCTAACTGCATTCCATCATGCCAGGAGAACTGACTACTGGCACCTCTCCTGTCCATCCCCCACCAACTTCAGAACTGGAGTGGGCACGCTCACTGTCACAGGCTGTTTTGGACCGAACTAGGGTGTATACTTCAATTCTAGACAGGCTGGACTGTACTACCAGTCAATCGTTTCAAAATGTGTTTGACTGAGCTGGCTCCTTCACACAGAACTCCTCCTGTGGTAGACAACAGAAGAGGGCAAAGCCTTCTCGCTCAAGGCAATCATCCAGATTCCCTGGATCGTCATCACATCCAGCCGTCCCTGGGACTCGCTCTGAACCATTCTCCGGAGACAATAGTGGCTCAGAGAACGAACTGTCTGAGTCCACCTCTGATTGCGATTTGGCCGAAAAGCGGGCCTCTAAACTCCACTATTGTGGATAAACCTGATAGTCGCCGTGAAGGATACCCTTCAGGTGACAGATCAAGCACCTACTATGTCAGCGGCAACATTCTCCTTCAGATGCCCAAAGCATTCTCCGAAGTCTTCCCTCCTCATGCAGTTTGAGGACCTCTTGACCAAGAAATAGAACCTTCCTGACAAACCCTAAACCTAAGTGTCTGGACCTCGTGTCTCCTTTTCTGGAGGAGTTTGTGAAGAAGTGGTTATCTTCACTAGCAGTGAATCCCTCAGTGTTCTAGCAAAACACACCATCTTACCTATGGCGGATGCTCCGTCTTATCAAGACGTTCGTGACAGGAATTTGGAATCCTTAGACAAAACTTCCTCTAAAGCCGTGAGTTCGGCATTCTGGACGGTTTTCAATTCTTTTTGAATAGTAGGACCACTACTAATTGGGCTAAATGTGCTGAGGTATCCATTCCGACTCTCCTCCAGAAGAATTGGCTGATGTTATGCATTAGATAGGCCAGGTAGGGAAGTTCATGTACAAAGCTTCCCTGGATACGACCGGAACGCTTGCCTCAGCAGCTTCAGTAGCCACATGCCCTGTTGCTAAAATCCTCAAAAAAGCAGATGCCTCTGCTAAGAGGTCTTTAACAGGCCTTCCTCTTGTTGGCTCAAGGCTTTTCAGCACCAGATGGGATCATTTCCGAGGTCACTGATGGTAAGAGATCCCATCAACCACAGAACAGACCCAGACATGCTCCACAGAAGAAAAGGCCACAATTTCGCTCTTTTCGCCGCTCTAGTTGCCAGAGCTAAGATGGTAAGAAAAGCTCACAGGAACAAAAGTGAAGGCCCTCCTTTAAACGAGACCCTCCTGGCACTCCCCCTCCTTCCCAACCACAGCCCTCGAAGTCCACTTCTACTAAATCTTCCGCATGATGGGCATCCCTAATTCATCCAGGATTGGGGGGGGGGGGGGGGGGGGGGAAGTGTGACTTTCTCTATTTAGGGAGACTTGGCTTGTCCACATCTCAGATGCCTGGGTTCTGGAGGTCTTTTCTTTGGGCCTCACCTTAGAATGTTCTGCACCTTCCCCTCCAGATTGCTGCTTCAGCTCCAGCATTCCAAGGTCCCATTGGACAACCTATCCTCTTACGGTTGGGCTTTTATGTCCAAGCAGGACTGGGACTCCATGAGTGATGAGTCTGCAGACCTGCTACAAGTACCTGAATAGGACTAACAGGAGCTTCACAGCTATTATCCGGGCCCTGGATGGGGAGCTCGGTACTGACGCCATTTTTTAAGAAGGGGCTGTGTCCCTGAAACATGTTGTGTTAGCTGTTAATAAAGACTAATTGGAGTAATTACTTTGTCTAAACCTGCCTTACATTAAAAGGGTTACACCTACGACCCTTATTTTCTCTTTCATGACTATGCGGGTCAGGTATCCGCACAACCATCGCTTTTCCAACACCCACTGGCCTCAAATTAGTCTGTCCGTTCTTTTCTACATGAGGTCACTCACGCCGCCCCTGCATACCATTCTCCTGTTTCACCTCTGAACCTAAATCTGGTATTGGATGCGCAATGGTCTCATCTCTTCAAGCCGTTAAGTAAACTGCTAGCTCGCCCTTTGGTCTGGATGCTGGCCGCCTTGTTAACGGCCGCCTCCATCTGCTGGGCTTGCAAGCCTTGTCGGCCAAACCTCCGTTCAGCCTTTCATCAGGACAAGGTGGTCCTGCGTCCTGTGCTTGCTTTCCTACCTAAGGTGGTGTCTGCATGCCACCTCTGATGAGGACATTGTTCTCCCTTCATTTTGCCCCTCCGCAGTTCATCCGAAAGAACGTGCTCTCCACATACTGGATATAATGCGAGCCCTGCAGACCTGCCTCTTTCATTCTCTCTGTCTCTAAGAACTACCGTGCCAGGGTTGGAGTGCCTCCCTTCTGTGTTACTGCGCATTCTACTCGTGCAGTTGGTGCCTCGTGGATGGTACACAATGGTGCTTCCACTACTCTGTAAGGCTGGTACATGGACCTTTTTGCGCACCTTTTTAAGGTTTAACTGATTGCAAACCTTTGCATCCGCAGATGCCTCCCTCAGACGAAAAGTTTGACGGACAGCTATAAACTAACGGCACTTCTCCTTTTATACTTTTCCCGCCCACAGGGGACTGCTCTGGAACATCCCATGGTTTTTAAGCAAACTGCTATTCTAGCATTGTTTTAAGGGTGGTTTTTTTTTTTTGTTTGTTTGGTTTTTTTTTTGTCTGTTTGGGTTTTTTTGCCTCTTTTTACTTGATTTGACTCTTGACTGTAAAACCACTTGACAATCGCAAGAACAAATAGCAGGTAAGTGTGTGGTTGGGGGTCTAACTGCCAGGAAACCCACAATCTTTGTAACCAGGATGCCGTGTGTATTCATGTGAAAAGGCAGTGGTCAGGCTTGTGTACTTCCGCTTCATTCATGTCTATGGGACTGCGGAAGATAGCTGAGCGCTGAACTCAAGTTCCCTCTAGCAGTGCCATAGAGATGACTAAAGCAGCTTTACGCATGCTCTGTTGCGTCCCCATTTAGATGGTCGGAACATGGAAACCCACGTCTCGTGAATGAATGGGGTTGCTGTCGGTCAGACCTCATCAATCATATGCTTATCCCCCATGCTGCAGATAGAGGAGCAGTCTACAATTTGGGATAACCATTTTAAGAAAGCAGACTGCATCTATTCCTCTTACCGACCTCAACTTCTGCCTACGTCAACACCTTTGCTTATACCTCTGCTTGCTTGGGGCCATGAAGGATCAGAAGGGATTTGTGATTGATCATTTGTGCATGGAAATGACTTATTTTAACAAAAAATAGTTGTAAACTATAAATTGTTTCAGTTAAATAACATTTAATGTTTGCTATTTTTTTTCTGTCTGCAGCTTATGGAAGTGACAGGAAAGAACCAGGATGAGTGTATAGTGGCACTTCATGACTGCAATGGAGATGTGAACAGGGCTATTAATATACTTCTGGAAGGAAACTCTGACACGGTGAGACTTGAGTTTAAATAAGCTTATTGGACTGTGGATTGTCAATTTCTATGTTAAAAGGGTTTTCCAGGGCTTTACTATTGATAACTTGGCCAGAGGCAAAAAAAAGATGCGACAGCATATAGAATGCAAAGTATAAACAAACGTTTATTCCTACTTTACTTGTGCAACGTTTTGAGCGTATTGGTCTTTATCACTATTATGGGTGAAATGTTGCACATTTCAAAAAGGAATAGAATGCTGTCACAGATGCCATCTGAGAAGTAGGACTCCAGATCCTTGTGTATGTTGAATACATGAAGAGTGTAGCTTGCTATTTCTATCTACAGGATACGTCATCAATATCAGATCAGCTGTTTTTCTGTAACTCGCACGGAGCCATACCCTGTGAAGTAGCTCGTAATAGGTACTTCAAGCTGTGTCCTATTCCCTTGAATCTGACTTGGCATACAGTACTTTTCCGAGCTGCTTCACAGTATACAGAGCAGTGCACAGCTGATCAGTGGGGGTGCCAGTGGTTGGACTCCTGCTGATCTGTTATGATCCTGTGGGAAGGTCATCATAAGTACTGGAAAAACATCTTTAGGGTGTGTTCACATTCTGTATCAAAATTGGTCCGGGTCCGCTACAGCAGGGGTCCCCAACTCCAGTCCTCGGGGACCATCAACAGGTCATGTTTTTAAGATATCCTATGGTAAGAACACTTGTGGCAATGTCTGAGGCATCGACAATAATTACATCACCTGTACAACACTGAGGAAATCCTGAAAACATGACCTGTTTGTGGTCCCTGAGGACTGGAGTTGAGGAACACTGCGCTACAGAATTCACCCGTTCTATTGAGGGCTCCTGCACACTGGTGAGGGCAATATCTGGCTTGAATTACGGCCCCATATCGCCCTCGCAATCCTTTTGAAGACCTCTGGATGCGAGGCGTTTTCACATGTAAACAGCCTTGAATCCCTGCGGGGGTTTCCTTCATCCCCACCGCAGCAGGAGATTGCAATGTTCTCCAACTGTTTTCAGTGGGGCCAATTTAAAACATGTGGAAGCCCCTGGATGCCAACAGCCTTGCATCCCTGCGAGGCTGAAGGAATCCCCCACTGCAACAGCAGGGGATCGCGATGTTCTCCGATTGTTTTCAATAGAGCTGGCACTGATGCCACCGGCCCTATTGAGAACAATGGGCAATATCACAAAAGGAACATGCTGCGTTTTTGTTTTTTGTTTTTTTTTGGTGTGTTTTTTATTTTTTTTTTTATTTTTTAAAAGCAGCATCGCAGGAGTGAAAACATTGCAAATGAGAATGCAGCCATTGAAAATCATTGGTTTCATCATCATGCGTTTTCACTCTCTCTCGCATTGCGGAAAACAAATCGCGCAAGCTTCTCGCCAGTGGGAAGGAACCCTGAAAGGGTAAAGAAATTGCAGATCCTGTGCATAAAAAAACCAAATGATGTTGTTTTTGACATGTTTTTTGGTACGGATCTGAACTAACATTTGCAGCACAGATTATGCTGATCTGCACCAAAATCTGCAATTTGTGAACCTGCCCTTAAAGGAAATCTGTCTTCACCGTTGAGTCCTATATACTACATGATGTGAAGTGACACAGGGCCAGGGAGCTGCTTCTTATACTCATGGGATCCGCTGTTCCAGTGCAGTGCCCACGAGAAATCTGCACATGCACACAGCTGGACTCTCTTCATAAGAATGTGTGAGTGTCCGTGTCGTTCACCCCCAACCCACCCCACCTCCCTTATTCGCCTCTATGTAAGAGGACATGCACACAGCCTTGTAAAAAGAGTCAGAGCTGTGTGTACGTGCCAATTTCTCGATGGCACAGAACTTGAAGGTGGACACAGTGCCCCCTCTTCACATTTTTGAGCCGCATAACATAGTTTATGTGGCTCAAAGGTGATGACAGATGCCTTTTAAGGTACCAAAGTAGAAGCTTGTTCCATAGTTCTTAACAATCTTTTCATGTGAGAAAATATGAGTTGCCATGGCTACAAATAAGATTTTGTACCTTTTTTCTTCTGGGAACACAATTATTTTAGAAATGCTACTTAGATCGTCTACAGATTAAGGCATCTATGGGCCATGTGGTTGATCTGAGAGTGATTTAATTGACATGTTTTGCTTTGTCCTTCTAGACATCTTGGGAGACTGTTGGGGGTAAAAAGAAGAGTATTGGAAAAGAGAGCTCTGAAAACAAGGAAAACAGGGAGAAGAGGGGAGACAGAGAAACCAGCCGTGGCCGCGGAACATCCAACAGACGTGGCCGAGGAGGAAGCCGTGGTAGAGAGTGTATGCTGCCTATTGTCAGCATTCTGTAGTGTATAGTAAATAGACTGTGTCTAATAAGGTTTCTTTCATGCAGTTAGAGTAGAAGAAAATGGAGTAGACAGTGGACCTGGGGACAGACCCGCTGACCGTGGGAGACGTGGACGTGGTAGAGGTACAGAAGTCTTTCTTTCTGCTGCTCTGTCAATCTATTTGTCATTTCTCTCATCATTCATCATAATGGTAAAAGAAAAATGCAATCTACCATCCTACATGGTGGTTGCACTTAATTGAATTAATTGGAAATTATTTTTTCATGGCAAAATAATAAAGAACTATCCTTAAGGGCCTTGTACACAGCTGATGATTGGGAGCCAACACTTGCCTACCCGATCATCTCACTGTGTGAGGTTGCCGCTGATCACCCAACAGACGAGCAAATGCTTGTTTGTCGGCTGATCGTGTTTTTTTTATCCAGCATTTGCATGTGCATGAACGGGCACACTAAGTCATTTGGGCACACATATTGGCGATTGTCACTCGTTCGGCTGCACTTACAAAGCGCAGTCTATTTGCAAAGACTGTGATTGTGCACTGGGAGCAAGTGCCAGTTTGCCAGTGTAAAGTATCATGGTCGCATACAGCTGATAACGGTTAAAGGGGGTGTCTAGTATTGCTCACTGACTATTTTAGCTCATTTTTTTGCACAATGTGACATTTGCATATTTCTATGGACTGTATTGTTGGATTGCTATTTGACTTAAACACTATATTCTGTATCCATTTCTGATTTGCCAAGTTTTCCTTACAGGATTTGGAGGGCGTGGACGAGGTAGGGGAGCAGGAAGGTTTTCAGCACAGGGCATGGGGTAGGTAGTTGCTACTAACATTCTAACTTGTATGGTTATCGCTGTTTGATGGTCCATTTAGACGGGACGAATGTCAGGCAAATGATGCCAGACACTCGTCCTTGTGTGTCCTCGCTCCTGCACAGGAGCTAGTACTGTTGGCTCGCTCACAGAGCGACCAGCAAGGGGCGTGGCGACTGCAGGAGATTTCTCTCATCGCGCTCCCTTGCCCCTGTCCATTGAGTTAACATAGCTGCCATTCGGTACTGAAGTCCGCTATTCACACTGAACGATGAGCGATCAGCTCATCATCCATCATTTATGCTGCATAAACTATGAGCAGATAGCTCATCGTTCAGTGTAAATGGCGGCCGTTCAGTACTGAACGGTCGGTTAACTCAATGGACAGGGGCAAGGGAGCGTGAGGAGAGAAATCTCCTGCAGCCTCCCCACTGAGAGCTAACGATACTAGCTCCTGGGCAGTAGCACGGGCGCTAGTATGTGCGGGACGAGTGTAAGGCATCATTTACCTGACACTCGTCCCGTCTAAAAGGGCCTTAAGAGTAATTGATTCTGTTCTGTGTTATAGGACATTCAATCCTGCAGACTACACAGAGCCCAGCACTAATGATGGCTTTGGTGTAAAATCAGAGGTGTGGGAAACTGGTCAGAGCGATGGAGATGACGGGACTGGTAAGCATTGTTTAAACTTAATGTTTTCTTTTTTGTTAATATTTTCTTACCATCAGAATCAATTGATTAGATACTTTATTTTATGTTGCTGAAGAGACATATTGCATGTTGTTTAAAGGGGTTCTCAAGTTACAAAGTATTTGTGGCTAATCTTCAGGACAGGTAATCAATAGTAAATCAGCAGGGGTCCCTCACTTGGGATAAGCTGTTTGCCGAGCTGGTACGCTGTTACATTGAGCTGATATTTGCAGGAAGCAGACAGCTCTGTTTTAATAGCAATGGTAAGTCTTAGCATTGCAGGCCAGGTTTACATTGAAATGTATGGGAATTTGACCTGCAATACAAAGCCTGACCACTGCTGTAATTGGCTCAGTGCGCAAGCTTGTTGGCTTGGTGAATAGCTGATTAGTGGGGGTCGCAGACAACAGATCTTAGCCGATCTACTATTGATAACCTATCCTAAGGATAGGCGACCAATAGTTTACAACTGGACAACCCTTTTAATCATAAGATTTAACAGGAAAGACAATTCTTACTCTTATATATTCCTGCTCCAGTCTATTTGGAATTGGTTTTCAGGGACATCATTTATGTACACCTTTTTATTTAAGTCACGTTCAGGCCTTGTACATACCTTATGTTGCTTAGGATTTTTATTCACTGCTTTTTACAAGGAGCATGGAGAAATTCTATTGAAGAGTGGACAGCAGAAGACTGGAATGAAGATGTGAGTGCTGTTTGTTTTTAATATTACTTGACGTATTGCTAGAGGTGTTTTTTTTTTTTTTTTTGTTTGTTTGTTTTTTTGTTTTTTTTCCCCTCTTGTTCCTTGATGTGAGGAGATTTACAGCTAAGCAGACAGCTCCATACATTTCATAGTGGGTTCGTACTGCAGCTGGAGTCCCTTTCACTTCAATAGGACTCAGCCTGCAGTACCAGCCTGGTCCACTGCACAATGTATGGAGCTGTCTGCTTCTTGCAGCGAAACATCAAGAAGTTTATCTTCTCCTTTTCAGCTTTCTGAAACAAAGGTCTTCACTGCATCTTCTGTTCCCTCAGAAAACCATATTACGGCTGGGCAAAGGTATGTTAAGTACTCTGGTTATTTCCCCTAGTTCACTGATAAAAAGCAGTATTGGACAAAACTCTACATTTATGGAGTGTTTGACTACTTTGTGTTTCAGCATTGACCTGGTAGCCCTGCTCCAGAAACCACAAAACAATGAGGGTGGTCCTGGAGGGTTTGAATCTTCTCAACAGCAGAATTTTGGGCAGGCGCTGGTGTTCACAAATTCTCAGCACAGCTCTCAGATCACCCCTGCACCCAGCAGCTCCAGTGCCATCAACAGCTTCACACCACCTAGTCTGGTAAATCTCTTCTTGCTAACTTAATCCAATTGCATGACAGCAGCTAAAGATACACATTTACCCCTTACTGAGGAGAGTCTACATTTATGGTGCAAGTCGGGTGTCATGTGGCACTTGCTTGGGATCTTGGCGGGTGTCTGTTGTCTTACACAGCTTTGATTAAGGCTGCTTTCACACGGTTGACAAAATCATGCGATTTTTCTCACGATGCAACAGTTCTACAAATTGCATGTATGTGAAGCCAATGCTTTCCAGTGAGTGCCTTTTTTTGTAGGCTGCTACATTGTGAGGAAAAATCGTGGCATGCTTTATACAGCCGCGATTTGCGATGTTTTGTAGCCCATGTTTCCCTAATGGAGCCTGCCTTACTGTGGTGCAATACACAGTAGGAAGTCCTACTGTTTGTCCCTAAAATAAGCCCTGGCTACATTATGTAAAACAATACATTACCTAACAGGCGCTGTCGCCTCCACCGCACTTCTCCCCCCGAAGCTTTGCCGGGCTTGTTTGTAGTCTTCAGCCTCTGCTTCCTGGTCAGGAGGTTCAAAAATCCCGCCTCCGGGAAGCGCTCGCTCTGATTTAAAGTTATTTATTTTTCAATTGCAAAAGAAAAAAAAAACAACTAAAGTGATGCAACGTGAAGGTGTTAAACTTGCTGACCATTTCCACACTCATGTATTTTCCTTTTTTAATTTTTTTTTTCAGTCCTCTGTCCTTGGATCTGGATTTGGTGAGATTGGGTCTTCAAAACTGACAAATTCTGCTGGATCCCAAATACTGGAGCAGCTGAAGAACCCGGGTCTGGGGCAATTCCCAACCCAAAGCTCTCAGAGTGGCGCTACCACGAACCCCTCTTCCTCGTGGGACATAAAGCCTGTGCCGCAGCAATCTGTGCTTGCTCAGTTTGGTAAGAACAGACCTTTAACACTAGTGCAATATTAGTCATGCTAATATTGTCACAAGCTGATGAGGTCTCCCTGTGCCCCTACCCCCCCTCCCCTTCGCCCCACACTTTCATGTTTATTCTACCGCAACCATCACTTTCCCTGCAAATGACTGACAACAGACCCGTCCTTGAAAATCTTGGTCATTTGTATGAGTCTGTAAAGAGATCTGTGTTTAATAATGTGGCTATGAGCCAGAGGCTTCTAAGACCCAAATAAACTTGTGCCCGGTAATAATCCTCCTTATTAATCCTGTAAGCACATTACTGGTCTCGTTCATAGCACTTGAAGGTGGTCTGCTCTTTGATTGACCCTTGTTTGTTAATGATAGCAGCAGTTGTGTACTTTTGCTATATCAAGAAGTCTTTCAAATCCTCTTCATCGTGACTGCTGACTTACTGTTTGAAATGGCCTATAGTCCTAGCTAGAAAGTAAGGAGTTGTTTGTCTATCCGGAGCACAATGATGTTCATCTTTCCAAGCACATATCTGAACTGTGTCTGTGGAGAACAAGAATTCTGAGTGATCCGGATACCAGTTTCATTGTCTAATTTTGGGTGTAATCTTACAGCTGAGATGTAGTTTTTAAAAAGGCGTTTTCCGGGTAAAAAGTATTGATGACCTATGTTCACTGGAGGTCATCAATAGTTTGCCATGGTCCTGCCGGTTGGGATCCCCAGCGATCATCTGATAGCCCGACCTGCTGTCAGTGCAGTGGGGCCAGACGTCATTGGGACCAGAAATGCCATAGCGAACTTTGCTCCCATTGGAATCAATGGGAGCTGAATCCTCCTATTGCACTTCTGCTTCCGACCCTGCTGTCAGAGGCAGGAGTGCCAAAAGTGTAATAGCCGGCTTTAGCCCACATTAATTTCAATGGGAGTGAAGCAGCCTATGGTACTTCCGCTCCCGACCCCAGTGACCACCTCTGGCCCTACTGCAGTGACAGCTGGCCAGATCAGCTGATCGCTGGGATTCCGAGCGGCGGATCTTCAGCTATTAACCATTAATTACCTATTCTGAGGATAGGCCATAAATAGTTTTTGCTCAGAAAACCTCTTTTAATATACTTTGGATGCACATTTATTATAGCCCAACTATAGAAATAATACAAGCACAACAGGGGAAGTTTGAGAACTGCATTTCATACTTCGGTTTTAAATGAGATCACCACAGGCGCAGGATGTGCCTGATGTATGAAGCCTTGCATTTTGACCATCCATACACCTAAAAGAAATCAGTCATCAGCAAGTTGGGGTCGATTTCTGGTATAACGTGCGTGAGTTTCTGGCATAAAATTAGACATATCTATCAGGACCGTGCGGCCAATCCTCCTCCACCCCCCTCCAAACTGATGTGGGCTTGCTTAAATGTAAAATGTTAGATATTTTGTGAAAGTAAGGCTTGTGCCAAAAACTTGTCATTTTTACACCTCTTAGCATCATAAATTCCCCCAAATAGTCTTATGATGAGAAGTTGCAGACTGTTTTTACCACTGTCTATTTCTGTTTAGTGTATTGGACTGGTCCTGTTGCTTTCATATTTACTTGTACTACTTATCTTGCTGATTTTTAAGGTTCTTTTATATTACCCAATTTATTAACATTCTTCCATTTTGTTCACCTAAAAATTGCACTGTGTAAAAGGGCCAATGATCAGCTGACAAACGAACACTTGTTCATTGCCGATCCTTGATTTTTTTCCTGAGCTGTAGAAGTTCTTGTGTGAACAGGGAGATGTACAGCTGGATTATGGGGACAGGCAATTTAAAAAAAATAAATAAAAAATTATATATATATTATGCGCATCACGTACAGTGGACAGCAATAAGCTGTTTGGTTGCTGAATCGGTATGACTACAGGTGCTGGTTGATTATGGCTAGCAGAAGCTGCAGTTGGTAAGACGGACCATGTTATCAGGCAGAGTACAGAGGGGTTTGGTTTAGGGGATATGGTATGCCTCCCTGAAGAGGTAAATTTTTAGAGCTCGCCTGCAGTTTTGTGTGTCAGGGATTGCCCGGATAGTTTTGGGTAGCGCGTTCCAGAGGACAGGTGCTGCTCTGGAGAAGTCTTGGAGGTGGGAATGAGAGGTTCGCATTAAGATGCGCTTAATCAGATTTAGTTAGCGGAGCGGCAGGTGGCTGATCAGCCGAGAGTGGTTGAGGGCAACAGTGAGTGTTTTTAGTGTGTCCACAGTGAGAAAGGGGTGAATTCTTGCGACGGTCTTGAGGTGCAGGTGACATGTTCAGGCAAGAGATTGGATGTAGGGGGTGAAGGAGAGATCGGGGTCGAATATAACCCCAAGGCAGTGGGCGTACTGGAAGTTATGGTGGTGCCAAAAACGATCGTACTAACAAATGGTCTGTCCTCACAGCAGCGATCCTAAACCAATCACCCGGCATTTGTTTGCATCAGGCCCTTGTAAAACGACCTTTAGCGTGTGTAACATGCTAAAGACTTGTGAGCATTGTGTTCCGTGTGCTGTAACACAGGACTAGACCTTGTAAACACAGGACTATTTATACCAGGAAGCTTGTGGGACTGCTGCTTACTGCCTGTGTCAGGCCTGCATTGTTTCCTATGGCTGAACTAGTCCGGTATGACAAGCATTCCTTTTTATGCTAGACTTCCTCTTGCAGCGTGCTTCCACCATAATAAGTTTACTTTAGCTTGAGGTGGCTTCTCAGGAAAGCAGAGGATAGCAAAGATAATAAATGTCTTCCACGTCTCTTTGCAGCAGTCTACGGTCAGTGGGGGCAAGGCACTTTCCCTTAAAATCATTTTTCCTGTAAACAGGGGAAGAATGTAGTGCGAGGACAATCTTGTCTAATGGTCATGCACAGATACTCCCACGTGAAGATGTGTACTTTTTCATAATTGCGTATGCTTAGTGGTGGTGCATGTTTGTTAGCATCATCCATTGTGTGCTCTGGAGCGCTCTCGCCTCCTGTAGGTGGTGATCAGTATTGAATTGATCTCAATAACTTCACAGGATTTCCATGTTAAACAGTTTCTCTTCTCCTTTCTTAATTCAGACTTCAAATCGCAGCCCGAGCCGTCACCCGTGCTGAGTCAGCTCGCACAGCGGCAGCAGCACCAGATACAGCCAGTTACAGCACCCCCTCCTGGTCTGGAGACCTTCTCCTCACAGGTCAAACTGCGGGAAACTTCTCCAGTGGACAGCTCTACCAACGTTAGCAAAATGATTCAGCTCCCCAACCTGTCCTTGGACTCCCAGGCGATGTCTGTACAACAGACCCAGCAGCAGAAACACATAAAACCCCAGAAACGGAGGATACCACCCACTTCAAAGGTCAGCATCCTGAAGAGCAGTCCTTTTTGTTCTGCGAGCTACAATTCATTGGTCAGTGCATGGTTTGTTCGTGATATATTTTTTTAATGATTGCGTCAGTAAAGGCTTTTTCCAGTAACTATGACTCTAGCCCACACTATGGTTTTGCTCCGTCTGTTTTGTGATCTGTTTGACGGCATTTTATCTTAACATTATTCTGCTATGTACTTTGTTGCAATTACCTTGGCTACTGAATATACACAAGGAACATTCGTCGTCTCAGACCTGTCCCCATTTTATGTTGCATGAGATTTCTCACCCTGAAAATCTATGTGCAACATTTAGTTCTCGCATTTTTATAAATTGTGCGTGACACACCACTTATGTCATTGTGGTGGTATCTATTACTACTCTTTGTCTTGTACTCTCCTTTCAGTTGGTGCAAATTAAGGCACCCCAGATATACAACTTGCTGCCACTACCCTGTTTCCCATAAAATAAGATCTACCCCAAAAATAAGTCCTAGCATGATTTTTGAGGAGGCTTGAAATATAAGCCCTAGTTACAGTTCATTTAAAAAGTCAATAGGAATGCTTTAGGTGCATGAAAAAGGCTGTAAAAACGCAATTGCTGAATTTTTTTTACAGAGATTTTAATGCAGGTCATCTGAGTCACTTACCCAGTAGACTTGGTTCAGATCCTTCCAGCTACTCTCCACAGCCCCAGCGTAGTTTCCGCAACTCAGGCAATCATAGCAGCTCTCTAAGAACCAATCACAACCCTCGCTTTGTGGAGGCGGGATTTATGACTCCTGTAACCAGTAAGTGATCCTGTGTTGGCGGCCGAGGGCTTTGTCAGTGTTTTTACTGCTCAGAATATGCAGTAAGAACTCTTAAAAACAACAAAGGTCTGAGCGCTCTAATGTGAGCGCCCTTAAGGGTTGGAAGTACCGGGTTCTTTCTCACAGATCAGGTAGTCCTGCTGTCATCAAAATAAGACGTCCCCTGAAAGTAAGCCCTAGCACATCTTTTGGTGCAAAAATTAATATAAGACCCTGTCTTATTTGGGTGGAAACTGGGTAATTACTGAGTTCTGGGTTACTAGGCACTCATTAACGTTCCTAAGCTCAGGTCACTGCTATAAGCCACAGTCCAGTACATCCACATCTGTAATGTACTTTACTGCTCATTTTGGCCAGTTCCATGAGTTTGCCCTTACTCAAAAATAAACCCCATTACGTTTCACAACCATATTACCACTTTTATTACACCATCTGATTTTTTTTTTTTTGTATTTACCAAGTCCACTACCAAAAATGTAATCCTAATGCCATAATTCTGTTAACTAAACCTATTCAAGGTTCTTGTGGTTGAATGAAGTGCATACAGTGTGTTACGTTTTATTTGTATACAATCCATCCTTCTATCATGTGGTAAGTATAAAGTGATATGGGTACAGGAAATAACATTTGGGGGAGATTCTTAAGCAAATAATCTTGAGGACTGAATTCCTTGGCTGGGCCTGGAGATAGTGCTGACCTGCTATTGCCCCCAGGATTAATGTGTGTTATTTCCCCTTAGATCCCCTCGTCTGCAGTGGAGATGCCAGGATCTGCTGATGTCACAGGATTAAATGTTCAGTTTGGAGCCCTGGAGTTTGGATCAGAGCCCTCTTTGCCTGAGTTTGGCTCAAATACAAGTCCTGATAATGCAAGTCAGACGACAAACAACTTGTATTCAAAAAGCATAAGGTGAGGGGGGGGGGGGTGTCTTTAGCTCCATCAAATCTTTAGTGTAGCATTTGTCATTCATTGTTCACGACACTAAAAGGAAATTATTGCTATTTTTGCATTAACCCATTAAGCACCAAGGGGCGTAAATATTCAACGCATTGCCCTGGGCTTCTGCTGCCTTTTACTGAAGGAAAAAAAAAAACGATTTGCCACCCCCCACCCCCCCAGAGGTCTTATATGATATCATGAGGGACATAGATGTTAAGAAGAAAAAAAAAGTAATAATCAAAGATTACACTAATTATATATCAAAATGGCAAATCCATTCCTATACTTTATTTTCTCTTATCATAAATGATTTAAAAAAATAAAGAAATAATAAATTAAAACTTTTTGTGCACATTACCCTATCTAAAATAATCTGGAATAACATTTTGTGAACAGATATTTAAAAAATAGCCCCATACTTGATGAAAAAAATAAAACGGAAATCATTTTGGATGGCCAAGAGAAAAAGTAAAGCCTGAAACCACCACACGGGAGGAAAAACGCCAAAGTGTCTGGTCCTTTAGGACTTGAAACCCTTAAAGACCGGAGTGTTTAAGTGGTTGTTCGAAAAAAGTACTTATTCCTTATGCTGTGGATAAGGCATAAGTACTTGATCGGCAGGGAACCTAAATGAAAAGAGTGGTAGCCATATGTGTGTACTACCACTCCAATTCTGTCAGTGGGACTGCCATGGATAGTAGGGACGGGGCCTCGCATGGTTCAGTGTGTTAAGGCAGCAAAATGCAGTCTTAAGCTCTCGCTCATGACCCGAAGGTTGCAATTTCAATCCCTGCATGGTTCAGGTAGTTGGCTCAAGGTTGACTCAACCTTCCATCCTTCTGAGGTCAGTAAAAGGAGTACCCAGTTTGATGGGGGGGGGGGGGGGGTAATAAATAAAATTACCTGAAAGCGCTGTGAAATAAGTTGGCGCTATACAAATAAATCCCTTCCGTAGAGTTGTAGATCTGTCTACCTTATGTTTTCTCTTCAAGCTCCACTAGGGGTCCTAGTACTGATATTTCAATTAACGGGTCTGTTAAGCTTGGTAAAAGTGAAGGTGCTATCATAATAGATGCTTTATACATGCTGTTTTGTGAGTAAACTCACTCATTTCTTTCTAGTGAGTCCCTGAATACCTCTTTGCCAATATCAAGTACTGTGCAGGAGCCAACCTACACCTCGCCAGTAATCACCACTTCCAGCCACAGCAACTCCACACAGAGCACCAGTCCAGTCACAATCTCCTCCTCTTCCTCTTCTTACGACCAGACGTCTGTGCACAACAGAATAGGATACCAAAGCTCCATTTCGGCCTCTGAGGTGGTACCTGTCACTGTAAGCTCCCTTTTCAAATATTTTATATATATTAACCCCTTAACGACCGGGCCATAGTGTTTTTACGTCCTGCAGCTGCAGGACGTGTATGGAGGGAAGTAGCGCCGCTATCTCCCTCCATACAGCGCGGGCGTCAGCTGTTTATTACAGCTGACACCCGCGGGCAATAGCCGCGTTCGGCCGAACGCGGCTATTAACCCTTTAAATGCCGCTGTCAATTCTGACAGCGGCATTTAAATCCCCCGAACGCTGTTTGGGGGTCCCGCACGCCCCTCCCCCGGTGAGATCGGGGGATCCGTGCAAAAATAAAAAAGTTATGGCACGCACAAGATGACCGCAGAAAATAATTGAAAAAAATTTAATATCTTTAAAAAAAATACAAGTACTACAGCAAAAACAATACTATATAAGTTTGGTATCGTAGTAATCTACTGACCCATAGAATAAAAATATCAGGTCGTTTTTGTTGCAGTTTGTGCGTCGTAGAAACAGGACGCACCGAAAGATGGTGGAATGTCGTTTTTTTTTCCATTTCTCTCCGCTAAGAATTTTTAAAAAGTTTTTCAGTACATTATATGGTACAATAAATAGTGCCATTGAAAAATACAACTCGTCCCGCAAAAAACAAGCCCTCATACAGCGACGTCGATGGATAAATAAAGGAGCTACGATTTTTTAAAAGGGAGGAGGAAAAAACGAAAATGGAAAAAAGCAAAAAAGCCTGGTCACTAAGGGGTTAATAAGCTTGACACTCAAAGGGGCTTTTTGTTTAACTGCCCTATGTATTGTAACATAGGAAAGGTGATTTTTGTTTTTTGGGTTTTTTGTTTTTTTTTAGTTCTACCTTATGTCGCATTGGAAGGCAGGGATAGTGTCACTAAGGATCCTTTTACACTGGCTGATCCAGTGGGATTTTCGTTCATCGTTCTGTTTAAATACATGCCCTGACTTAATGACGAACGAGAATTTGTTCGCTTTTCGTTTGTCGTTCAGTTTCTGCATGCATAAAACTGAACAGATTGGCTGGTGTCAACAGGCCCGTCGTTCACTAGTGAGTGACTGCCTGTTTACTGTGAATAGAGGCAGGGCGGCCCAGAACAATCTCTGGCCCGCTCTGCATCCATTCACTCAGCGATGATCGTTCCTGTGCTTTTATGCAGGAACACGCAATCACTGGGACGACCTGTGGGGCATCTGGACCTGACAGTTTGGCCTGTTTAAAAGGACCCTAACCCCATTCTGCCTAATATGAAGTGCAGAGAAATGCTGATTAATACGCTGGACAGTACAACTGCTGGGGCAACCTTGTGATGCCTGCAGAGCCTCATGCATGGGTCCTTTTTAATTTCACCTTACTTATGATTATAATTATGCTAGTTACCTCACCTACACACATAGATAGGAGAGGTTTGTGAATTTGAGCTATTATTTTACTAAGCTTTTATTCTTTAATCTTGATTTTAGAACGGACATAATGGAATTCGGGCACAAGTGTCTTTGAACAGTAGGTACACTTTTGTGAACGCTACCTGAATTTGATTTCCCCCTGATGTATGCAGCAATAAAGCAGCCCTCTGGTTTCAGGACAAAATTGTTCCCCAGATAGGAGGGGGTATATTACCTGCAATTGTTCTTCTCTGCTGTTTCCAGGCAGGCTGCAGCAATTTTCTGACTACCTATTGCGCATTTTACGCTGCACTTTGTTTTTGCCAGAGCTGATCACGTGAGCTGCTCTGTCCAATCAGAACTGGTGGGGTGCATTGGTAGTCTAACACTACTAATGCACTGTGTGGAATTAAATAGTCTAAAGATTGTCAGCCATCTTAGAGCCCAGCCACACCATCTTCTGCACCATCCATTTCAAGTACAGAGTACAGCAGTGTGTCCCGGCCTGACTGCGGACCTCCAGACCTGAACTTGGAACATCATGCATGCTTATGATTCTTTGAGTTTGGGTCTGGAGACCCATGGTCAGGCCGTTGCACACTGCTACACTCTGAAGTGAAATGGATGGTGCAGAAGATACTGTGGCCGGGCCCTTAGATGGCCACGAATAGGATATGGAAACAGAGGTTTAGAGGGAGGGCAGAGATAAGTTGCAGGTAATGTACCCTCCACCCTCTTCTGTCCCAAGAGAATTTTGTTCTTATACCGGCAGGTCGCATGAATATAAACCTGGCGTCATTGAGAAAGCTTATTCATAACTGCAGCCTTCCTTGTGGATCCCAGGGGTTTACCCATGCTGTGAGACTAGTGCTGCTGAACAACACAACGATCGTTCAGTTCAAGCACACAGTCTTCTGCCAGCTCCGGACTGACGTCCTCTCTTAAAGCGGTGGTTCAGGATTTTAAAAAAAACAAAAAAAAAACAGTACCAAGAACAGGAAATGTGTGTTAGATAAAATTTTTAAATTAACTTATATTCACCTGTTGCTTTACCCACCAGTCTTTAACTTGTACTGCGGCGATGATGTGCTGTACATGCGCATGTTAACAATGCTGCCAAATGCTGGCTTGCATGGTGATGCCTCCAAGTAAGGTGGTATACTGCTGATGCCAGTGGTTGGCTGCAGCTGTCATGTATGCATGTGCAACACATCACCAGTAAAAGATAGCAGGGAATCAACAGTTGACTGTGTAAGATTTTTGTTTTACAATATTCCCTGCTTTTAGTTAAAAAAAAATATATATTTTTTTAAACCATGGACAGCTTTTTTTAATCCTTAGCAAACAGTCTTGCTATTCTAATCGTCTTCAGCGCACAGCTGGCACATGGCATTTGAGATGCAGCCAAGTTCTTAATGTCTAATTCGTTTTTCCCCGGTACTCTGAACAGGTTCCATAATTTGAGACTATAAGCGAATGTTTGTTACATGCAGATACCGCCTTAATAAGTGCACCTTCAGGCATGAGGGAGCTTGTCCTAAATCTTTTTTGTTTCTTTTGAACATATATCCTCTGGAGATCCCATACTTTAATAGGTTTTATAGTACTTGGTAAACAGTTGTCTTAAAGGGAACCTGTCATGCCCCCGCAGCACCATAAACTAGGTTACATTAGGGGTTGTGACAGGGTGATGTATTCTTTTTAAACCCGCCACTCCCTTAATCCAGCGGTGTCCCCCTGTTGAAGGCAAAAGCTTAAAGGCTCAATGTCGCATCCCCTAACGGCACCATAACTTAGTTTATTGTGCTGTGGGGAAGTGAGCAGTTCCCTTTTAAACCTACATTTTCAAACCCTTTGTATGCTTGCCGGGCACTTGTGCCAGAACCATAGTGGAGGGGACAGTGTTTTACAGTCTGATCTGTAGGGAGGTTAAGGGTATATGCACCATTTGTTTACCTTTTAGGTAATTTGAAATTAATGAAAACGGACACTTTCACTCAAAACTGTTCATCAGGTGTAGTCCAACAACGAACGAGCCTTTTAGCCAACTGATGACAAACTGTTAGTCTGGAGAGCAATCTGCCGCAACTGAAATTTTTGTTCTGTAGTCCAAGCAAAATCCTGTCATTTGTCTTTCGCCCGGAGTCATTGAACAGGTGGTATTGTATCTTGATGACAACGGAACTGGTGGGTGTTCCAGAGGAGAAGGCGGTTTGACAGCCAGGTGACGCCCCCTGTATGTGATTGGCTGCAGTCGTGCCTGCACATTTTAGGGCTCACAGGTGGGTTATGTGCACTTCTGCCACTCACAAGCTGCTTTTTGGAGTGTTCTGCTGTTCTGCCCCTGCTGTCAATCTAACTAGTGCTGGCCTCCGCTGGCATTTACCCCGCTGGAGGTGTAAAGTACTGTGGCACTCCCGACGCCACAGGCATTGTCCATGTGCTGTGCTGCGGCGCCCCTGCTCGTGCCCCGTCTCTCAGTGTAGCCGCTGCAGGCGGACGCCATTGCCACTGTCACCGCTACAGGCTGCATGTGGTGCAGATCCCCTGAACCCCACAGGCATACTCCCCAATGAAGCTACCGTGTCCAGCGGCACTCCTGCCCCCGCTATCACTGTATCCGCTGGCGCCCTGGCAGCTGCACTGTGAGTGTGGGCGACGGTGGAATTGTATCTCCCCTTACCAGCTCCCGGAGCCGCTGTCAAACTGCATGCCATCTGCGTGTCAGCGGAGACCCCAGGACTCAGTGGGTGGACAGGAGAGGTGCAGCACTGCAGGGAAAACTGACGCCGGAGTGATGATTGACTGCCGTGACTTGTGAGTCGGAGCACGGGGAGCGCGCCCTGCAACCAATTATAAACAGGGGGCATCACCTGGCTGTCTAACAGCCTTTACCTTCTGCACACCCACCAGTTTCGGTGGTGTCAAGGTACAATAATAACCATTGAATATGCATGGCCAATTTGGAACAACTGTAACGGCTGATGTGGCCTAAAATGTTTAGCTGCATCAGTGAAGCAATCATTTGCTCAGTGATTTGTACATCCTCAACTTCTTCTGTCTAATGCCATATTTACATGGAACGAGCTGTTGGGTAAAAAATGCCCGCCGGCTCGTCCCAGTGATACCCGCTCCTCTGCTGTAGCATTCAGTTTTCTGTGTGCAGAAATTGAACTGAACGTTTCTTGTTTAGTCGCTGCCTGCGTTTACACGGGACAACGATCTGTCAAATTCCCGCAGGAGGGTAGAAATTTGAGCAATTCTGAATGATGCTCCCGTGTAAATGGGCCATTATGTGTCTGGTAACCTTTAGCTACAAAGCTTGTACACATAAACCTGGAGAAAAGGGGCTGTTGTACAAACCTTGCCTGTGAGCAGGTAATCTGATCAGACATGTCCCCGGCTCTGACTTTCCGTATGAAGCATCTGCTTTGTATTAGGTACTCGCTGTTCCCCTCTTGCACATTGTCGTCAGTCAGTCTCCTGTTTACACACACAGAGCTGTTACTATAGCAGGCAGCTGGCACGTGGCCATGTCCCATCATGTGGCTCCTTTTTTTACTTTTGAAATGTTTGCAGGGAAATAAACCACCTAAAGAGATTCCGTACATTTTATTAAGGGATTTTAAGTAATACAAAAAAAAGTGCCGGGCAGCAGATAATGGTGTAAAATAGAAAAAGCTTTACTCTCTTTTCCAATGGCCTTCGCCATCCAGTGCTGCTGGTCTAATCCGTGAAGTGACTGCTGTGGTCCCGTGACGCCCAACCAGTTATGGGCCATAGCTATCGCACCCCATTCATGAGTGACCTGAGCGGAGACGTGAGCTTATTAAAGGCGGCACGTGACTGCTGCAGTCACTTCAGCGATTGGAGTGGTAGTGCTGCATTAGAAAGGCGAAAATATATATATTATATATATTATAAAAATTTTCCCTCTTCTACTGTACACCTTTACCTGCCCAGCTGTGTTGTCCTATTTAACACTCTATGTAAAGAGGACTTCCTTGGCCTTCCCAGTCCCCTTCATTTTTCTTCTAACTCCCTAGGGCACATCCCTACTATGGGCTCCCCTCTTCCCCACACCTGTGCTGAGACGACGGCTCCTCCCCTGCCACCTTCCTCCCGTCACAGCTAGCAGCACCTGCCCTGTAGGCCTGCACTTCTAATGTAGGTCCTGCCTCACAGGCTGAAGCTGGTGGGTGGGGCTTCCTGTTTGCACCCTGGGAGAGGGTTGTGACTTCCTCCCTGTAGCACATAGACTATTGGCCAAGTCCTGCTCTATAACCCTCTGCCCTAGGTCCTTCCTTCTCCGTAGATAAATGGAGTCTGTCAGCTTGAACACGCTGTTCAAACTGCAAGCATCATGTTATAGAGCAGGAGGAGCTGATTGATATATAATTTTATAGGAAAGATTCAGTTTAACTTGTATTATATTCCTTTTATATCTCTGCTCATTCTGAGCTGAACAGTCCAATGGGCGGAGCTATCAGTGATTGACAGCTGTCTGTGTATGACTGCGCACACAGTTGGCTGTACATCACTGACATGATTATGCGGTGATTGCAGGCATATGCCACCAAGTTCCCTTCCATAGAAGGAATATATGCATGACTGCTAGACTCTTCTGACTACGTAGTGCTTGCAAGTATCTACCAGTCACATACTGCACATACTGCCTTTACACAATGGGTCTCTGTATTACTGCTAGACTCTGTATAGGACATGGTTGCTAGCATCAGGCAGTCACATTACATTCCCCATCTATTACTGTGAGACGCTGTGTTGGACGTGGTCTACAGTATTGCCTTCCATAGGACAAATACCTGCGTTACAGCTAGATTCTATATACCATCATTGCTATTGGAAAGGCATCTGGTCATTTCACTGCTTTCTTCCATGAAAGCATTATTATACCTCACTCTCCACCTTGGATGTATTTTAACAGACTGTCCACAGAATGGCTTACGCCTCCCTCACACAGGCATTTTTGTACAGAGTTTAGCGCTGCTTTTTCAGCATAGCGCTAAACGCTGTACAACGTTCCTGCAAGGCTGAAAACGTGGCTTCTTTAACGCTGAGCTTTGACAGCGTTGCATCTTCTATTTTTGGCAGTTTTCGGCCTTGCGTTGCCCATTGAAATGCATGGGCAACGGTTTCAGCGCTGCCAAAAACGCGGCACAACTTGGTACCGCACTTTTGGCGGCGCTAAACATCCCAGTTACACTGCCTGTCAAAAAAAAAAATTTCCTACACACACACAGTAGCCCTAGTGATGCTGCCCAGCCAGAGGCCAATAGCATCCCTCCCATTGGGTCAGGAATAGGTAATCTGGCATCATGAGGCACAGGTTTCATTGCAAAAGGTATATCTGGATACAGAATTTTATTTTTCTGTTTACTGGAGAAACCTTTGTTATTTCTGCATGACAAATACCAGTCAGTATGGGGGTCTCCTTGTTCTCGCCACACCATCGAAATGGCGAATGGCATCCTACTCTGCCTTTCAGCCACTGAGTGAGATGAGTGTTACATGACACACAGATGATGTGCGGTGCCACTTCTTATCTTGGTCACTAAGCTTTATTCCGAAATACTTGTGATAGGCACATTTTACCAAGGATGTTATTTCCCCCCCACTGTGTCTTTGTTGTGAACTGTCCGCAGACATAGCAGACATTGTCTGGCTTGTTCAGTCATCTGCGCCGCTCAGCCATATTGTTATTAAATTTTGAAAAATAGTCCCTGTCTAACCAATGACCCATAAAAATACAGTTCATTAATTACAACTTTTTGGTTGATCCGCAGCGTTTCCGGCACATTGAAACACACCTTTTATATGTTACATAGACCTCCCCTTATAGTGTTCAGTCAGTGCGTGGTGTAACAGTGACTGCGAAATAGTTGCACAGTCACTCTTGTTCTTTTTATACTGGACCATCTGGCCTTCCTGGTTCCCTTAGCTGATCACTTTTCAGTGGACTATCTTCCTCCCCAAGGAGAGAGTCTGGTCCATCCTTTTTAACACTTGGGTACAGATTCCTCTAGAATTCCCTCTTGCAGTCATTGTCCTGCAACTTTTAAGTCTTTTCTCATTCACTACATCTCCCCGCTGCCCTTTCTTTGCTCGAGTCAGTTGAAGAATGCAATCCAAGAACCACCAACGGCGCCAGGGTCACATCAAAGTTGTCCACCGTCTTGTGGCAGATTGACTCCCAGATGGCGGTTCTATTGGCCTGCTGTATTCCAGGAGTGGACAACTAGATGGCCAACATCTGCGATCGAGATCAGACCACCTCAGAGGGTGAACTCTCCTCCTCTTGAGAAGTAGAAGTCCTTTTTAACATTGATTCTACCATAATCTTGGCTTGCCTTGCCTAATAGAGGTGAGATTAAACTGGGCTTTGGATTTTCCTGCCTGGTCTTCAGCCTTGTTGACGGTTGAGTTCTGTCCCTTCCCTCTCCCCTCGGATATTGGGTGTCCTGTGCAAGGCATGGCTCTTACCGTAGGTACCGTCTAGCCTATGGGTTTTCTGGGGATCTTAATCTGAGCTGTGATGTTCTTCAGGAAGCTACTTACACAGATAATCCACCCACTCTAAAGTCGTCCCATCTTCCATGTTCCGGTGCACTGTTTGCCCTTACATGATTTATGTTAGGGTTACCTGCTGAAGGCCAAGCACATCAATCTATTTGGTAGATGCCATTCCATTAGAGCAATAGCGTTTCTTTGTCAATCAACAACAGCTTCATCCACCCTGATGATAAGGACACTTTCAAGGCTTCGCTTTTTTTCTTCTTCTAAGTTTTTTACTTTAATGCATTCCTTTCTGATCACATGGGTGCCAGCATAGTAACCGTACTCTCCTTCTTTTTTACCCACTCCTTGGAAAGTGCTCTGGAACGTCCCAAGGTTTTGCTGTGTGTCCCATCCCCAATCACCCCCCGCCCCTTCAATGAGAGACAAGAAAACAGGACTCTTGTTACTTACTCAAGATACATTTTTTTTGTTTATTGGGGACATGGCCACTACCCAAATATTCATTTTTCATGGCCCCTGGTTCTTTTCAGAAGTCCTTTCTGAATCTTACACGGTACCATTGGTTTTTTTTTTCTTACTAGGGTCTGTATTTTGTGGTGTTAGTGTTTCTGCTACTGCTTATGTAAAAACCGATGTAGCTCAGTGCCTCCAGGAGGGGTGTAGCTGGGGGGAGGAACTAGCACTCTTTTGTGCTTGGTGTCCGCCCCCGCTGGCAGCAGTTATACCCAAGGACTCGCTGTGTCCCCAATGAACAAGACGAGAAATGGATTTTACGGTAAGTAACACAAATCCTGTTATTTCAGTCCTCGCTTCAAAAGGCGCAGGACTCCTGAGCAATGGCGCCTTTTTTTTTTTTTACTTCTCTTTACATTGTGTGACCTGCATTCTCGGAGCTTGTGAATTCTATTGTAAACTTGATTGGAAGTAATATTCTATGAAAAAAGTGACCCTGGATGTGACTTACTATCTGTGGATAAAGAAGGCTGTTGTCTTATGTCTGTCCTCTGGTTACAGCTACTTCCAATGTACCATCCGTGAAGTCTGAGAACTCTCAGAACCTGTCTTCTGTAGGGTCTCTGACCAGTCCGGCCTCCACCGCCTCCTCCCTCCTTCCAGCAGTGTCTCAGCAACACACGTCCGCTGTGTCACTTTCAAGCTTACCGCAGCCTAGCGACCTGTCAAACAGCTCCCTCTCTCAACTCAACAGGTACGAAACCACAAAACTTCATTTGCGGTAAATGCAAAAGACAGTGATGGTAAACCAAGCACATATCTGACTTTGTATGTGGACACATCTCTTGCTGAGTCTATTCTTAAATGGCCTGTTCACGTATCACTTCTCATTTCTGTATACGGTCATCCTAACACCATGTCTCTATTTACCCTTCTAGCACTTTGTCTGGGCACCAGAACAGCCTTCCTGCAGCATCTGTATTGTCAGCGGTTTCCCATGCGGTAAGTTCTTCTACTCTTGTTTTTCCTGATGTGTATTAAATGGGCTGTTCAGGACTTTTACTTTTGATGGCCTATCTTTAGCATAGGTTATCAATAGTTAATCGGCAGAGGTCCGCCGCTCAGGATCCCCAATGATCCCTGGGTCACACTGTCAGTGTGGACAGCATCGGAAGCGGATAGCGCTGTCCGTACTCCAGCAGCCTGGGTTGATACTACAGGCATAGCTGCCATTGAATTCTCAGTTGGTGCTGTGCCTGTAGGACCAATTTGGGCTGCTGCAATGTTAACAGCACTATCTGCTTCCACTGCTGTCGGCACTGACAGCATGCCCAGCGGAGAACCCAAACGGTGGCCCCCCGCCAATCTACTGTTGGTGACCTATCCTGAGGATAGATGATCATTAGTAAAAGCCCTGGACAAGCCTTTTTAATATGAAGTAGCTTCTGTAGCTGGGAAAAGATCTGAGCAATCTAAACCTCCCCCATTCTTCCTATAGCATACGAATGTGGAAAACACAGTAGTATCCCTCCAGCCCAGCACAACTTTCTCTACGGCCCCCACATCGGCGACAAGCACCACCTCTTCTGTTGTCAGCCTGGGTAACAGTATGAACACTACAAACAGCTTGGGCCTGAGCGTTCCCAGTGTCAGTGTGCCAGCAGCTGCCACCTCCACCCGGGCTGCTCCGCTGGTCTCTTCAGGTAAGAGGCTACAGCCATCAACAGTAGACATTGTAGTATTAGTCTTTCTTGGGTAAAATATGACTTTTTGTTAGTGCTCCCACCAGCATTATCACTGAACATATCTACGTGTCACTCCGCCTGTCGCCACAATGTTGCTTTATCAGAGTAGCCTATGTGAGGGAATCTTCTTTTGGTGGGCGGGGTGTTACTACCGCAGGCTTCTTTTGCTAGGTGAGTGTCTGCTGAACCCTTCTTAGGCTGTATGCCAGCCGACGTTGTTGGGAAAGGTTGCGTTTTGCTCCGATGATTTTATTCTGCATGTCACCCTCCGCATTTACCAAAGTTTCAGCAGTGGAAAAGAAAGCAAAATTTCACAGGTGAACGTTATTCATATTACTTGGGCATCACAAAATCTGCTCCAATGAAATGTATTTATTTCTTTTTTTAACGAGTTGTTTTTCGCCTGACGTAAGCTTTTCCCCAACAACGCCGGCTGGCATACCAGCACTCGGACCCTCTCCAATCACATAGTTATGCCCTCTCATGTGGATAGGAGATAACTTTGTCTTGACACAACCCCTCTAAGATAGCTTGGACATGTTTGGTTATTATGGAGGCATCAGTAGAAATTACATTTCTGTAGTTGAGTTGAGGTTTCATAAAACCTAACATTATGGTTATGGTCAGCAATGGAAAAAAAATAGAAGTTTTCCAGCAGCTCAGTCGGTATAAGAGGATTGCTTTGTTTCAACGTTCCAGTAAAAACCCAGCATGAGTATTTTAAACGCCTACATGTTTCAGCAGAAGTTCTTAGTCATGGTATAAGGGCTTATATTTAAAACATGAAGGTGCTTAAAATACTCATGTTGGTTTTTTATCTATGTATTAACTGGAATGCTGAAGTAAAGCAATCCTTGTATACCGACTGAGCTGCTGGAAAACTTCTATTTTTCTTCCATGTTTGCTAGCATTGGTTCTCTGCTTCCGTGCACTCGGTAGGGTGGAATACCAAGGCTGGGTGAGCTGACCACTTCTCCAGTGTATTATGGTTAGATACTATCGCAACAGACATTCAGAATTTCTTCATTTATTTTTCCTTTTTTTTTTTTTTTCTCCCCTCCTTTTCCAGGAAAAGCGCCACCCAACCTGCCGCAGGGAGTCCCCCCTTTGTTACACAATCAGTACATAGTAGGACCTGGAGGTCTCCTGCCGGCATACCCAGTAAGCCAAGCCCATTGTGTGTCGTGTTGAGAGAAGTTTACTTTTGTGGTGTGGATGTAGGCAGTGATGTCCATGCTTTTTGGATGTGGTTGATGCAGTTTCACCCTTTCAATTTACTATTACTGTCTGAATGAGTCCATGCTTTGTAAAGACTGTATGTTTGATGATGGGAGAAAATAAGGTTCGGGAGAGATGAAGCTATTTATTTAGGTTTGTGGTTACTGACACCTCCTCATCTGTTATTTCTCCCTGGATTATAATCCCTTCTTGTTACTTTTAAGCAGATCTATGGATATGATGATCTCCAAATGCTTCAATCCAGATTGCCAATGGTGAGTAATTTTGCGGAATGCAGTGCCCTCTACAGGCGGGGAAACTATTATGTAAAATTGCTTTTTGTAAAATAAGACTACAAAAAGTGATGTCCCATTAGAAGGATTCCTGTCAATGTGCCCAACTCCTCTGTTAGCCTGATTGAAAAGCGGCTTTCTGAAGGCCTTGGCATGACCATGTAGTATATGATTTCCATGAACGATGGGTTATACTGCAATACTACATCATATAACGCAGAAGCTCCTCTAGAGAGATCTCACAGCTGGGTATCTTGATGGGGCACCCCTTTATATACTCTCAACTCCATGCTGATCATGGTCAACTTTGTTTTCCATAGGACTACTACGGAATCACATTCCCTGCCCCAGCAACGCTCACTGGTAGAGATGGAGGACTAGCAAGCAACCCATACTCAGGTTGGTTGACAGTATTATGTGTAGACTAACCTGTTCTGGCTGCCTCTGTTCTTTGATTGCTAAAAATCTAGTCGACTTTATAATGGAAATTAAGTGAACCCATTAACCCTAGCTGGGCGATGTCTACTATAGATGTGTTTCACTTCTGCTACAATCCATTACCCAGCCAGCTGCTTCTATTCTGAATTGTACTAGTATGCATATAGGTTACAGTGGGCTAATCCTTTCTAAGGTAGTCAGGCTGATAACTTTATAGGTGCCGGTATAAATATCAGAATGGTCACATCTTTCTGTAATTGCCGTAAAATTGTAGCTATTTGGTCATATATCGTTAAAAAAGGGGGCTATTTATCACTTGTGCTTTTTGTTTGCTGCTTCATCATATAGATCTTCCTTTGTTTTCATTACAGGTGATGTAGCAAAGTTTGGCCGTGGCGACTCCGCTTCTCCGGCGCCCGCTACAACATTAGCGCAACCTCAACAGAATCAAACGCAAACACACCACACGGCTCAGCAGCCATTCCTAAACCCCACGCTACCGCCTGGCTACAGCTACACAGGATTACCTTATTATGCTGGAGTACCAGGAGTGCCGAGTGCTTTCCAGTACGGCCCCACCATGTTTGTAAGTATAGCTTGTCATCCCTTCTGTGAACCCTCCTAATTACCTCACCCTGGGTGTGTATATATGCCGGGGGCTCATTGTTGTAGAGCCATATTGTTGCCTTATTGGCGCAATATCTTTCTAGGTGCGTAAGGAACACCATAAAGTTCCATTTCATATGTGCACTTTGGACTCTGCATAGAGCATGAGTTGTGGGTGTAAAACACCCCTCAATAAAATTGGGGCATCATTGCACAGTTATTGTAATTTTCCCTTATTTAGGTACCTCCTGCATCCGCAAAGCAACATGGGGTTAATCTAAACACAGCGTCCACGCCTTTTCAACAGGCCGGAGGGTATGGTCAGCACAGCTATAGTGCAGGTAATGGTCCATCAGTCTTGTGGCCTGAACTTGTTTTTCTCACGGATCCTTCCACATCATGTGTAGGTGATTTAGTCCATTTTCCTGCAGGCTATGATGACCTGGCCCAGGGAACGACGGCTGCTGATTACAGCAAAGGTGGTTACAGTGGGTCAGCGCAAGCACAAAGCAAGTCTGCAGGTGCTGGACCAGGCAAAGGTAGGGCAATTCGATGAAAAATCAACAGCAAATTATAGTTAAGGGCCTTTTATTTATGGCTCAATGATGGGGGAAGAATATTCGTAGGAAAGTTTTCCCCAATCATTGGGTTGTGCTGTCATCCAGCAAGTGAGAACACTCCGTCGGGCGATTGCATCTTTTATGCAGCGCAACAAAATCATTGTAGGCAGCAGATCATCCCATGTGAATGGGGGATGTGCCGCTGCCAGTAATGAAACTGGGGACAAACCCTCACATGAATAATTATCCCCTACCACAAATTGACCAGCAACTGGAGTTAATTGCATAGTTTAAAAGCACCCGAAGTCGGGTTTGTCTGTTTTGACTAAGTGGGCAGTTTCCACTGCTCACTGTCAATGAAAAGGGTTGTCCTGTTACAGACAACATATCCTCTATAGTGCCAACAGTGTAAAAATAACAAAAAGCAGTGCTTACCCCTTCCCTGCCGCTGGGATCCAGTGCTGTAGCTCTGCTGTCCTTCCAATGTTTGTTGTGGTATATAATGTCACCTGACTGCTGCAACCAATTAGAGGCTTCAATGTTGCCTCCCACTGTCTTGGTATCAGCACTCACCTTGGTGCCAGAAGTTCAGAATGATGCTGCTGCAGTGGTTAGGTGACTATATCTTCCACAACAAATATCGTGAGGATGGTGGGGTACAGTTGTGGATCCCTGCAGCAGAAGAGGGGCAAGTACTGTTCTATTTGTTGGAGCTATAGGGGCAATGTGCAATGACTAGATAACCCCTTTAAGTCTGACATCACCCATCAATGGTGAGCAGGGGGGACAGCACTCTTCACGCATTCATGGTGCCAGAAGCCGAATCTTAGAAGAGATGAGGGAATGGAGCGCGTATGAACGAAAGGCACATCTTTGGAGTCAGCAGGGCCGTGGCTGTACAGCTGACATGACAGGTTCTCTTCAAATTAGTATTCCAATGGATTTAGTAGGATATTTTAATGTCTGATCAGTGGATGAGTTACAATCAATAGAACAAATGAAGGGCTAGGTAAAAAACAATGGCCCATCCAGCTTCTCTTCATAGTGCTGTTTGCAACCGAGTGCTTGTAAAGGAATAATGTAACCCCCGTTAAGTTGCGTCGGGGTGTTGCAGTACCAGATATGGCCTCTGGGCCTTCCCTGTGTATCTGTGTTAGGCCGCCTTCACACGAACTGGTCGGATTCCACATGCGGGAGCCTGCAGCAGAATCCAACCCTGTACCCATAGCGTACAGCTTGCTGTCAGACATGCACAGTACAGGTTGGGTTTTTTTTTTTTTTTCCTTCAAATCTTCCTCCAACCCACTCTCCACACCATTGCTAGGGGATGGCGTGAAATCCGCTGCAGACGGGCTGCTGGTCGGACGGCTTCCATTGAATCCAGTGGAAGCCGTCCATGCGGACACCGTACAAAAATTGAGACTGCTACGACTCTTTTTCTCCGCTCGCGGAAATCACAATTCGTTTGTGCAGGAAGAAGCGATACTCCTAGTTACTCTTTTGAAGGATTGTATTGGAGAAATAAACCCCAAAACTAGAGTCCCTCCATTGTGGGAGTAATTAGGGTTCCTGTTCACTGACGTGATCCTTTGTACATACGTGTGACATAAGTCACATTAAACTACTGACGTACTGGTTCTGTGCAACATGGTTATTAGAGAATGCGTTGGGTTTCAGACTGTAAACCATTTTCTCTTAACATTGTTAATCTCTGTTGCAGGTGTGTCTGTGAGCTCCAGTAACACCGGAGTACCTGATATCAGCGGCTCTGTCTATAACAAGACTCAGGTGAGTGCAGTCAACTGTCTACACATTCCACAATCAATCAGCAGGCTTTCTGCATAAGGGTACATGTATGTGGGGGATTTAAAAGATGCGCCTGAGATCCTCGGGCGCAACTAGGACATACTGTCCGTGTGCTGAACACCGCACACTAGTGTGCTATTCTCATCTGGAATTCGGGCGAGAATAGGATACACTGCAGGTTTTTTCGTATTGTTTGTTTGTTTCCCTCACCCCCTTGGGCTGATCAGTCTGAGTATTATGGGGGGGGGCCTGTGTGCATCTATTCAAATACATGAGTGCAAAGGAAAAAAGCGTGTGTGCACCTATTCAAATATATGAGTGCAAGGTAAAAAAGCCCATGTGCATGTACCCTAAGACTGATGCCATTATCCTATTGTGTCTAGCAGACGTTTGACAAGCAGGGATTCCATGCTGCCACACCACCTCCTTTTAGTCTCCCTTCTGCTCTTGGATCAACTGGGCCCTTAAACCCTGGGGCAGCTGCAGGTTACGCGCCAGCTCCTTTCCTGCATATTCTACCTGCTCATCAACAGCCTCACTCCCAGCTGCTACATCACCATCTCCAGCAGGATGGACAGGTGAGAGGTCTTGTCATCCTTCAGGTTCCATAGTACCATGCAAGAAACTGATTGAACAGTTTAGTCCTTGGCACACCTCCCATGCTCCTTTTTCTATGTTTGGAAGAAGTAACTATAATGCTATGTGCATGTGGGGTGGATATTGCATGCGTTTTCTGCATTTTTTTGCACTCAAATTCCGCGGGTGTAAAAAAAAAAATCTGTGGCTACTTTTGCTGATTTGTTGTGCTTTTTGCAGCAGATTATCTGCATGTTTTGGGGGGTTTTTTTGGCGTGGAAAATAATCTGTTCTTCAAATGCACAGCTACTGTTGTGGATTTGCTACAGATGTTGGCTCCAGCTGCTAAAATTGACATGCTGATTATTTAGATTCCACAGTGCAGGTTAATATCTGCACGATTTAGTTCATATTTATTTTTGCAGCATGTGCATGACATTTTGAAAATCTCACCCACACTGCTGCTATTCTCAGTGCTGCAGAGTTTCCATATGGGTATACCCTTAGGGTATGTTCACATGTTGCAAACTTGCTGCCTATTTGCCCCAGTGAAACATTTGCCCCAGATGGTGCGGGTCTGCTGCAGATTTCTCCCCTTCATTTGAAAGCGTGAAATCTGCAGCATAAATTGACATGCTGCTGATATAAAATCTGCAGGTCTGCTTACACTACAGCTTTTCTCCGTGTATCGTTGGGATTTCTACACCCCAGTTCACAACCTTATACTGTGACTACTGCAGCCCATTCCACAGCTTTTCTGACCCATCCGAACTTACCATTACTGTGCGCAAGGGTTTCTAATATCACCACAGTGTTTACCATTTCCATGCAGCTTAAAGGGAGTTTTTCTTTTATTTTTCCCCTCCAGGGTGGATCTGGCCAACGCAGCCAACCAAACTCCATGCAGCAGAAGACTCAGGCAAACAAGACGGCCTACGCTAGTTCCCCATACTGGACAAACTGACGCGTTTCACGGCAACCCAGAGGAAGAGTATGCTACTGCGCATTCCTGGACCCCACCATTAATTTGAATACCTTACAGAAAAGACAACTGTGATCAGCCAAAATATCTGTGCGGGAGCGGTCTGCGAACACGTCTGTAGTGCGACACTTACCCGCTTTATTTTTGGTTTGCTGGTGTATGTAATATATTTATGTATGTATTTGTAAATGTAATAGAGCCTAAATGTGGTTTTCTGCATTTTGCAGTCGTTTTTTTTTTCATTTCATTATTTTTTTTCCTTTTTTAGGGGGCATTCAAGTTAACATCTGCATCTGTGCAAAAATATATAATATAATATATATTATTTTTTGTTTTAAGCTCATTGGTTTGTAAGAAAAGTGCCATTTTAAAAGAAAAAAAAAAACTGAAAAGCCCCACCTATTTAAGTCTGATAAATGTTACTGTTCTGACGGAAACATATGAATTTCTAAGTTTCTGCCTCATTTTTGCGTTTCACCCCTTCTCTCTCTCAAGTTCTCATTATTTTTTTTTCTTCTTTTTATTATTCATCTTTCATCGGTTAAAAAAAAAAAATCATTTGGAACCAGAATGTTTATATTAAAGAATGGTGGACTCCGTACAATTCTGTTCGTCGTCACTATCATGACATCAATTTTTTTTTTTCCATTTTAATAAAACCTAAGCATTATCTGCCATTCCTGTACATTTTAATGTTGGTGCCGATCTCTGCATGAACATTGCACCCTGTTTATTGGAGAGGCGACATTTGCTGTAACCATTTTTTTTTAAGTTCATTCTCTTCTTTCCATTGTTCCTCTGTTAGGACCTTTTTTTATTACTTTTCACATCATCTTGGTCTGAGATTATTTTTTTTTTCTTAATATCCAGACTGTAAGATAATTATCTGGAATACACAGTGAAGCAAAGGTAGGAAGATGAGGAGCCCAGATAGCAGCAAGGGAAAAAAGCAAAAAACATTTGTATAAGTTTTACAATTTTATTCTGTCACTACAGAACTGGAGTTAACTGTCTAGAGGACTTGTTATTAGAAATTTCAACTGTATATCGGTTTCTTAAATAAAGTCTATGCTGTGTCTTGCACCTCTTACCCCCCTGTTCTTACATAGCTGAGTCAGCAGGGTGGGATGGTAACTCTACTTAGAGATGCTGGTGCTTGCAATCTAATTTCAGAGACCTACACTAGGGGTCATTCATAGAAGGCAAATGAAGATACCAATGTGTTTTTAGATTAATTGTTGGCGGAAACTGGAGCTCCCAGAGTAAACCGAGGGAGAACATACAAAATTCATGCAGATGTTGGCCTTTTTGTTAAATTCAAACCCCTAAACCATGCGGCTCCAAGGTAACGGTGCAAAGTAGTAAGACACTGTTAATTGAGGTTTTCATCCAAAATGACTATCAAGGGCATGGTGCCAGCAGTGCATAAGTGTAGTTTTGATCAGAATTGAGTTAATGGTACCCCTGGTTTAGTATTGAAGTCCTCTATGCTGGCAGAAGCGGATATGTGCAACATTCCATAGTGGCTGATGACTTTCATGATAAGTGCGTTCTCCAGTGGTGAGAGAGAAGAAGAATTTGCTAAATATGAGTTATTCAAAACTTGATATCTGCAGTTGTTTTGAAAGTTGCAGCAACTTTTTGAGATGGTGGTTTGTGAGCAATTAGGTCATTACATGCTGAAAGGGGTTCTGTCATTAAAAAACAAAAATTCTATACTTGCCTATTCTTCCCTGGTCAGTCTACTTACCACATCTTCACCTCCCCCATCGTCTCCTGCAGTCCGGGGGGAGGGGGGGGGGGGGTTACCTCACCTCCAGCTGCCTGATTCTTCTCCTTCCTGTGAGGTTACGTACATTGCCAGCAGTCGCCTGCCTGCCCCGCAATGTACTTTACATCATAGCTCACAGGCCATCAGGGGAGGAGTGCTTATCTGATTCAGTGAATACTCATGCGAGCTGTGTCGGCCATAGATTAGAATTTCATCCTAGGCAGTGAAGGCTACAGCACAGGGACCTGGCCTGAAGGAATGTGAGGAATGCAGCCTTCAGAACAAGCCGCCCAGCATATGGTGAGCTGACCCTGGGGCACTGGAGAAGCTCAGCCAGGAGATGAGGTGGCAAGGAGGCAACGGGAGGAGGAATAGGGGAGGCATACATTTTTTAGTTTTTAAATGACAAAACCCCTTTAAAGCAATAATTACCACAACCGAACTAATTTCCAACGTCTTGATTTTACATGCAGACCTAAACTTTCAAGCTTTAGTTTCTTAAAATTACAGAAACTGCATTTATCCACTGCGGGTAGCTTGCCTGATCAGAAGTTAAGAGTAGCAGTCAAAGTTTGGTGGTGGTTTCTTTGTACGCAGTTCAAAAAAGAAAAGTTAAGGAAACCGTTACAGGGGTTGTCTGACTTTAAGCTGTTGGGCTGTAGGAAGCAGACACCTCTACATTGTGCAGTGACCTGGGTTAGTACTACTGGCTGAGTCTTATTAAAGTGAATGGAGCTCAGCCTGCAGTACCAATTCCAGCCACTATGAAATGTTACAGAGCTGTCTGCTTCCTGCAGCAAAACCCCTAGAAGGGAGACAGTACCTCCAGATATCACACTATTGCTCCACATCACTAAAAGTTATGGTATATCAATCTGTCCGGTTAGAAACTTGCACCTGTTTTAGTACAAGTGAAAGTGACAACCAGACCACTGGAGAGGCAACAGCAAGACACTCTGCAAAGGGAATGAAGACAATTTTTTTTCCTGACTGATTGCACTATCTTTGCTGGTGTTCCTATCACTACTGATGGCATGGAGTGCTTCCTCCAATGCCATTAGGTTATACAGGTACTCCTGCTCTTCCAGGATGGCACATCCGTACATACCATCGCAAGAAGGTTTGCTGTCTCCCACCACAGTCTCAAGAGCATGGAGCAGATACCAGGAGATGGGCTGTTACATGAAGAGACCCTAACAGAACTGTACAAGAGCATCAACCTAGCATTAGGACTGGTACAGCCCTACAAAATCTTCACTGGGCGGCTGGTCTGCATGTTTCAGACTAAGCTATCATAAACGGCATCCATGAGGCCCCAACAGCTCGTCAGCTGCAGATTGATTGGCACTCACTGGAGAACACCACAGTTGGTAGGACCTTTCTTTTCACAGATCAGAGCAGGTTGATAATGAGCGTGGCATTGTGAACGTTATGCTGCCTTTAACATCATCCAGCATGGTCTGTGTGACAGTGGTGTCCAGGGGTGGCATATCCTTGGAGGGTCACGTAAATTTCCACATGATAGCCAATGCTACCCTGATTGTTGGTTACCGGGAATGAAATCCTCAAAGCGATGGTCATGCCTTGGGTTGGTGCAGATAGCTTTGGGTTCCCCCTAATGTAGGATAATGCACAGCCTTATTAGCTTGGAGTGCTAAGGCAGTCCCTGGGAGATGAAGATATTGATGCTATTGATTGATCCTCATGTCCCCCAGACCAGAACACAATTAAGAACCTCTGGGCCCTTCTAAATTAGTTTATCCGACCCTGCCCAATAGCACCATCAACAGTTCAAGAGCTCATAGCTGATGCCCTGATCCAGGAGCGTGACTACGTCAGGAATGCATCCAGGCATGTGGGGGCCATACACACTACTGAATCACATTATGAGTTGCCACGATGAAATTTGCGCAAATTCTTTTTTTTCTAGGTGATTTGGAATGCAGCCTTCTGGTTGATGATTTTGGTTTCCATTGACTGTTGTGGCATTTTATTCTCAATGAAGTACACAATTCAGATCAATGAAGATTTTCAACATGAATCTTTCTCTAATCAAAATCCAATGTGTGAATTAAGCGTTCTCTTAATTTTTTGGAGCAAAAGTGTACATTGCGCATCATTCTATGGAAACTTAGATCCCTCCTCCTTCCTCTTTTGCTGCACTAACAGCTACTGTGTTAAAGGGGTTTAAAAGCTTCCTAAATTCCTCTACCTAATCCACTAAGATGAAGGCAGGTGTGAGTAAATTAGCATTTTAGAAACTGCACCCTTTTGGAGCCATTGGTCAGGAGTTGCTGCCTCCTTGCATTTTCCTGGCTTCTAGCAATGTCTTTACTGATGCTGCTCTCTTCTGGCCAAGTTTAATGTATGGAGCATCATTGCTGACATTAGTTATGTGTGCAGGCTGGAAATGCTTCTGCATACACGGAGCATGTCATTCTGATCACACATGCCCAGTGACTAGGCACCACAACGCCTGCATGAAACCTTTGCCTGGACGGTAGCATAATCCTAGGCTTTCATATGTGCACCAACCCTAGTTTTCAATTAGGAGGCTCTGGGTATAACAGGATAGCAGTAGTCCAGCTGCTGTTAGGAGGAAGTGAAGCTGTGCAGTGTCCTGTCCAGTGAGTCTGATGACTACATGCTGCTTCTACTGCAGAGGGATGAAAGCAGTGGCAGCACTATTACTGTGTGAGGGCGGGCGGGGGAGTAACTGAGCGCAGCATTGGGAAGGATGAGAAGAGTATGCAGAGCTGAATCATGGTTCAACGTAGTCCACATGGTGGTCTGTGCCCAGGGAAGAGTAAATCAAAAATGAGCATCACTGGAGATAGCTGCACTGCAATCACTATCATTGTATAGAGCTGATATCTGACGATTATTTAGAGGTATACTAGTACTGCAACTGAATCACTGAGGGGAACTATTAGGCCTCATGTCCACGAGCGGGGCGGGTTTCGTGGGCGGTATTCCACCCTGCCCTTGGCATGAGGACATTTCGGACGTGTGCGGGTCATCTGGCGTCTCCTCTGTGCATGTGGGCGGACCTGCTTGCCGGCACACCCTCCACACGTGCGCAGTGGAGATGAAAAAAAAAAATTCCTGCTTTCCCGCGGGACCCACAGCACACCTGGAGTTACAGTTCCGGGTGTGCTGCAGACCGGACGGCTTCCATTGACTTTAATTGAAGCAGGACCCATGGCAAAAAGCAGTATGCTGCGATTTGTTTTCCAGACTGGAAGGTCTGGAAAACAAACCACATGGTTTCTTTAAGCTGTGGGTGCCCATGAATAGTCTATGGGCGTCTTGAACTCCAGATTATCTGCGCTTGTACACCACAGGGATCCCGAAATTCAAACCCGCCTGTGGACATGAGCCCTTACTGTGAGGGACACAGAGTGTGGTGTAACACAAATGTAAAAAGAAATGTCCCTATTGTTTGTTCATAAGTTTGGAGCTATGTAGATAGGAGGGTGCAACAGGAGCAAGCTCAGGTTCCACCCCTATGCACAGTGGGAATGAGTACTGGAAGTGCAGCATGTCGGCAAATCTGAGTACACCAGTAGTTCACTGTCCTGACTTCCATGCCCTGACTACCCATGTCGCACTGCACAGTATCTGAATGACCGCCCCTCTGCTTTTCCAGTATGATTTAGACATTCTGGCCAAATAGTTAGTAAACCCACTATAATGTAAGAGGCAGAGACTGTGGAAATCATTATCACAGTATCTGTAGATCTGTCGGACTGCAAGTGCATGGAGCTGCCAGTGACGGTAGACCCACCAGCTATCGCTATGAAAAACAGCCATGTGTGCTTGTTGCTAAGGAAGCTTTGTACCTAAGGCCAGAGAGTAGATTGCAGAGAAGCTGGAAGGGAGACCCCTAGTGGAGCCACTTCAAATGGGATTTACAGTGGTAAAACAACATTTTTAAAGCAAAAAATTATGAGACTAAGGGCTCATTCACACGACTGTGATTTTGCCGCGTATTACGCCCGCGATACACAGCCACGTGACGCAGTGAATGGAGTCAGTAAAAGTAAATGGACTCTCATCAATCCATTCACATTAGCGTGGCGTGTGGATACTCGTGAGAAATAGGTCGCAGCATGCAATGTGAGGCCTATATATTTGTATGGGCACCATGAACGTGGCCTAACAAGCAAGTAGATTAGCAGAAGGTGTCTGAAAGGTTAGTTCCCCTTAACATACTTGACTTGTACAGTGTCCATATTAGTCAGATATCATATTAAAGGGGTTGTATCACATATGCAAGTTATCTTCTATCCACAGGATAGTGATCAGTGGGGGTCTCACGGCGGGGGTCTCGTGTCCCTCCTCCTCCCCACTGCAGGATTACTTTGAAAATAAATGATATTGCAGTGAGTTGCCTGAACATCGCCGTGTTCACCCAAAAGTGGGATTCAGAGGGTTCAATGAGTTTGGGCCACTGAACTAGCGCTGTCAGCACATAGAGGGTGATGCCCTGCATCAAATATACCGAAAACAGGGTAGTTGAGTTCAAAGAGGGAGTGGGGAGAGAGAGAAGAGATTGCTGTGTTAACCCTTGCATTCCAGGTAACAGCGAACAATACTGTTCATTTACAATACAATTTAAAATACAAGCCCATAGATGACGATGGAAAAACAGAGGACTCTATAGCGATGTGCTAAGACAGTACAAGAGAGACTTATGAGATATGTTCACTTGGGGGACTTGTTTTCTGTTTGTCTTTGTATTGTCTGTTAAAAGTGTGTTTGGATACAAAAAACTTTATCTAATAAAAAAGATTTGAATTACAACAAAAATAGTTGAGTTCAGCCTGACCCCAAATGGTTCTGAGTATGAAATCTGGTATCAAAGGGGGTGATGTGAATAAGTAACTAGAGCTTTTAATGAGTTAAAGGGGTTGTCCATAGTTAGAAAAACATGGTTGCTTTCTTCCCCACAGATCGCCACTCTTGCCTGTCAGTTGTGTTTGGTATTGCAGCCCAGCTCTCATTCACTTCAATGGAGCTGACAAGCAGCCATGTTTTTCTAACCCCTTTAAAAGAGTTTGGGCCACTGATCTAACACTGCCAACACAGAGAGGATGAAGCACGTATCACGAACAGTTGAATATAGCCTGGACAACAGTGGTTCTGGGCCTGAAAGCTGGCATCAATGTGGGCAGACACTTTATTTAGTTTACTGATTTAAATAAGTACCTGCTGTTTTCAAAGTTTGGGCCGCTGATCTAACACTTCCAATACTTATTAAAGTCAGTAAAAAGTTGTGGCCTGCCCACTTTGATACCAGCTTTCATGCCCAGAACCACTTTGGGTCAGACTTAACTATATTTGATGTGGGTCATCACCCTCTGTATGCTGACTGCATTAGTTCAGTGGGCCAAACTTATTTAACCCTTTGAATTCTACTCGTGTGCCCACATTAATGGCCATTTTTGCCAGTTGTTAAAATTTTTTAGGCCATTTTCAGCTGTGTTCCCCTCAAAGCGCCTCCCTGCAATATCATTTATTATTACAATTAGTTCTCTTTATTAATGGACAAGGAAAAAACATACCAACATTTATTGCGAATAAGAAATCCACTTCAGCGTCGTCAGCAGCGGTCTCATGCATGTCTATGAGAACCCTATGTACAAACCAGTACTAATATAGCTGTGTGTATGAGCCCTTACTCAGGGACTCGGAGGTTTCCATAGCCTTCTGCAGTAATGTCCTTCCTTACCTACATATATGAAGGGGCTGAGGTATGTACACTATTCTATTGGATCTACTGTGAGATCTAAAATTCAACCACTGCCTCGTCAGAGGTCACGCATCACATTCAATAGGGTTAAAGGGCCAAACACACATGTATGACTTTTTTTTACTTTGTTTAGACAACTTCAATGTATGTAGCTAATAACAGAATGGGGCGCAGCGTTGGGGTTTGGGAAGTTCCACTACCTTTTCCCCTAAGAACTTATTCAAACTTCTGTATGCAAGATGCACCCGAAACTCTTAGGCACTACTTGCATTGGGCAGCATATGAACATGGGTCAGGCGCATTGAACATTGCATGTCCTACTCTCGCAGGCCTCAGTAATAATAGTGTCTTTATATTGGGCTCAATAGTAATAGTGTCCCCCATAGTAGCCCCAGTAGTAGTAGTGTCCCCCATAGTGGCCTAAGTAGTAATAGTGACCCCCACAGTATCTCAATAGTATTAATGATCCCCTATACCAGCCTCAGCAATAACAGTGACCCCCCCCACAGTAGCCACAATAGTATTAGCACTCTCCTATACCAGCCCCAGCAATAATAGTGACCCCCACAGTAGCCCCAAAAGTATTAGCACTCCCCTATACCAGCCCCAGCAATAATAGAGACCCCCACAGTAGCCCCAATAGTATTAACGATCCCGAATGCACACACTGCCGTCAGTATGTGTATCCGGCCGCGACATTGCAGAGTGATTACCGGGTGAGGAGCAGCGGCACCCCAACCAGTAAATCACTATAATGGTGACCCACTGGGGTCCCAGCGGAAAGTGGGACACAGGGTCCCAAAGTGGGATTGTCCCGCCTAAATTGGGACGTCTGCTCACCTTAATTAGTCTGCAGTGGGAGGTGGTAAGGTTTCTCCTTGTGGAGAGCACCACATGGGTATAGGAAGTATTATAGGCCATGCACTGCTCCTTGGGAAAACGCTATGCAAATGATCAATGGTATAATCCTCCACGGCACCACCCTTGAGTCAATATCTGACCTTTGTACAGGTCTTGCAATATGGATATGGATGCACGCCAACCCTGAATATTCAATACAGACAGCTGTTTCTGAGCCCTTACCCCCCATCAGTACACAGTTGGCCAAATCAGAAACCATCAACGCATATCTTAGCCTCATAGGGTACCTACGTTCCAGTAGGTGGTGCTATTATTCCATCACACATTTGCATAGTTTTTTTCCCAGTTAGCAAAAGACTCTCTGCACCCTTGTGGAGCTTTCTACAAGTTGAAATATTACGCCCCATGGACTCTTACCTAGCAATCCAGAACCCTACCAGTGAGGAGGGAGAACCCTGAAACAGCTTTATGTATATAGATCAGCAATTCCCAACCGGGGCTCCCTGGCTTGGAGTCACTCAGCCAACATTAAATGGGTCATCCAGGAAACGCCCGCAGAGATGCGTTTGAGTTGGAGAGGAAGTGCTGTTCCGAATCCTGTGTAGTGGCCGGCGCTCATTATAGCAGGTACAGATCTCATTGAAATCAATGTGACCCCAGCTTGCAATTACAAGCACAGCTCTCATTCAGTTCATTGAGAACTGCACCTGCAATTAAGAGCTCCGCCACTACACAGGGGTCAGAGCAGTGCTTCCTCTCCAACCCCGCTGTATCCCAGCAGGTGCTGCCTAGAAAACCCTCTTAGGCTGGGTCCACATGTGGTGGATTTGCTGTGCACTCACTAGAGGTCGCTGGGTGCATGGAATTTAGAGATATAATCGTATGCTGTGATAAGTCACACCCCCTTTTTGGTAGGGGTGCCCCGCGCTAAAAAAAAAATTCTGGGGGTGCTCGAAGGTTAAAAAGGTTGGAAAACACTAATATACACTACCGTTCAAAAGTTTGGGGTCACCCAAACAATTTTGTGTTTTCCATGAAAAGTAACACTTCCCACCGCCATGCGTTGTGAAATGAATAGAAAATAGAGTCAAGACATTGACAAGGTTAGAAATAATGATTTGTATTTGAAATAACATTGTTTTTACATCAAACTTTGCTTTCGTCAAAGAATCCTCCTTTTGCAGCAATTACAGCATTGCACACCTTTGACATTCTAGCTGTTAATTTGTTGAGGTAAGCTTGTGAAATTGCACCCCACGCTTCTAGAAGCATCTCCCACAAGTTGGATTGGTTGGATGGGCACTTCTGGCGTACCATACGGTCAAGCTGCTCCCACAACAGCTCAATGGGGTTCAGATCTGGTGACTGCGCTGGCCACTCCATTACCGATAGAATACCAGCTGCCTGCTTCTGCTGTAAATAGTTCTTGCTCAATTTGGAGGTGTGTTTAGGGTCATTGTCCTGTTGTAGGATGAAATTGGTTCCAATCAAGCGCTGTCCACTGGGTATGGCATGGCGTTGCAAAATGGAGTGATAGCCTTCCTTATTCAGAATCCCTTTTACCCTGTACAAATCTCCCACCTTACCAGCACCAAAGCAACCCCAGACCATCACATTGCCTCCACCATGCTTAACAGATGGCGTCAGGCATTCTTCCAGCATCTTTTCATTTGTTCTGCGTCTCACAAACGTTCTTCTTTGTGATCCAAACACCTCAAACTTGGATTCATCCGTCCACAACACTTTTTTCCAGTCTTCCTCTGTCCAATGTCTGTGTTCTTTTGCCCATCTTAATCTTTTTCTTTTATTGGTCAGTCTCAGATATGGCTTTTTCTTTGCCACTCTGCCCTGAAGCCCAAAATCCCGCAGCCGCCTCTTCACTGTAGATGTTGACACTGGTGTTTTGCGGGTACTATTTAATGAAGATGCCAGTTGGGTACCTGTGAGGTGTCTGTTTCTCAAACTAGAGACTCTAATGTGCTTATCTTCTTGCTTAGTTGTGCAACACGGCCTCCCACTTCTTTTTCTACTCTGGTTAGAGCCTGTTTGTGCTGTCCTCTGAAGGGAGTAGTACACACCGTTGTAGGAAATCTTCAATTTCTTAGCAATTTCTCGCATGGAATAGCCTTCATTTCTAAGAACAAGAATAGACTGTCGAGTTTCAGATGAAAGTTCTCTTTTTCTGGCCATTTTGAGCGTTTAATTGACCCCACAAATGTGATGCTCCAGAAACTCAATCTGCTCACAGGAAGGTCAGTTTTGTAGCTTCTGTAACGAGCTAGACTGTTTTCAGATGTGTGAACATGATTGCACAAGGGTTTTCTAATCATCAATTAGCCTTCTGAGCCAATGAGCAAACACATTGTACCATTAGAACACTGGAGTGATAGTTGCTGGAAATGGGCCTCTATACACCTTTGTAGATATTGCACAAAAAACCAGACATTTGCAGCTAGAATAGTCATTTACCACATTAGCAATGTATAGAGTGCATTTGTTTAAAGTTAGGACTAGTTTAAAGTTATCTTCATTGAAAAGTACAGTGCTTTTCCTTCAAAAATAAGGACATTTCAATGTGACCCCAAACTTTTGAACGGTAGTGTAGATATTCTGGTTGCCTTATATACCAAGTCATGTTGCAAGGCCTATTAATCGGTTGGCTATTGATCCATAGGGTATCTAGTCTTCCAATAGGTGGCGCTGTGGAGGATTATTCCACCACTCATTTTGCATTGTAATACACTATTAGTACACCATTCAAAAAAGGTTATACTACTTTTAACAGATACGAGAAAGACCGCAGTGCCAATGTAATGTGTCTGCAAGTTCTGTCCCAAATATGGGTCTAATCAGGGGGAATTCACATGCAGACTTGTTGGGAGAAAAATCAGCAACTGTAAATTCTATCAAATTTGTATGGAAACCTCTATATGGTAGATGCCAGAAAATAAGGGACCAGAAAAAAATGAATCCATTTAAAAAAGCACAAAAAAACAAACCTACAAAAAAATGTCCCTTTTATTGCAGTATGGTTAAATAAAACCTAAAATGCAACTTCATGGCCCAAATGTGACCAGAAGATGACTCCCATGCAGAATTTTATATGTGCCCATGTGTGCCCCCCCAAAAAATGGGATTTCTGCAACTGCATTCGGATGAATGGCACAATTGCAGACATTTTTGCAACTAATTTCAAACTTGTGAATTCAGCCTTATCGGAACAGCCGACATCATCGGGATCGTTAGCCTTGCATCTCTATTACGTCAGTTTATTGGACTCCTAGGAGAAGAGATTCCCTGTATACGAGGGGGGTTTTGGCTTTCTAACTGATGCCTCACTGTTTTGTGCTTTGTGGTTGGGCGGAGTACGGAGCAGACAAGAGCGCTCATGTCTAATTGTTAGTCTTGGTAAAGCAGATGTACCCTAGAAAGTTGTGCCACACTTGAGGGCCGCCAATTGGGAATTGTTGATCTACACAATGACACTTTCCTTTTAAACAATACTCAGTGGGCGCACAGTTATGGATGGCGGGTATTTATAAGGTCTATGTTGGAAAATAAGGGACCAGAAAAAAATGCATCTATTAAAAGAACAAAAAAATATACAAAAAAGTGTCCCTTTACTGCAGTATGTGGTTAAAGTACAAAATGTGACTTCATGACCCAAAGGTGACCAGAACCGGACGCCCATGCAGATTGGTAATGCATATTTATAAGTGCCCATGTATTACCATCACTGTCAGTCCTGGCTGTTAGGCTAACTTTACATGGGCGAGCGCGATATGAGGCAGTGAATCACGGCCCCATATTGTGCTCGCCAACATGTGATTTCCCCACGGGTACGAGGCGTGTTTATGTCTAAACCGCCTCGAATCATTTCGGAGTGGAAGCGATGAACAGGGAAGCTCACATTGCACCGCGTGTAGCTCGCATGTGGTGCCATGCTATTGAAAACAAAGGGAAATGCAATGCGAGAGCACACACAGAGATAGGGTATGCCACGATTTGGTTTCCGCATCACAATGTAGGAAGAAAAAAAAATAAAAAATAAATCGCTCATGTGTATGACCCCGTTCAAAAGAATAGGGTTCATATTTGTGCGTCTCACATGTACAGATCTTGCGCTATTTTCTCGACCTCCGTGTGAAGCCGGCCTAAGAAGATACCCAGACACCCCTTCTGCACCTGAGACAATGATATGCACTATTAACGCCTTAAAGACCGCCCCATTTTTTCCTCCTCACTTTCAAAAAAATCATAACTGTTATTTATGTGTCAACGTCGCTGTCTGAGGGCTTGTTTTTCGCAGGATGAGTTGCATTTTGCAATGGTACTATTCAACGCACAATATAATGTATTAAAAAACTTTTTAAAAATTCTAAGAAGAGGGAAATGGGAAAAAACAACCCAATTCCGACATCTTTGTGGGGAGGGGGGGGGGGGGGTCTTGTATCTACGGTGTACACACTGCAGCTAAAATGACAAGATAACTTTGGTCTATGGGTCAGTATGATTACTATGATACCAAATTTATATATATATATATATTTTTTTTTTTTTTTTTTTTTTTTTTTTTGCGGTACTACTTTTTATAAATTTTTTATTTAAACCTCTTTCTCTTCTTTGTTAAAAGAGACAAAAACAAGAATCCCGCTACGGGATAAATGCCGTTAACAACATTTTGGAATATGTTAAAATAACAATAAAATATCAATCGTGATACTAAATGGTTCACTTCCCCGGACTTAGGAATCTACTTTCAATGGTTATAGCCTCGGGGTTTGCATGTGGCTGTAAATGTGCCTCGAGGAAAACCTTGATTAATTAAGAATGTGAGAATTCCATTTGTCAGAGGGCGCCTCTCAACCACTAACCTAAACCAGAGAAAATAGAGATCCGTCATAAAACAGAGACTGTACAATAAAGCAAAGTAGAGAGAGGAAAAAAAAACCACAAAAAAGTAAAAAAAAATAGATTTAAGAGTTTTAAGAAAAAGGGGTAAAGGGAGAGGAGGAGGAGGGCAGGAAAGGACTGGCATGCCAACAGGAACCCACCCACCAAGGTCAAGATACCCAAAATCTATGCCTCCATCTTATCTGTCCTCCGTCTCCCTTCCCTTCTAAGTGGAAGCTTTAGATGGATCCTAATGCTACTGAGTATTTTTGGGTATATTGAAAACTAACCCAGGGGCCCATGCACGGTGCCCGGAGTCATATTTGTGACATAGAGAGGCTGTAAGTTCCTGCCTCCATCCAATCTTCTCCATCTTGTGGATCCAGTGTGCCAGCGAGGGTGGTGAGGAAGTTTTACAGTGAGATGGGACACATGAGCGTTGACAAGGTGTTTGAGTATAGATTTGCGGTGTGTGCATAGAGGAAGATCATAGAGGTGCAACAGGAACAGGGCTAGGGCCTCAGGGAATTGCAGATGTTAAATTTTGCAGGTTGTAAGATGGACATCTTTCCATAAATTACGTCTCTGGGGGCAGACCCCAAAAAACATGTAGGAGGGTGCCTACTTCTGTGCAACAGTGCCAGCACATAGGGAATGAGAAAGATAATATTTTATGCAGTTTGGAGGGTACCATGTATCATCACGAGAGAAGCTTAAAGCTTGCTTCCTGATATCGGCTAGTGATTGAGGATCAGTGCGTCAACTCAAGCACCCTGTCTACCTGGGTCAGAGAGAGAGACATGTTAAGCTCCTGTTCCCATATGATCAAATAGGGGAGTTCATAGCCCTGTGGCTGTGAGATCAAGAGAGTGTAAAATGCTGATAGATAGTGGTGAATGGAACCAGACCCCAAACGTGTACTTTTAAAGACCGTTAGAGGCCAACAGAAATCTCTCGCCAGAAATGAGCAATCTGTGTGGTTCTCCAAAAGCCCAGGGAATGAGGTCAGAGCCCGAGATCCACGCTCCAGACCTGATATGAAATCATCGCTTGGTATTTACCAGCAAGGCACCAGGCTTAGAATAGGCCAGCGGAAAGACCTGCGAGAAACTGTGGGTTTCCCAATATAAGGAAAAAGGGAGAGGGGGAGATCGCCTTTGTGGGGAATAGACTCGTCCAGAGGACAAGCATAGGTCCAATCATGGGGTGAGTCTGTAATGTTAATGGGAGGGGATGATTCATCCATTGAGTAGGTGGAGGGGAGTGGAAGCAAAGGAGTGTTCAAGAAAGACCCATTGTTTCACAGAATCACGTCTGCACTAGTCCAAGACCTGCTGTAATATTGATGCCTGATAGTAGCCCTGTAGGTCAGGTAAGCCTAGCCCCACTGAGACTTATGTAGCTGAAGAATTAACTGAGTTAGGGCCCTTTGCCACGCAAAGACAATCTTTCAAATGACTGAAAGAGTGAGGGATCTATTTGCATTAAGTGTTAATAGTCATTAACACTTTATCATCTTCATTTGTATGTAAAAGAGCCTCTAGGAGCGGTTTGCTGAGCCCAGTTTGTGTTTAACCCCTTAAGGGCATGCCCTATTTTGGGCTTAAGGACGCAACGATTTTCGGCGGATTTTCATCTCCATTTTTCAAAAGCCATAACTTTCTTAGTTTTGCGTCGACGCGGCCGTTTAAGGGCTTGTTTTTTGCGTGGCGAACTGTAGTTTTTGATGGTGCCATTTTTGGGTACATAGACTATATTGTAAAACTTTTATTATTTTTTTTATGATAACAGGGAGAGAAAACGCATCAATTCTGCCATAGTTTTTTGTGTTTTTTTTCATAGCGTTAATCATGCAGCATAAATGACAATCCATTTTTTCTGCGAGTTGGTATGATTACAACGATACCAAAATTCTTATTTTTTTTTAGGTTTTTCCACTTTTCTGCAATAAACCCCCTTTTTTTTGGAAATCTTTTTTTTCTAAATCGCTGCATTCAAAGTCCTGTAACTTGTGAAGGCTTATTTTTTGCAAGACGTGATGTAGTTTCTATTGGTGCCATTTTGGGGAATATACGGCTTTTTTGATCACCTTTATTGCATTTTTTGGGAGACAAAATGCTAAAAATTAGCATTTTGCCTCTGTCTTTTTGCATTTTTTTTACACTTTTTGCCGTGCAGAATAAAAAGTGTATTCAACTTATGGTACACGTCGTTACGGACGCGTCAATACCAAATATGTGCCTTTTAATTTTTTTTTTTTACCTTTTTTTATGCTAATATGAGAAAAAGAATAAAATTTTTTTTTTTACATTTTTATTATTTTTTTTTTTACACCATCTATGTCCCTATGGGGGACTAAAAGCACAGCACTGATGATCGCTGTGATAAGGCATGGCAGGACTTCTGTCCTGCCATGGCTTATCGCTTATACAGCGATCATAGGCTCTGGCAATACAGGGCGCCGGTATCTTGCGTCCTGTTGCCATGGCAACAGGCCGGGCTCTCTGCGATTATATCTGCACTCCCTTCCCATGCTGCGATCTACACAGATCACCGCAGGAAAGGGGTTAACAGGGGGGGGGGGACCCCGATGCACCACGCTGTTGCAGCGGAAAGGCCGGCTATGACTGATAGCCGTCTCCCGCTGCGGGATAGCGCGAGATCTGTCATGATCTCGCGCTATCCCTATGACATAAGGGTACGTCATGGGAGCGGGGTACTTCCCGCAAAATGACGTACCCTTATGTCATGTGGAGGGAAGGGGTTAAACACATGCCCAGCTGTGCAAACAGCTGCATTGTTCTTCTTGTAGCTCTGACACATTCCATTGTTCTTTCCCAGCTAGTATAAACATGCCCTGGAGATAACAGCATGCATCCATTGAGAGATAAATGCGTTTGCTTAATCTCTCAGTGGCTCAACCATGGATTTTAAGTTAACCTTAAAATCATTGCTCAGATAAAAACTGCACGATGTCTGTGTTTACATGTTACGATTTTCGGCCGTTAGAACGAATTTTGAGCGATAATGGTTGCATGTAGAAGTTCCTTAAGTCTCGCTGGTTTATTAGCCCAGATAAATTTGTCCAAGGAGAGTTTAAAAAGTGGCCTGCCATTTTAATTGGGAGGGTTTGAAAAATGTCTTGTAGAACGTTCATTTTATAGATTGCGCAGTGACCAAACCACGTGCACAGGCCCCTGGACCATTGGGTCAAATCCTCTTGAATATTGCGGAGAATTGGGGTAAAATTACGCATATGAGGCTTCATTCACACGAGTTTTCATGGCCTGCCGATATACGCTCCCCATCTGAAGCATTGGTTTACAATGCATCGGTTCAGACGGACATATTACTCCGGGCGTAAAAAAAAGGCTGGCCGGCAAAGATAGCGCATACGGTCGCATTCCGGTCAGGCAGGTGGAAAGGGGTGGAAAGGAGGTGGAAAGGGGGAGGCAGTTTAGCAGGGCTCGTTGGACCCGGGCCGTCTGAACGGGCGCACAAATAGGACTTAATCACGGCTGCCTCTCTTACACGCGATTTTCGGTCATGCTGTGGTCTTGACACAGCCAACCAAAAATCGCCTACATTCGTGTGAAAGAGCCCTAAAGCTCATCCAAATCCCTTGGGATCCAAACCCCATGGCCTTCTAGCCTCATTTAAACTGAATAAGGAAGAGAGGGAGTTTTGTGATGTTTGCAGTAATTCTATATCTAAAGTCTCCTTTTTTGGAGATTAAAATTGGAGATCTGTTGGAATTTCCAAAATTCTTACATTAGACTGGGGAGTGTGGTAATGGGGTTAGTTATGAAAAACAGGAGATTGTCTGCGGCTATTTTAACTTCCTGTTTGTCAATTTGAAGGCCTGTGATATTTGAGTTGGCTCTAATGGTCCTTAATAGGGGCTCCAAAGATAGGGCAAAGAGTAGGCAACCATGACGAGTACCATTACTGATGGCGAATGCGGGTGAGAAGATATTATTTACCTTGGTGGTAGCCGTCTGATAGAGATTGTATCCAAGTTTGCATGGTTGGGCAAACACCAATATGCCTCAACACTGCAACAAGAAGGGGCCAAGGTATTCGATCAAACACCTTCTCTACATCCGTAGATAGAAGACAAGAGAGGGACACATTTACTTTTAGGATAATGTATGGCGTTCAAAACTTTAGTAGTATCACGAGCCTCTCTTGACGGAACAAATCTGACCTGGTCTGAAATGTACTAAATCTGGTAATAGTTCAGAGAGACGCATGGCTAGAACCTTCATAAAAAGAGTCTAACCCCTTAAGGACCAGGCTGTTTTGTACCTTAAGGGTCAGACACTTTTTAGAGATTTTACCCATGGAGTGGTTTAACTGCCCTATTTTTATTTTCCCTTCAGCTACCAAAAAAAAAAAAAATCACATGATGTTTATTTTACTTTTGACATTTTTTCACTGTAACTGGGGCATCCACCAGAGCCCCAGTTACAGGGAAAACATCCTCTTGTAGTGACAATAGTCACTAGCAGAGCTGATCAGGGTCTGCTAGGACCCTGTAGCTCTGCTGTGCCAGGGGATCCCATCAGTCACGTGACTGCCAGCTCACATGTAGTGGAAGAAAAACTTCCAGTCTTTAGTACATAGCACTCATTGAGCGCTGTGTACTAAAGAAAGGAGAAGGCAGAAAGGGTTAAAAACCACTTCTCCCTCCTCTTCCGCATTATCAGCTGTGGCTAACAGCTGAAAACCCAACCTGCTTCTGATTGATTGCAGAATCAGGGACTTTAATCCTGCATCGTATTTTTACTATCGACTGGGATTAAAGCCCAGGACCAAGCACCAAAAATTTACTGTGCTTTGTCCTTAGGGCAATAATTGGAAAAGATCTCTACCCCGATTGTGTACAACCATAATCAGAGCACCAGACATCTCAGGGGGAAGCAGGTGCACCTCTGTAATCGAGTTCAAGGCTGAGGCCAGTGGACCAGTAAGCAGATTAGAGTAATTCTTATAACTGGAAGACAGAAGAATGTCTGGGGCCTCGCTAAGGTCCTACTATGTTTATTTCCGAATTTGAAGAAATGGCAATGATCTCAGGCTAGGAGAGACTTAGTTTGGGAGTCTAGTTTTTCCTTTAGACGTTTACAGGTCTTGATAAGTGTGGCATGGGCAGAGGCTGTGTGGGAATGTTTATGTGCTTTTGCCAGGGTTTCAATTTTAGAACTAAGGGCTGCTATTTCAAGAGCTCTTTCTTTTTACGCTGAGTCCCATGCTCACGCACAATCCCCGTACGACACATTTGTAGGTTGCCCACCCCGTAAGGGAAAAGGTGTCCCTTGGTGGATTCTCCTCACACTAGTGGCTTGAGCCTGTACGGATAGCCATATCATGAGTAAGGACTCATGTAAATGCCAAGATCTAAGTATGGTCGCGGGAGATGCCAGTGAGGCATGCAACATCACGTGATCTGCATAAGTTATAGGGTCAATTGTGGAGGAACGGACCCATGGCAGATCCACATGTCTAATAATAATTAAGAAAAACAAACTGCAGTCAAGCCGTGAATGTGTGATCTGGCGAATAAATGATTCTCCTATCTGGATGAACTGTGCGCCAGATATTCATTAACTGATGTGACTGGGGAAGGTGTTTAACATAACAGAGATAAGAGAAAGCTATATGGGATGTTACTCTGCTCTACTACTTTTAAAAAATAACGTAATTTACTGCCACCATCTTCTGACAGCCTTAACTTTTATTCTCTTGTCAACATAGTTGTGTGAGGGCTCATTTATTGTGGAACGTCCTGTAGTTTCTACTGTTACAATTTTGGAGTACATTTTTGATTATTTTTTCTAGGAAACGGAGTAACACATTTCTGGTATATTTGTTCATTTTTTTCTGACGCCATTCACCGTGCAGGGTAAATACTTTGATAGATAAGACTTTTATGAACACAGCGATAGCAAATTAGGGGGGGGGAGGGGAGCAGGAGGTTGTGTATTTTTTTTATTAATATGGAAAAGGCGTTTTTGTTTTAAATTTACCTTTTATTTTTTACTATTACTAAAAAAAGCTTTTTAAAATTAAATTTTTTATTTTTAGTCCTCATAGGGGACATGAACTAGCGATGGTTCGTTCGCTAATGCAGTATGATGTAATACCATAGTATTACATTATACGGAAATATCAGATAGACATGGCTTGATAGGCAATCTGCAGTGGCAGCCCTGGGGCCTTTCAGAAGGCTCCCCGGCTGCCATAGCAACCTCATGGTATTCTACCCTTGTGCCTGTGGTAAGGAGATGACTGCTGAAGGGTTCTCTCTACAGATCAGGAACTGCTAGAATATTATTAGACTAAGAGGTCATTGCAAAAACATTTTTTAAGTAGTGAGATACTCAAAATTAAGAAAAAAAAAGATAGCAAAGATTCTTAAAAGAAAAAAAAAAAGCATGTAACAAAAAGTACATTTCTACAGTAGGTTATTTTCTGATGACACTTCCAATTAAGGTGGAGCTTTGATCACAAAAAGCAACAACTGAAAAGTTGCATAAAAATGGAAACACGAGAAGGAAAGACTCTCTCAGCGTCTGCATACGCGGACGATATAACATTTCTCATAACGAACCCCGAGACGGGCCTCCCCCACCTGGTATTGCTTCTAGAGGACTTCGGCACCATCTCAAATTTCAAAATTAACCTCTCCAAATCGACGGCACTAAATATATCTATACCAGCTAACAGATTTAAATCGATTAAAAACAACTCTCCCTTTACCTGGACCGACTCGTCTATTGACTATTTGGGGATCAAAATTACTAAAAAAGCAGAAGACTTATATGCAACAAATTTCTCCCCCTTATTAGGAAAGATTAAAAATTTACTGAGATCCTACGATCTCCCCTTCATATCCTGGTTAGGCAGAAAAAATGTATTAAAGTCCTACATCATTCCTATTATACTTTATAAAATCAGGTTACTGCCAGTGTTTATTCCATCGAGTTTCTTCAAGTCACTACGCACCATATTCATAAGATATCTGTGGATGGGAAGGCGACCGAGGCTGGTGCATTGTTTGTTAATTAGAAGGCGCTCGGAGGGAGGAGTGGACCTTCCATGCCCCAAACAGTTTTATTTAGCTGCACAATTAAATCACTGGTCGGAACTAACACATCCAGTCAAGGACCCCCTGCTCCAGTCCCTAGCTAAAGGAGCCCACGGCCCTCACCTTCTGGAAGAACTTTGGTTCCCGAGTGGGAAACATAAGAAAAAACAGAGCATTAACCCTCTCACAAAGGGAACACTTGAGACTTGGGCTGCTTTGGGGTCAACACTGGCTCCAAGCCCTTCCCCATGCGCACCCCTATCCGCCCTGCACAGGTATATGGGCCTTTCCTTGGACCCCTGCACAGCAAGAATTTGGAAGCCATTGGCAGACAAAAAAATTCAAGAAGTAGTAGACTTAGCACACAAATACCCTCTTTCCTTGTTGGAGGATCTTCTGCCTAGCTATCCTCTTCCTCTCCTCACCTCGACCCACCTATTAAAAGTTATAAATGACTTCCTGAAAGACCACAAAACCACCAGGCCTCTGACAGCGTTTGAGACAACAATAGCGGGAGGCAATGCTCAAACCAGAAAGGTTTCCCATATACGGAAACACTTTATCTCCCCGCCAGTAGACACAAGCCCTGCCTTCCTCGTTTCGTGGGAGAGGGAGCTTCACATCTCCCTATCCCCAAATGAGACCAAGCTCATTCTAAAGACCGCTTTTGGTCTGTCACCTCGCAGGAATCTCATTACAAGCTTTTGGCAAGATGGTATAGGACCCCTCAGTGGCTGCACGATCATAAATTAACCACACAAGATTTGTGTTGGAGATGCGAGGGTGCAACTGGATCCTTCCTCCACATATGGTGGGATTGCCCGGCCCTGACTAAATTTTGGAGAGAGGTGGAAGGGGTATTGAGGCAAATCTCTCCAGGACTAATTCTCTCCCCTGAGGTGGTCCTCCTCTGGAGACCGACTCCTGTATTCCATCCATTACGGAATAAATTGACTGCCCTATTGATAGACTCTGCAAAAGCCCTTATACCATTAAAGTGGAAACAGAGAGACCCACCTACGTTAACTCAAATGGAGGCATAAGGTTGATACCCTAGCGAAACTAGAGGAGCTCTCGGCTTGGTTCAGAGGGACACATGACAAATTTATAGACACGTGGACTCCTTGGAGAGCGATTGTGCGGCAACAAGCTCAAAGGGACTTGGAGCCTCTAAGCAGTTAGGCAGTCTCAATTTTTACAGGCCCATTTACAAATTACAAATATCATCACAGCTGATGCTTTGTAAGAATCTTATCCGCGCTAGTCCCCTAAAAGAGAGCTTTATCTAATAGGATCTCTCTCCGACCTTTTACTCTTACTCTGGATCACTACGACTTAACACCGAAGGATACTCAAGACCCCCCCCCAAGACCTCCTACCCTGGTCTTCCCCTGTTTCCCACCTATCTTTCCCCCCTCCCCCTTGTATAGATGTTTAAGGGGTCTGCTTAGTGCGAGCTGAGGAGAGCCATTGCCTTCTGTCCCATTGAAGAACCCCCTTGGCCGTAGCTAGGGGGGTGCAGTGCTGTCTTCATTGTTAGGAGGATGATTATCTCAACCTGCTTTAAGCCGATTTTCATGAGACACCGGTTGGGCCTCCTAGTACCCGAAGGCTATGTCAAATGTGGTTAGAATGTATTTAAGATGCAGACTGTAACCCATCTTTATACCATATATGTCTTTGTTGTTATAATCAGTGTTTTAAAAAAATGCAATAAAATCTGATTTACAAAAAAAATAAAAAAATAAAATGCAAACACGGTTTCTGCGCCAACAGCTTCTTCATCTGTGGATTTTTTTTCCTATTTCAGGCAAAACTTTCTGCACTGATTCATTTCCTAATAGAGCGGTCAGAGTATTATTTTTATGACACCTCAGATCCCCCACGTAGAAAAACACGATCCCCAAGTGGTGGCTGAAGGTGTCCAGAGTTGCATTATTGTTTTCCAAATCTAGTTTGATCATCAGCATCTACATAATTGATCGCTTTTAATATTTTTAGAAACTTTTATAGGTAAAATAAAAGACACACCAACCGCTAAGTCACATCACACCTCCATACATACTGAGCTGGAGACAAACTCTTATCCTCCAGGAAACTAGAGAATTGGGCACAGGTGAATCCAACATCTGCCACTGGGGAAGAGTCAAGGAGGTCACCATAAACCTCAAAAGCCACCCTCTAGGCCTGCAGAAACAAAGATGACTACTCTGTTTTTCTGACTACCTGATGAACACTGTATTACACCAGTGGTTCTCAACCTTTTTCAGCCCCGCACCCTCCTTAGGTATTGGGATGGTGGCCAGTGCCCCAAGCCGCCACCCCCCACCCCCCCCCCCAAGCCTTACTAGTTTAAACCTAGTCAACATTTTCCATTGCTTACAAAGTTAAGAGTACAAATTAAAATACCGAATACTTTTTTTTGTAGTTTGGTAGGGTTTAACAGATTAGCATTAATTGTGAAAACGTCTAAAAATTACCAAAGTAGTATTTTAGTCAGCTAAATTTTAGCTGTTAGAATCATAGAATGGTAGAGTTGGAAGGGACCTCCAAGGTCATCGGGTCCAACCCCCTGCTCAGTGCAGGATTCACTAAATCATCCCAGATAGATATAGATAGAAACATGCAACGTATAAAGAAAATGCACGGTACACCTTAATCCTTTATGGTCAGAAGACTAATTAAAATGCAAGAACAATTAAATTCGACTAAAAATAATAAGGTTTGCCACAAGCAATCTGTGTCATTAATGGCTGCCTTGGGCCTAATGAGCGGAAGCCAATTTCACGATATCTGGTTGTAGCTTTGTCAACGGCAGTCTCAAGTCGCCCCTTACACATATCTGAAGTTTGTTCCTCGCTTTTGTCAGTAGCTGCTGAACCGCGCTGAAGCCCCTCTCCACTAAGTACATAGATTGAGAAGCTAACACAAACAACTTAACTTCCTGCCACATGATAGGAATTCTTCATTTTCACCCAAAAACATTCATAGCCACATTGTTGGAAAAGTGCTTGGGATTCATGTGTTAAGTCGATCAACTGCTCTTGTAATCTGGGATGAAATTCTCCTGCGTCTGCTGAAAATGGATTGAGTATCCATGTTGGTATGTCAAGGGTACATAGATCATGAAACCTAGTTTGCATGTCTTCTTTGGCTTGTTTGAGGTGTGAGCAAGAAAACGTCTAAGTCTGCATCTTGAAATGAGTCTTCGCGTGCAATTTCTTGAAGACTCATACAGCTCGTGTCAACTCAAGTTATTGGTATGAAGGTTGTTTGGCAATCAAGCAAGAGATTATACCTCTAGCCTTAATGAAATTCATTTTGTCTCCTTGTAGGTTTGGGTTGACCTCGTTGAGTTTGTCAAATAGGTCTGCAACGTCAAGACGTCATAGTGCAACTGCATCACAAAGGCTTGGGTCAATCGGCCGAAGAAACTCGACTAGTGTGTCAAAAAATTCATAGTAGCGTTGTAAGCACTTTCCTCTTGCCAGCCACCTCACTTTGGTGTGTAGGAGTAGATGTTTGAATTTTTCATCATGGTCTTGACCGAGTTTGTGGAAAAACCAGTTCGTTTAAAGAGTGCACTTTTATCTTGTTAACAGCATTAATTAGATCAAAGAATCATACAATCTCTCACATCAATGTTTAGCAACAAGATGCTGCCGATGGCTCATATAGTGGACTGCCTTTATGCCAGGTATAGCAGATTTTAAATGGGCTATAAATCCGCGACATCGACCAATCATGCATGCAGCTCCGTTGGTTGCACAAACAAGTACATTTGTTAAAAGGGATGTTTTGAGGGTTTTTTTCTTGGAAAAATTCTTTCACTCTTTTGTACATAGGAGAAGCCTTTCGGGTTGGTGGTTAAATTCATGGTAAACATTTCCTCCACTACCGCCTCATTCCAAATAATGAAACGAACGTAAGCTTGCTGCAATGCTTCATTGTCTCTAACCGTTGACTCGTCGATTTGCATTACAAATTCTTTAACACGTCCAAAGAGTTTCTTCCCACATCAGCAGCAGTCTAGTCAATTCTTCTTGAAACTGTGTCATCACTCAAATAAAATAGATTTCACCATAACACACACATCAGGACCCAGCATAGTATGTGATCTGCCACATTGTGCTATTAATAAAGCAACTTTATAGGAAACAAGGAGGCCTTTGTCAGCATTGAGAGCTGATTTCCAAATAGCTTGCCTACAGTGCTGCCACTCTCAAACATTGACTTTAAACCTTGGAAAAATGAAATAGGGTTACCCACTGTGTCTAAATGCATTTTTGCAAGGTGATCATTCGTCTCGAAGGCTTCATAGCTTCATTCGAAAATTCCTTTACACAAGCTAGGCACAAGGGAAGCTTTCTGGGTGTACGGGAAGGGATGAATCCATATTTCAAGAATTAAATTGAATATTGACGGAATTTCTTCTTCTCAGCCATTTTTTATAAAGTATGCCTCAAGAATGCACAGCTTATGTCGCACGATCATAGAATGATGTATGACTTTTATAACTCCATGACTCCGCTACAGATCAATCACAATGCATAACCTAAAGAACCTAACCCGCTGTATTCCATAATGCCGCTGATTGGCTGGAACCTTTTAATTGTGTGGGTCTCTGGGAGTCGTAGTTTCGTTTCAACGGTTTTTATTGAAAGGTTTTCAAAAGTGCTACGGCCACATACATTCTTACGTCCCCGTGCAGGGGGCTAGTTATTGTCGTCTTAGCATACACTAGATTTTAATATAACATTTTAGTCCTAGACTGGAGTATTGGGAGGGGATAACAAAGAGTATAAAACAGGGGGTCATCAAGGGTCCACATCAGCTCCCTGTCAAGCCCAATAGAAAACTGGAGCCGGCTTCCAGTGGGGACATTTTAGGTAGACGAGAAACCGTGACGTAGTCCTGGGACTTCAAGATGGCTAATCCAAGGTTGCCACGTAGCTTGAAAATTTGTCACGGTATCCGTCCGAATAGCATGGATCCTTTCAAATAGCATAATTGTAGAAACTCTATTGATCACCTCTGGGAAAGAGCAGTTTAGGGATTCCCATCTAGAGGTGATGTGGATCCTTGTGGCCATATAAATAATCTCTATAAGCTTATGGGCTCTGATCTAAACTACAACCCAGATTAGATTCAGTGTTATGAAAAGACGTTTGGCGTCTATCAAGACTACAACGCCCAGAGACCCACAAAAGTGAAAGTTTGAAGCAGTTCCAGCCAAGCAGCAGCATTATAGAATACAGTGGGTAAAGTGGTGCTGTAGGTTTTCCAGTGTTATGAAGTGTGATTGATCTGTAGCGGAGTCATGGAGTTATAAAAGGCAGGCTGCAAACAACTCCCATTACATGGAAGGGAGTCATATGGAAGCAATTGGCTCTGTGTTCACTGATTATTTTCGTCAGTTTTCGTAAATAACAGGAAGTATCACTACAAATTTTTAGAAAAATGTTGTTAGACGGGAAAAATTTTTTTTTTTAAAAAGCAAAAACAACCACCCTCTTCCCCCCCCCCCCCCCCCCTCGTTCCACTGCCTCCTTGAGAAGTAAAATTTACTACACGACCATGTAGAAGACCACTGTATTAGAGTACCAATGCATACTAAAGGGCCCTTATACACAGGAGTATCGCATCGCTGGACCAGAGGGCAGCCGGCGTGGAGGTGGAACGGGCCGAGGAGCATTCTTCCCCCAGCCACCTCCATGCACTGTAAGGCTGCATTCACACAGGTGATTTTCTCATGCGATTTTGTAGCAATGTGACACGTGCTACAAATCGCATGTAGATAGAGCCCATGCTTTCCTATGGTTTCGTCCACACGAGCGAGGTTTTGTACCCTGCGCCATTGCGGGACTACAAAATTGCAACATACTCTATACAGCCGCGATTTGCTATGTTTTATAGCCCATGTTTCACTATGCAACCTCCTTGTTTATCGCGTTGCTCAAACTTGTCATTTTAATGCTAAGCGATTTTAGCATTAGAAAAGTCCTATTAACTTTCTCGCTACAAAATTGAGTGCAGCAGCGACGCGATGTTACATTAACGGGGGGGGGGGGGGGGGGGGGGAGGGAAGACAGATGCTACAAAATCGCCTGTACACAACAGCGATATCGCGGCCTGAGCAGCAGTCAGTCAGTCTCTGCCTGCATTTACATGAGACGACTATAGTTCAAAACCCAGCGGGAGTGTAAGGTTTTTAGACAACGATAATCATCCAATGTAAGTGGGCCTTAACAGGTGGTTGCACACAGGCAATAAAATCAGGCGATATGAGAGGTGAAGTAAAGAAAAAAAAAAAGAAAAAAAAATAATGAAAAAACTTACAGCATGCTCTATCTTTCTGCGATATGCAAGTTTTTAAATCTTCCATGTTTCCCAATGGAGCCTCCTTTTTAATCGCAACACAACGCACAAACTTGCATTGCGATTTTGACAATAGAAAATCCTATTCATCTTTGCGGGGGGGGGGGGGGGGGGGAAGCAAAATCATGAGCGGCAGCGATTACTACGTGAGAAAGCAGCGCTGGTCGCTTTAACCTCCTCCCTACTCTAGGCAATCAGGGACGATACCCTAAATTACTTCTTCACTGCTAGAACATTCCTGTGTGGTCTGTTTACAAAATGGGTTAGTATTAATTAATACTAACCCATTTAGTAGATAGACCACACAGGAATGTTACAACTAAACCCTTCCACTACACTAGACCACCAAGGACATTACCTTAGGGTTCTTTTAAACACCAAGATAAATCTGAAGGAGACCCGGCGATTTTGTTTCATTCGCTTGCTATGCATTTACACTGAACAGTGGAACATAACCGCCCCTAGTCCTCCCTTCTTCACTACGTCCTATTCAACAAGTCATTATGACGCCTGCTTATACCAAAAAGGATTTGCAGCAAGAAAATGATTTTCAGGTCTGCATGAAAAATCCAATTCGCAATAAACAATTTATCGATGCTCATTCGTTCGCTGTATGTGTTTACGCCTAACAATTATCGTGCACATCACTTAAACAATGATTGGGCCATGTAAGAGGGCTCTTACCCTTCATCTCTGGTGGCAAGGAGGTGGTGGTGGTTTACCACCCAGACCCACCTGGAATGTTACCATTAATCCCTTCACCATGATAGATTAGTCATCTCTGACAGGATCCAGTATTATGTAGTGCTGAGTGTCAAGGATTGGCGCAGAACATTGCTCAACACCCCCAGGAAGATCCAACCCACTCTAGATCTGGGGTCGGGAGTAATCTACACTAGACACCTCTAGTAGAAACTTCTCCCGCATGATAAAGAACGTCATAATGAAATCCAACATGCCTAAACCGCTCTCCCTCTCCCACCCCCATCAAGAATCAGACCAACAGTCAGAGTATTTATGGGCACCTGAGCGGCATTTCATGGCCAACGAGTCTTTTTGCATCTACTTGCGCCCCCCCCCCCCCCCCCCCCCTTGACCCATGTCACAAGCCTCTCACCCAGCCAACCAAAACTCTACTGCACATGGATGAGGAGGGAAAACCCAGAAAGATCCATCTGCACATGGTTATCTCTTCCTTCTGGGGAAGACTCTGCTGTGGCTTATGTCCTCAGTCATGGTGCAAGGCCTGTTAGAAGGTCAGACATTGACTCAAAGAAGTGACCTTGCCCTAGGTGACGCTGCAAGAGCATCGACCATCTATTCATGCACACAGCACTCACTTGTATTCCGTTGGCTCACAGTAACCAAGGCTCAGAGTTAGATGCGGTCGGCTGACAACCCTTGCAGGTCTGCAAGATTTGGAGCTCTGGATCATCAACCTTTAACATCAAGAAGAGCATCAGTCACTGACTATTTCATTTTTTTTTTCTTTTTAACTTTATTTGTCCTCTTCTGCTTAACAACAGTGATAGACACCCACATACAAACATACCACAAGAGCCCCGCAACTGTTGGGATGACATGAGTGCCGGCAATACAAGAAAAAAAAAAAAAAAAATTAGATATAGGGGGGAAAAAAAACAAAATAAAAAAACATAGAAAAAGGTCAATAAGAAACAAAATCAAATAAAAACCATTTGCAAAGCCATGACCTCTTGCACACAGACATCTCCTGGATAGCCTAAAAAGGATGTAGCAACAACACGGTGCTGAAAATTGTGCCGCAAACCAAAATGCATCTTCTGCTCTATACTCTGCTTCTGTTATAGCTTTATATATACAGTATATATATCTATATATTTTGTTTCAAACCTTTAATGACATCACAAAAAGCCATCAGCACAAACAGCAGCAGCAATAGTAGTAGTACTAGTAGTAGTGAGCGTACTCCGGCTCTGCAGAGACGCCATGTTGGAAATGCAGCCTTATCACAGATTTTCATTTTCATCTTGAGGTTGAGAAGAGGCGTTGTGGGGGAAAGGGTGGTGGCGGTCTGGCTGAGGTAAACATAACATGGAAAACACGTGATCACTGGAGCTAGACCTTGGCATGAACCTGAAGCGATTACTCCAGTCTGTTTGTATGGGGGAAAGGAAAAAGCTAAAAAATAAAATTAAAAATAAAAAAACCCTCAAAAAACACAAAACCAGAGGCCCTCTGGACAAACAAGAAAAAAAACTAAGAAACAAAAAATAAAATAAAAAAAAGAAACTTGCAGAAAAGGGACATTTCTCTGGCTGAAAACATCCACACGGGTTGAAACGTGAACCAAACAAGTCAGACTGTCAGTTAGAGTTTGTTTTTTTGACTTTTTGTTTTTACATTTTTTTTGCTTTTTCCTTTTTTGAAATTTTCAAATATCGCTTAAAGGTATATAAACAGGAGAGGGTGAGAGAAAGAAAGTGATTTCTAGGAAATTATAAAGTAAAGAATAGTTTTGCACTGACGCTTGCAGGTCAGCAGCAAGAATTTCAGAAATTCTGTGAGGTGCCAGTTTCCCCATCCCTTGTATTCTCCTTAATAGGTCCATAGAAATGGAGCAAGGAAAAAAAAATAAATCCAAGTGTGCAACTGCACTATACGGCAGAAGACTGGTCTCTTTATATCCTATAGCTTGGGCCCAGCAGGATGCCTGCCAGGCCAACACTACTCCATTTGTGGCCTGAGTCAGCAAGGGAGGAGAGGCAGCGGGAGAGGCCAAGGAACAGAGCGCAGGAAGGTCTAAGGGTCAGGCCGTGAGAAAGGAAAGAGAACAAACACGCAGGTGAGAGTGTCACGACTCTTCATTCCCAGAATCATCATCATCATAACAGTCGGCATCCTCCTCCTCCTCGTCTTCATCGTCTATGTCGTCATCATACAAGTCGTCGTAAAGCAAGTCTGAGCTGTTGTCACTAGAAGGCACTTTGGTTTTGATGCAGTATTCTGCCAAGGTGGTGGGGACTTTCACACCGTCTTTCTCCGCTTCTGCTTTAGTCGCTGACACTTGTTTCCTGTGTAGAAAAGAACGATTAAAATTTCCCTAGTTTTACTCTACCTGTATCCAGTATGTTTTGAAGGCCAAATTATATACGAGAAGATAGCTGCTATAATGCCGCCCCCTTACGTACGAGAAGATAGCTGCTATAATGCCGCCCCCCTTACGTACGAGAAGGTAGCTGCTCTAATGCCGCCCCCTACGTACGAGAAGGTAGCTGCTCTAATGCCGCCCCCTACGGACGAGAAGATAGCTGCTCTAATGCCACCCCCTTACGTACGAGAAGATAGCTGCTCTAATGCCACCCCCTTACGTACGAGAAGATAGCTGCTCTAATGCCGCCCCCTTACGTACGAGAAGATAGCTGCTCTAATGCCGCCCCCTTACGTACGAGAAGATAGCTGCTCTAATGCCGCCCCCTTACGTACGAGAAGATAGCTGCTCTAATGCCGCCCCCCTACGTACGAGAAGATAGCTGCTCTAATGCCGCCCCCCTACGTACGAGAAGATAGCTGCTCTAATGCCGCCCCCCTACGTACGAGAAGATAGCTGCTCTAATGCCGCCCCCCTACGTACGAGAAGATAGCTGCTCTAATGCCGCCCCCCTACGTACGAGAAGATAGCGGCTCTAATGCCGCCCCCTACGTACGAGAAGATAGCTGCTCTAATGCCGCCCCCTACGTACGAGAAGATAGCTGCTATAATGCCGGCCCCCTACGTACGAGAATATAACTACTGTAATGCCGCCCCCCTACGTACGAGAATATAACTACTGTAATGCCGCCCCCCTACGTACGAGAAGATAGCGGCTCTAATGCCGCCCCCTACGTACGAGAAGATAGCTGCTATAATGCCGGCCCCCTACGTACGAGAATATAACTACTGTAATGCCGCCCCCCTACGTACGAGAATATAACTACTGTAATGCCGCCCCCCTACGTACGAGAATATAACTACTATAATACTGCCCCCCTATGTACAAGAATATAACTACTATAATACTGCCCCCCTATGTACACGAATATAACTACTATAATACTGCCCCCCTATGTACACGAATATAACTACTATAATACTGGCCCCTATATACAAGAATATAACTACTATAATACTGGCCCCTATATACAAGAATATAACTACTATAATACTGCCCCTATGTATAAGAATATAACTACTATATATTCTCGTACATGGGGGGGGGGGGGGGCAGTATTAAACTACAATAATACTGCCCCCCCTATGTACAAGAATATAACTATAATACCGCCCCCCCTATGTACAAGAATATAACTACGATAATAACGCCCCCCCTATGTACAAGAATATAACTACTATAATACTGCCCCCTATGTAGAATAGAACTACCATAATAATGCCCTCTATGTACAAGACTATAGTAGTTATATACATAGGTGGCAGTATTATAGTAGTTATATTCTGGTGTATATATGGGCAGTATTATAGTAATCTTGTACATAGGGAGGCAGTATTTTTAATAGTTTAATACTTCCCCTAGCAGCCGGCGTTTGTGTCTTTCACGCTAGGCTTCGGTAGGTTTCCGTGTCCTCCTGCACGCCGACAGAGCAGTTCTTCCTGATAGCAGGGCTTGAATTCAATGAATGGCTGCGATTGGTTAATCAAGCACCAGCTTTCAATCGGAGCATTAGCTTGGTGAAGGTGGGGCATTCGAGCCCTGCTACCAGCAAGAGCTACTCTGTCAGCATCCCGGAGGACACAGAAGCATGCAGCAGCGATGGAGACCCGCGCGAGGGACCCAAACACTGGATGCTAGGTAATAAGACACCGCCTCTTTTGGGGGCAAAAAAAAAATATATATATAAGACATGGTCTTATTTTCAGGGAAACCATATAATACTTCCCCCTTCTGGTAAAGTATGTATGGAGATGTGCCATCTCCTAGAAGACATCCTCCTCACTCTACACCATGACACAACTCACCTAATGATTTCAGCATATTCCTTGTCTTTTCCTTTACTGTCCCTCCATTTCCTGAACATTACAGAAGCGTCTACATTGGCTGGGGAGAAGGTGTTTGGTTCGTTCAGCAGTGAGATCACACTTAGTAAGATAGTCCTGGGAGAGACAAGATAGGATGATGGTTTTACATAGGAGACAAGGTAGCACAGCAACACCGTGCCCTAAGGGCCATTTAGACGGGACGATTATCGCTCAATTAGTACAAATGAGCAAAACTAAGCAAAATTGTCCCGTGTAAATGTGGAAAAAATGGTTTGAAAGTCAGCGATAGCGAAAAGTAAAACGCATAGTAGTCAGCATAAAAATAAATAATAATTGCGGGATTCTCACTCAGTGTAAACGCTTCCCGCTTTACATAGGAGAGAGAAGCCAGCAATCCAGGAGCACACTGCACGAGCGCCGATGACCTTAGCAGGGACATCAATGCTTGTGCCTTCGTTTAGATGATGGTCATCCAGTCTTAAAAAAAAACAAAAAAAAAAAAACCCCTACACAACCAACCTGACTTTTGCCTTCATCCAAGAGCTCTATGGTATTGAAGGGCTCCTACACTATCAACCTCATTCAGCCGGCCATTCTGTAACCGCATTTTGGCGTCCACATTGCAACCTGAAGTGGCGTTCAGAGTATCATGACCCAAACCGTTCCAGAAGAATAATAAGCAAGTCTATTTGTATAGCACCAACGTAAGGCTTTATTATACATGGGATGAGTATTGATGCCCAACACTCGTCCTGTGTGTACTCGCTCCCGTGCTGTTACAGAGGAGCGAGTATCGCTGGCCCGCTCACAGCGTGGCCGGCAGGGAGGCGGGGAAGCTGGAGGAGAGTTCTCTCCCTGCTCTCTCCATTCACTATAAACAGCAGCTGTTTAGTACTGAACGATGGTCGTTCTGGGATTATAAACTGCCTAAAACTGAACGATTCTTGTACAGTCCTTCAGTCTCTGCATGCTTCTATACGGGACGATCATCATTCAAAACCATCTGGGAGCCTCAACAAGCAGAATGCTAATCATCCCGAGTAAAAGGGCCTTTATTCCGCAGCGCCTTTAGAACACAGGGTAGCACAGATCTAGAATCTAAGATGTTGTTGGTTCAGGTCATTAGATTTATCCAATGAACCGTATTAGCAGGCAGATTCCCTCCACCGTCACACCTACCTGACATTCTGGGTGGGGTTCCACCTCTCTGAAGGCAACTCTCCACTCTGTGGGTCATCTACAGGCGGGTGAAGGATCGAGATGCAGACGTCACCATTCTAAGAAATAAAACAGTCATTAGGGAGATTCCCCATGCGTTTGCATTCGTCTTCCAATATTCTTCTGCAAGAAGCAATAAGTATCCAGTGGATGAATTTTATAAGTGTGTTCTAGCGATCAGCGGGGGTCTCAGCAGCGGGACCCTCACTGATCAATACTTTTGACATGTCACTAGGATATATTAAAAGTTTTCTGAAAGTGCAGTTAGACTTTACCGACACAGAATCCACCATAGATTGTAAACCTTATGGAGGACTCTCACTCTTGTTCAAACCGATTAGGTGAATACTGTATGTAACATCTACTTTGTACCAGCACTGTGAAGTCGGTAAGCCATACCAACGACCAATCCACTTTCCCTAGACTCAGACGCTGCAGCCCTGCCAGTCTTCCTGTTCGGAGAGGAGTGCAGGATGGCCGCTGCCGCCTTCTCTGGTCTGTAGGATACTTAGCCTAATGGAGAGGAAAGGTAATAACAGATTTTGTATTGCCATTTCCACATCATAATTATATATAGCATTACATTTTTACTGACTCCACCAGAACGGGATGGACTCCAACTCCAGAGCCCTGGTTGGTAGAGTGCTGTGGAATATGCTAGCCGCATGGCTACCTACACACGGGCAAGCGTAATATCAGACAGAGAAACTCGGTCAGATATCGCGATCATCAACCTGTGTTTTCCCCACAGATGCAAGAGGATTTTCAGGCAGAACAGCCTCACATCCCTTCTGTGATATTTTTATGCTTTCACACGCGATAGCGGATCAGAAGGGTTTCCATTGATTTCAATAGGAAACTACGCATCGCACAACATGCAAGAGCCATGCCATATATTTAAGGTCCTATTGAAATCAAATGGGCGATGCGTTTGAGGAATGAGAGAAAGAAAAAAGTACGCCACCACGTTTTTCTCCCTCACCAAATCACAATGAGGGAAACCATCACTCATCGACTCCATTCAAAAGAACGGGGTTCATATTTGAGCAGGTTTTGGGAGTCTCGCATTGCACAAAACTCGCGATAGATTCTTGGCCGTGTAAAACCAACTGAAGGGATTTAATGGTATTTTTCAGTGATTTGCCCTCTTCCATAAACCGTTGGGTAGTTGCCTCCTAGTATCCTGTAGGTCTTACCTCATATATATTGGGATGCCACATCTTTGTCAGGAAACGGAAAGTTGGAGGCGAGTACGGATAGTCTATGGGGAATTTTATGTGAGCCTGCAATAGAAGAAAGGCCGATCAGGACACTGAGGACATCCAGGGCATTATACAACAGTTCTCACACCTCCCCTATCAGTACCAGGTACCGTGTCACACGCCAACACACCGCCATATTAGGAGCCATTGGAAATACAAAACCGCAGCATTAATAAAATTTGTTATAAAATGCATAATCGCCGCTTTGCAACATAAATATTGGGGGAGATTAAGAACAACGCCTCACGTGCTAATATCATCCTGTCTGCGCACAATACACCAAATACATACAGAGGTTAAGCTTGGTTGCTCCGTGCGCCTATACCGAGATCTGCGCCAGCTAGGAGCCAGAGTAGATTTCCAGGATACGTTTCTGGTGTAAATTATACATAAACATGGCAGTTTGGCCACACCCAGCAAAAACAAACCACACCCATAAGACAAAAAGTTACAACATTTTTGCACAAGTCGAGCTTGTGCCAAATTTTGCCTATTTTTTTACCAAAAAATAGCTTCCTAAATCTTTTTCAATTTACACCATTTTTCATAAGATAAGATCAGTGAGGGTCTGACTATTCTCACCACCTCCTTCTCTAGCTGTCCGAATTGGGAAATGGGCTGCTCCTGCCCGTGCTGTCTGTGTCACTCGGTTGCATTTAAGTGACAGAGCTGCAATATCATGCCCTGCCACTACACAATGTACGGCACTATGCTTGGTACACAATGAAAAGGCCGTTACCCTTAGATCAGCTGCCTGGCGGAATCAGACCTGACATGGATTACCTATTCTGAAGAAAGTCATTATTAAAAGTCCTTAAAAAAAAAAAAAAAACACCCACACAACTTTCTCCCCACCTATATGCTCTGCCCCCCACATTACAGACATGTACGACCCGTGACAATTCTCCGCCTAGAGCCCAACTATATACACATGTGCAGGAGGACAGCAGGGAACAAGTTAATCCCGAGGTTGGAGCAGGCAGGCCACGAGTGGCCGATGCAGAAACAGGCTGATTACTCCGGTGATGGGCTCCCTGCCAGGCTATTTATTGCTTGCAGCCCTGTCAGCACATGGCGACTCAAGACCAACTTTACAAGGCCAGAGCCAAGGCCACACAGGCGCATCATCATCATCATCACGGAGAGACTACAGGCCTCACACACCCAAGGCCACAGAGGGGAAGTAATACAGTACAACATCTGACAGTATGGGGAAAAGCTGAACTGCAAGCTCTGAAGGCGAGCGCAAAACTAGGTCAGCTTCCCAACAAGCACTGTAGACGGAATTAAGACGGGTATTTCACACACTGGTCTTCATCTGACCCGCGCCGGAGTAATGCCTGGCACCACAAAAACCTTGTTCGTATGCAGACGGCCTAAAGTGCATGGCCACTATCACAAAAAGCTCAGGCTTGGGAAAGTTATCTAGCTCAGGCACATTTGCAAACAAAGGTCAGGACACTCAGGTCACCAGTAGATAAACATGACTGCTGTGTGTGTAGTGGATAGTCAGACTCCTCTGCTTTAGTGGTGTCAAAGAGCACGCAAGTCAATCAAAATGCGAGTTAAACCCCATTTACATGCAAAGATTATCACTCAAAATTCATTCAAATGACCACAGATGAGCGATAATAGTTGTGTGTAACACTACAATCGTTCACTCTTCGGCTGAACGATGATTTTAAGGAGTGCTTAAAATCCATGGTTCAGCTGGAAAGAGACAACAGGGACTGCATGCTGTTTTCTGCATGGGAGTCGGAGATTATGCTGTATTCTGCCGACAGATCACGCAAGAACAATGCAGCTCTGTGCAGAGCTCAGACCACATGCTGTGCTCTGCAAGCAGCTCCCAGAGGCCATTTAACACGCAAATGAAGCTGATAAAGTGCTAGCTCACATTAGTATCCATTAACACTTTATACAAAATGATTGCTAAAACTGGTAATCTTTTAATCATTTGAAAGATTGTCTTTGCGTGTAAATGGGCCTTAATGCTGCGCTCAGACAGAACTACCATCATTTAATTGAAAAAATAAATGTAATATAATTCACTCAAATGAGCAAAAAAAGCGAACGAGATTTGTTTGGTTTTAAAACAAGCCAGCGACTGAACAATTAAGGAGAATCTTCCATTTTTAGGACATTGTTCAGCTTCTGCAGGACTAAAAAACATTTGCTCGTTCACTTACTGTTGCGTTTACCCCCCCCCCCCCCCACATCCTTCCACCCACCCCCAGTGTGTAACATAGGAAAGTGAAGTACTGAACGATTCTCATTGATGATCTGCCTGTCCATTAACAGGCTGCACAAACGAGTTAGTGGTGACGTCTCTCACTCAAACGAGGATCAGCTCAGGGCATTAGGGCCCATTTACATGGGACGAGCGGTCGGACGCAGATGCCCAACAGATTTTCCCAGCAACGATTGTTGCTGCGCCTTTACACAGGAACGATCATCGCTGTGCGAATGGAGGCAATCGTTCTGACCCGCCCGCCTCCACGTGCAGTAAACAGGCAGTGGTTCATAGATGGAGGACTGCCTGTTTATACAGACCGATCTGTCATTTAGTTCTTATGCACGTGTAGCCCCCTTACTACAGCTCTGACAGCTGTCCCTGCGAGGATTGCTGCGGCTCTTTTACACAGAAGTGATTGACTGCCTGTTTACACAGAACAATGCAGCGGCAGAACAACGATTTTAAGTCTGCGTGAAAGATCTGATCAGCGATGTATCGCCCATTGTCCCGTCTTGAGCAGTGTGAACGCATGCCACTCCAACAAGCGATTTACATGACGTTTCTGCCGAGTAAACGGGGCTTAAACTGAAACAGTAACTAAATTATCCTTCGCGGTTCAGTCTGAGTGACTTTACATCAAGCAACAGTCCTTCAGATTACCGCCGCTTCACGGGAATCCGTACAATTATCGTCCGCAGGCCCCCTAAGTGTGCCATTACAGGGAGCGCCGCTTGCTTGCGAGACGCAGCGGAGGCCTGCTGATTGTCACCTGCGTATGGTTTGACTAGACGGGGCCAGGTGCCGCCTGCAATCAACAGGGTTAAACGCCGCAGATCACGGTGTGATTACAGCATCCATCAGCGCTGACGGGTCTTGTTATGCAGAAAGCTTCGCAGGGGGCCGCGGTGGGACACAAGGAGCACAATACCATCCTCATACATGGAGAGTCAAGACTTCCTGCACAGATTTACTAACACCGAATTACTCACTGAAAATTGAAGTCAAGAACGGTCCAAATTGAGGAAGGTCCAAAAAATAAAAAATAATGCACCCCCTCTACACCACCATGAGAAGTGCTGATCAATGAGATTGGCGCTCATTTACCGGGCCTCCACACAATCCCATGCGCCGCAACGCCGCTAATTATTTTTTAAGCAGTACAACAGATGCGAGCGGCTGATGAACGGGCGTTTGTTAGTTCACTTTGAAGTTAGCAAGCCCAATTTGAGAACAGAGCTGCAGGGCATAAAAGGTAGCCCGTACAGGCTTCTCCCCGCCCATAGCATGTTGATTGACAGGTTTCTCCCCAATACGAGGAAGGCGAGCAGCTGTCAGTTAACATGCTGTGGGCGGGGAAACCCCAGCATGGCCTGCCTCTGACTTGGCAGTTTCTTTCTGAAGTTAAACAGGCAAAAAGTCAAATTGTGTTTATTCAAAAACACTACAGCGTTTTAGAATAATGCAGACACGGGGGCGATATTTGTCCCTGGTTCATCCTGCCCATGGTTCGGGAAGCATCAACCCCATTACAGCAGTAATTCTGCCCATTTCATCACTTTTAGACGCCAAGCCCATGTGGTATAAGGAGCCTTTATGTTTTAGTAAACGAGGCTATGATTACACCGAGTTTTTATAGCTGTGTCTACGTTTTTATACTTTTTCAGAGTATAGTTTGCATGTTTTATGGAGACACAATTTTAAATAAAAACCTTTGGAGGCATCGCTTCCCAATACCCAGAACTTATTTTCTTCTGACAACATAGCCTTATGGGAGCCCCATTTTGTAGCTAGCTGTGTTTTTGGCTCCATTCTGGTGTACACCATTATGGTAAGATTATTATTTCTCACATGGGAGGGGGGGGGGGGGGGGGGGGGAACACCAATTATGCCACTTTGCTATCAATTTTACAAGGATTCTGTTCACTCCCGTTATATTTGGCGCATAGAATGTCAACTACATTATTCTAGACTCCAAACCGAACATAAACTATCGGAACCTTCGTAGAACCTACAAAGTATTGTCCGAACGGTTCAGTTAGTTTACGTTCCGGATTCCGTCACAAGACTGCTTTTGTCAGCTGTGAAGGAACCCCGTGACGCAAATCACACTATGTAATAACTTGCAGGAACGCTGAATTACAGAGGTCTTTGGAAGGCACAGTATTTTTAACTGTCATGTGTAAAACTGACAGGCAAACATGGCTTAATATGCAAATGCCTTCATCAGGCCCTAAGCTGCTACTAAAACCCATCAACAGCCAGCGATCAGAACACGGGAGCCGATACTGACAGGAAGCTCCATCTGTCAAACTCCTTAGATGCCGTGGTCACTATTGACAGCAGCATCTAAGGCATTACAGGGAACTTGTCATGACCTTGGAGCCCCATAAACTACCTCATGTGACTCAAAAGGTCAGGTAACGAGGAGCGCTTTTTGATACTCAATGGGTTCCCCATTCCTCCGCTCCCAAAGTCCACGTGACTTCTCAACTCACTGTGTGCATGCTCACCCATAGAGATGAATGGCAGAGTGCGCGTACAGGGCGGGCTGAGAAAAGTCTCGCTGTGTTCACTTTGGGGAGACCGCGCAAGAATGGGGTGCCTTGTATCAAACTGCGCTCCCTGTTCCTTGGCCATTGAGCCCCCTAACAGTTTATAATTCAGGTACACCCACTGATGCTGCAACTCTACCTTGGTGAGGGACGGGGAGCCCCAGCATCGCCGTCATTGGACAAACCAGTGATGACCCAACAGAAAGCGCCATTTTATAGTCGGATATTAAAAAAAAAAAAAAGTTGTATGATGATGGGATGTAGTTGATCTATGGAGTTGGGGAAAAAAGTGAAACCCACGAGGTGAATGGCTGCTCCGCCTGTTTTCATACACGAGGCCCTAGTTACTGAAACAACTTCCTTATGTAAACCAGTATTACCAGAGAGCGAAACTGCTAAAACATGATTTACTGTCCCAGCCGCCTCATTTGTCATAACCGACACTCCTCGGCGTAATCCCTCAGACAATTAGCGTATAAACAAAAAACAAAAGTCACTTCACAAAAACAAAATGGGCTGAAACTATGCGGCAATGACAGAACTGGGTCAGCAGGAGTGCAGCCCTGGGAGGACAGGAGCGGCAGTGCAGGACCACAACATATTGGGAGGGGGGGGGGTAAGGAGTGCAGGCCTGAGAGGACAGGAGCAGCAGCGCAGGACCACAACATATTGGGAGGGTGTCAGCAGGAGTGCAGCCCTGAGAGGACAGGAGCGGCAGCGCAGGACCACAACATATTGGGAGGGTGTCAGCAGGAGTGCAGCCCTGAGAGGACAGGAGCGGCAGCGCAGGACCACAACATATTGGGAGGGTGTCAGCAGGAGTGCAGCCCTGAGAGGACAGGAGCGGCAGCGCAGGACCACAACATATTGGGGGGGGGGGGGTAAGGAGCAGCAGCACAGGATCACAACATATTGGGAGGGAGGGGTAGGCAGGAATGCAGGCCTGAGAGAACGGAAGTGGCAGCGCAGGACCACAACATATTGGGAGGGGGGGGGGGGGGTCAGCAGGTGTGCAGGCCTGAGAGGACGGAAGTGGCAGCGCAGGACCACAACATATTGGGAGTGGGGTCAGCAGGAGTGCAGCCCTGAGAGGACAGTAGCAGCAGCACAGGACCACAACATATTGGGAGGGGGGTCAGCAGGAGTGCAGGCCTGAGAGGACAGGAGCAGCAGCGCAGGACCACAACATATTGGAAGGGGGGGGGGGGGGGGGGGTCAGCAGGAGTGCAGGCCTGAGAGGACAGGAGCAGCAGCACAGGACCACAACATATTGGGAGGGGGGGGGGGGGGGGCAGCAGGAGTGCAGGCCTGAGAGGACAGGAGCAGCAGCGCAGGACCACAACATATTGGGAGGGGGGTAGGCAGGAATGCAGGCCTGAGAGGACAGGAGCAGCAGCGCAGGACCACAACATATTGGGAGGGGGGTCAGCAGGAGTGCAGGCCTGAGAGGACAGGAGCAGCAGCGCAGGACCACAACATATTGGGAGGGGGGTAGGCAGGAATGCAGGCCTGAGAGGACGGAAGTGGCAGCGCAGGACCACAACATATTGGGAGGGGGCAGGAATGGAGCCAACTAGTAGGAAACAGGATACCAATAATCTGGCATGATAAAGACTAGTGTGTCGGATTTATGGAAGCTCAGACATAAACATTGTAATACTGTATACACAGACTGACCCTCCTACATTGTGTGTGGCAGTGATGTAGTCACATATAACCTCATCCCTCCCTCTCGTTCGGTAGTATAGGAAAACTACAACTCCCAGCATGCCCTGGCAGCTGGACAGCCACAAGTCGACCACTGTATGATGTATGCAGACAGTACTGCCCTCCTCATGAGTTACGTAGGCGCGGATGGTACTGCCTCTGGGTAAGGGCTCTTTCACAAGGAAGGATTAGCGTCCAATTAATCATTGCATCGCGCAGAATTAAACGCTAATTACTCGGTGTAAACGTGGGCGATGATGAGCGATAATTTGTTGTACATTTTATGTAGGCATAAAACTCATTGTTTGTCATTTGCAGGCCGTTCTGTAGTGTGGGCCGAGACTCAACGACCCTAAAAACGGGGCGGTGAAGCCAACAGAGCCCCCCTGATCAGACTTCTCCCTTGTCCTATGGAGGAGTGATAGAACTCCTTTAAGTGCTTCTACCAAAGTCACCCTCCACCTGCAGGATGGGATAAGTTTATGATCAGCGGAGGACCTGCATACACGCTGCCGCTCCATGGGTGTCAATGAATGGAGCAGCGGTGCCCGTGTGCATCTTCCACTCCATTCATGTGGGATCCATAGGAACCCTCAGCGATCAGTAAATTATCCCCATCCCAGGGAACCACTAAAAGTGATATGGGCTCAGCTAGTACTGCCTCCTTGTCCCGCCGCGGCCTCGCATTCATACACACATTCATAGCCACCTGCAAGAGGTCTAAAAAGAAAAATGGCCGCCCTGCTCACAAACTCCATGAATATTGCATAATCCTAGTTTCAGTCGTTTGCTAGCGTTTCTACCCCCCCCCCCCCCGCCCCAGTATTCAGATGGTCGCTATAGGGAGATATGAAAGGCACTACAAAGAATGCCTTTTTATGGTATTTTCCCTCACTTTTGGGTCAATTTTTTTTTTTTTGCACACAGATCCTGCTTCATGCATTTTTCTCTTTTCACTATAAGAGAAAATGTATGCTGAAAAGATAGAAGTTATTAAAACCTTGTATGCAGTGCAAAAGGATACCAATAGAAACTGCGGGTCATTCTGCAAAGAATAGTAAGTCCTTACAGCACCAGCAATTGAGAAAAAAAATAAATTTGTGGCAGAATTTTATTTATTTTTTTAAAGATTAGGAAAAAAATAAAATCCATGCTGTAAGAAACACAAACACAAACACACTTTTACTATGCATGACCACCTATGGCAGAATCCTGGGGGGGGGACAGAGGAGGGGAGCTGAAGTTTCTCTTAACTAAATGAGAAATTAAAAACCATTTGTTGTGTCAACAGGTCTGTGCTCTGATTTCGGAGAATGACCGCTGATCACATGACCCAGGAGGAGACGCTGCCAAGGAATGTGAAGACAGAAGGTAAACAGGGTGACGCTCTCCCAGTAAACATGCGAGGATGATAACCGGTTATCACAGCCGGCCACGTGGGGGGGAGAAGAATAAGCCTTGCAGGGTCCTGTGCCCTCCAACAGATAACATAGCCAACACTTCCCATCTACGAGGATTATACAAGATGACCCACATACCATACACTGGCACAGGCATCAGTGACGAGTGCCAGGACTGTGGCGCTGCGGAGAGCTCGGACCTCTGGCACAGTCCAGGCTCGTCTTTCACCACTCATCTGTCCCTTTTATCTACAGTTACACCTCCACAATCTGATAGTCTCCATTACAGGACAGAGCCAGCAAAACAAGAGGTTTGCTGGGAAAGTTGGGTTAAAAAGGGATATTACTGCCAACGGCAGGAAGGAACGCCACTCAGATGGCAGAACTATAATTGGGATGTAAAAGGTCTCAAACTGTAGTGACGTCAACGCTGACGGCTACCAGGTTTCCACACCGCACATGATGTGTCTAACGAGGACGTAGAAGGCCCACGCCATCATTAGCATCCCTGCCCCATGCATTTCACCCCTCTGATGCCACAGGCCGTGACCTCGGCATCTAATAACTAGGCAGTAGAGGATCAGAGAAAACCAGCCGGTCCAGACAAACACGAAAGTCTCACCTCGCAAGACGTTATCCGTTGTTGACTCACGTCTAAAGACGCCATCAGCTCTGCTATATCCTAGTGCTACTAAACCAGGACAGCAAGGTAGAACCGCCGGTAGGACGTACATAACATGCAGAAGTATCCAACGCCTGACCTGGTCAGGAGGGCTCTTTCTGGAGAATGTTTGGGATCCCTTCTTCTGGACACTAATGAGGATCAAATTTTAAGACCTTGGATGTCGACGGCATATCCAATCAAGCTTAAAGGGGTTGTCTCGCGGCAAACATCAAAATTTTACCTTACCCCATTACCCTGTCACCCCCTGGCATAAAATGGCAAATTAAAGCGGTTTTTAAACCGCTTGCTACTCACCGATCCGACGAAATAAGGAGTTATAAAAATCTTCTCCCTAAGATGGCCGCCGGTCCTTTCCCAGGGATGCACTGCGTTTTTTTCCCATGGTGCACCGCGGGTCTTCTCCCATGGTGCACCATGGGCTCTGTGCGGTCCATTGCCGATTCCAGCCTCCTGATTGGCTGGAATCGGCACATGTGACGGGGTGGAGCTACAATGACGACGCGGTGACCAGCTCTCCGGCACGAGCGGCCCCATTCACCAGGCAGAAGCACGGACTGCGCAAGCGCGTCTAAAAACGCCAGAAGACATCGGAATTAGACGGAGCCATGGAGACGGGGACGCCAGCAACGGAGCAGGTAAGTGAATAACTTCTGTATGGCTCATATTTAATGCACGATGTATATTACAAAGTGCATTAATATGGCCATACAGAAGTGTATACCCCCACTTGCTGCCGCGAGACAACCCCTTTAAGGTGCAGAAACTCACCTCCCTCCTAAAAGTGCCCTACACATCTCCTATAGCAGTTGGCCAAAAACACGGCATGACCACCACCCCCAGACAGCAGTTGGCTGAACACACCACACCTGTATCCTCAATTTGTGTCCCCCCTCCCAAAGAACAAAGAGTTCAGACTTGTGGAAATACAAAGGGGCTCTTAGGGTTTTACTAAGGTATTCATGACCTACAGCCTCAGGATAGGTCCTCAATAGTTGACCAGTGGGGATCCACCAGTCAGGATTCCTGGAGATCAGCTCATCACCGGTCTTCCATCAGTGCAGCGAGGTCATAGCAAGAAATCTAATAGGTGGCGTCACTCCCATTGTAATCAAACAGGAGCCAAGCTACCCATTACACTTCCGGCTTCACGTTGGGGGTCAGAGCCAGAAGTGTAATAGGGGGCTTTGTTCTCATTGATGTCAAAATGGGTACAAAGTCACCTAGTCTACTTACTGCTCCAATCCAGTTGCACCGTCACCATGCCAGGAGATAAGCTGATAGTCAGGGATCACAAGCAGCAGATCCTCGCCGATCAACTACTGATGGCCAATCCTCAGGCTAGGTTATCAGTAGTAAAAGCCCCCCCCCCCCAAAAAAAAAGCATTCCACTGAAATTGATGCGTTTGGAGAACTTTTACCTAATGTCTGCGGGCTATAATGATAGTAACCTCAGATGACAAAATTCAATGCCCGGAACGAAGGCAAAACTGTAGGGCAGCCATAACTAGGGGGGGGGGGGTCATACCTGCGTTAATAAAAATAAAGTCTAAAGACCCCTTTAAAGATTAAGATGAAGACTGGCGCTTTAGGTCAGTCTTATTCTCTGTCGGCACACACCTCTTCATATATTAGGTGCATCTCAGCCGCTACGTGCGCCTACAGCAGCTAGGAGCTGGAGTACGGTTTTTTTGGGTATAACTGTCGCCAGCTTCTGGTGTCAATTATACACAAATGTGTCAGTCCGGGTGACCACGGTCCCCTCCTAAGAAGGCATGCCCCTTCCATATCCAAGGCTGTCTAAAGTTTCTCCTCTAGTCTATACTACACTAGACATGACCCTAGGCATATAGTGCTGACACCCAAAATGAAACCCTCCATACTTTTCACCGCAGGCTGCATCCACACGATGGAACACCATGAAAAAAACTAGAAAGCATGTCTAATTTTCCGCCAGCGCCTGTACAGATAGCAGCCTTGTCACACGCCGGCAGTTGAGCCGAGCCAACCTGCAGATTAAGATTACCAGCCGAGTCCTGTATCTAGGCACGGCCGGGGCCCAGTACACGGATAGAAACAGACACCATATACCCTCGACGGCAGAGGACAGCACTAATACAGATGTCAGTCGTCACAGGACAGAGGCTCGAGGACAAGCAGGTCTGTATAGGTCACCCTGGAGGACAGCGTCTCATGTGTCCGTATTCTTTGCAGTAGAAGTCATCTTTAGTGCCACACGAAGAAGAGCTATCAGGAAAACTTCTAGGCCAGACGCGGCGCGGCTACTGGTAAAGAGCAGAGTCAGATATTAATGAGACAGCATTTTTAGATTTCCATCTACAGCTCCATCTGCCCAGAAGCTTCAGATCTGTTCATCCTGAGCTACCTGGTTCATAAGCAGAATTATCAAACCACACTGACAACAGCAAGACAAGCGGAGAGGGCCGATAGCGTATGAGTCATGTGACAACCCCAATAATCGCTGCTATGGCGGCCATTGCTTTACTATAGGGGTGCGATCACATGTTGGCGATTTGCTGCAGATTGTCGCAGATCAGCAGCAGATTTCACCCTGGCAGTTGAGTTCACATTGAAGGGTGAAAGCTTCAGTAAGTCAGCAACATGTGCACACACCCCAATTAGGACCTTTCTTCTATACTGGCATGCATGCAGCACCCATCCCATTTACTTCTGTTGGGCAGTGCCAACTGCATGGCACCTATAACACCCAAGGGTTTACTTTCTCCTATAGGCATGTGGGTAGAGCAGGGCAGGCAGAGAGATGAGCAGCCGCAGGACCAAGTTCTGTGTGCAGGACTCCATGAAGCCTGTCCACACACGTACGGCGTGCAGTACCGACCGCACGGAGTGCGCCACATACACGCCAAAAGACGCTTTGTACCTGCAGTGTTGCGGACGAGATCTGGATGTACACGGGGTACAGAGGCCCAACCTACAGTCATATCTAATCATTCCAGGCTGCGAAGACCAGAACGTGGAATGGAATTTAAAGAGGACTCCGGGGATTACTAATTATATATATATCTGTTCAATTCTGGAGGGACAAGAATTTATTTTTTTAAATTGCTGAATATAGGCTTTTTCTTCCATTGCTCAAATAAATAAAAAAAAGTCAATCTAGGGCCAACTTGGCACAGATCGCAGCAACCTGCAACATAACCCCATTGACTTCAATGGCGGAGTGAGGTCACAGGGCTACAAGACAATCTTTTGGCCCCATGACCTCAAACTGCCACTGAAGGTGTGGTAAGTCACCCAAACAAAAAAAAATAAAGATCTGACCTCGGTAGTCACACCAAAACCCCATGGGCTTCATTGTAAGGCTGCAGGGTGATCATTTGTTGCATGGCCAAAAGTTACCGTATAACCCCAGCCTGCGGGCAGCTTACAACTATGCCCTTTTTCTGCCACCATTATTAAAAGGTGGCTAGGGCTACATGGAAGCATAGCTTCCATTGATTTGGATGGGAGTGAAGCCTGCTAGAACACTTCCAGCCCTGACCACCGATGACCACATCTGGCCGATCAGCTGGGATCCTGAGGATACCTCATCATAAGACCCCATGGGTGAAGTCTCCTCCATTAGTCACATGACTATATGTTACGTGAACATACGTTCTACATGTCTCCTGCTTGGTGAATGGGTAGGAGTAACCAGTGGCATCAGCCCGACAGGCGCCACACATCCCCGGGGTGGCCTCCTCATGTCCAGCACTACTGCTTGTTGGTGTAACAAGTTCTACAGGGATGACGAGCCACGCAGAGATACTGGATGGAGTTCATGGGACAAACTCCTGTAACCAGTTTGAGCAGCAGCATCGACTCCACCTCATCTGCAAAGAGGACTAAAAATCCAACCTGCAAAGCAAACCCGTCAGCAAACCCACAGACCGAGGCAGGCAAATGCTCAGCACTGCAGTCTAACCACTGATGGTTGTTGGGCACTTCTGCACCTGACAGTCATTCTGTGTAAAGAGCCCCCAACTCTACCGCGGTTACACCGGTCAAGCTTTTACTAGCTTGCCCATCTACTCAACCAGTGTAAACCGGACCTCACCGTACCTGGGAAGAGAGGTCCAGCTACTGGTTAGTGCGCCGGAGACTCATACTACCGCCAGCAGCAACAGAGAAAGTTTGCCTCCCCCCCGCCAATCCCCCACTTTACCACCAAGACTATAAACACAAAAAGTTGAAAAAAAAAAAAAAAGTTAAAAATTAAAATGGATCTATAGCCATCCAAACAGAAAAGAGCCTGAATAAAATACACCAAAAAAAAAAAAAAGATATAATATATGCTGTATATAGATTTGTAACAAGGCGTTTACCCACCATTAGTGCTGTAGTGCATGGCTTAGGCTGGCACTACACGGGCAGTACAGTTTGAGAACACTTTGTGACACGAGCGTGGCAGACGGTGACCGGAGACGGACCTATAGGCCGTGCTGTCGATGAAGTTTTTGGCATCCTTACGTGACCCAGAAAGCTGCATCCCATCGCTATAAGCACGGCCCAGCCTAGAGGCGGATTGTTAGTGCGTTATCTATACTTACGGCGTTGGCCACAGCGACAACCTTCAAGCCAACCGCGAACAAAAACAGGCATAGGAGAATAATGACCAGCGTGCGGTCGGCTACCTTCTGGCGCTCCAACACACCGTATGGAGCTGATGAAGTGGTTTCAGGTCTGCACTCTTATAGAGACCCTAAACCACCCGACAAGCTCACTAACAGCACAAGTCACCCAATATTCCCACGTATCACCGGCTTCCATAGCTGTCTACTACACAGATCCATGCAGTACAAGGCTGTCGTCCCCCCCCCCCCCCCCCTTTCTCACGTGGATCTTGTGTGGGGGGGGGGGGCGAATTTGACTACTTTAGCTAGTCAGACTTGGACAACACAGGGACAGAAAGCCTGCTCATATGTTGTCCAAATCATAAGCGGGTTTTCTGTCCATGTGTTGTCGGTCTAGTCAGACTTGGACAACAAACAGGCCTGTAGTAGTCAGTTGGGGCTTACCCTCAACCCCCACAAGATCCATGTGAGAAAGAGGGGAAAAAAGAACAGCATGGTCCGATTAACAGACGAGATTCACCCTTTCAAAGCAATAGAGGACGCAGAAGAAAAAACATTTAAAAAAAAATAAATGTATATCTATCTATGATTAAACAGCACAGGGACCAAAAACAGAAGGTTATAATTTACACAAGTGATTTTTCTGTCTGAAAGGGGGTTGGGGATACACTATTTTAGGTGGTTACATAAAAATTGGGTTAAACTGGATGACCAGTCGACAAAAAAAAAAAAAAAAAAAAAAAAAAAAAAAAAAAAAAACAACACACAACACATGATGCAATATTTTCTATTTTGTCTGTTTTTCAATTTTCTGACAAAAATAAAAAAAAAACAAAAAAAACAACCCACAGCTGAACCGTATATTTATGTTTGTTTTTTTTAACCACACATGAAAATCTGATGTAAAAACGGCGTGAAGTCAAACTACTGGCCCACTTTACTTGAATTGCAAAGATGTGCGAATATATTTTTAAAAAAAAAAGAAAAGTCTACCAGAACACACAAGGTGATTTTTTTCCTTCAAGGCGCTCGTTCACACCCGGTCGGGTTTTCATTTTCTCTGTTCTGGGGTCTGAGACCTTGAATTACAACAGAATTAAATGCTTTTGTTCCCCCCTCGCCCCCCAAAAAACCCCCCACGAATGGAATGATTTCCGTTTGCTTCTGTTGCACGAAGTTCCCCCTGAACAGAAGTGGCGCTGCCGGCTGCGCTATTCGTTCTGTTAGAACACAGAAACCCAGCGGAACAGAAACAAACTGCGAGGATTCCGTTTTTTTTTTTTTTAAAACCCGAAGGCCGCTGTGATGAAAACTAAATGCCGTTTCTCTATTCTAGAATCAGAACAGAGATGGAAGCCCCAAGGCGGCGGCAGCGCGGGTGTGAACAAGCCCCTCTTACACACCTGTGCGAATTCCGTCCCGCGTCGAGCCTAGTCGCGGATATGGGCATCATGTACGGATCGGTCTATGGTTAAACAGGCGGTACGGGCAGAGTGCGCACACTTTCCGCTACAACTCGCCACTGACTACGCGTTTCCTGGTACATGACGGTCTAGGCTGAGAATGGCATATGCCAATGTTGTGACCCGCTGGCGTGGAGTAAAGGTCAGTTATACATACGCGGCCACCCCTCCCCCCAAGTCAGGACTATACTCACCTTAAAGTATCCCCCCTCATAGAGGGTATTGGGGGGCCCAAATATGGCCACCTCCCAATTATACAGGTCGCTCTCGTCCACCAGGGTGATGCGGAAACCTTCCACCGGCTCTTCCTGCAGCGACTTGAGCTCAAGCATCAGCGCCTTCTGCGAGCTGGTCATCTGTTGCTGGGCCATGGTGGAGAACACGGGCAACTAACCAGTCCTGAGAGACCAAAGGGGACTTCGTAAAGAGACCCTCGTACTTAGAGAGCGTCAGCTCTTGGGACAAGCTACAGCAGCGCGCCTCCTGGTCCGCAACGAGTGCCAGCTCTTGGGCCAAGCTTCCCCTGCTGATTGTAGTGGCTTATTGTGAGTGTCAGCTCTTGGACCCAGCAGGGCTGTTACTGAGACCACAGGGTCTTTGTTTCCAGCGAGTGTTAGCTCTTGGGCCCACCCTTATCTGGGGGGAGGAGGAGTCTATAGAAATACTTGGGCCCTTTGTCTCCAGCGAGTGTAAGCTCTTGGGCCCACCCTGCTGTGGGGGAGAGTACTGGATGAGATTAGGGGCCAGCAGGCACAGTCTTGTCCCCTGTCGGGACACTCAGGGGGCCCCGCGCTCTTCAGTCTGGATCTGTGGGGCCCCTTGGCCCGGATTTGGGCGGCTTCTCTCTGTGTTTAGGATGAAGAGGCCTTACTGTAATCCCCGGCCTGGAGTGAGCGGCCTCCCGGTGTCGGGTGCTGGAAGGACGGCCGAGACCTTGGTAGTGTCCCCCTTTCTCCTGCGGGGGTGTGGGAGCTCCCGCGCGCGGCTCAGGGCGTCCGGGTGTCGCTTACTCTCCGGGTTCCCAGCTGTAGAGGTAAGCGAGGCGCTGCTAGTTCCTTTTGTGACGTCACGGGGTGTGGTGACGTCACGGCGCCGCCCAGAAGGGAAGGATAATAGGCTGTGCGGGAGGGGGCGGGGCCTGAGGGGCTGGGCGTTCCCATGACACGCTGATGATTGGAAGGGAGCAGGGCTGTGACGTCACGGCTGTTCTGGGCTCTACGGGCAGTGATGGCCCAGGAACTGGGGACTTTTCTCAAAGCGGTCTTTTGTTGCCCCTAGCAACCAATCAGAGCCCAGCTTTCACTTTACCACAACTGTTTAAGAAATGAAAGTGGAGTTCTGATTGGTTGCTAGGAGCAACGAAGACAGTTTAGAGAAATGAGGCCTATATTGAGTGTGTGTGTACTCTGCTCTTAAAGGGATCCTGTTACCAGAAAAATTGTTTTAAATCCAACGCCATGGTGTAACAGAGCAGGATACACAGGGTTGCCAGAAATGATTCATTTGTTGTATGCACACCCAGTAAGGTGACCAGATTTTCCCAGGGTCAAAGTGGGGTTAAGGGGTGTGGTCAGGTGAGGGGTGGGCTTATTACGGCGTATGAGTTTACCTCCGCTGTTATAAAAAGGAGCCATTTCAAAAAGGAACGGGAGCAAATTATGCAGCATTTCTGCATCCAAAAAATTGTCAAAATCCATACCATTAGTGCGGATTTTGACTGGAAACCAGTGACGTATCAGCAGCTGAACACGATTTGGCGCTCCCCTCCTCCAAAGTCTCTCAGTGCTCCCCAGCTTCCAGTTCCTAGCAGTCTGAAGTGGCCACACCTGACCAGCATCACCCGACCAGGCGGCTGGGAATCGGAAGCTGGGGAGCGCTGACAGCGGGAAGCCAGAGGAGGAGGAGAGCGCCAAATATGGGTATGCAGCTGATTTCCAGTCTAAATGGTTTTGGATGCGGAAATTTCTGCTGTGGACATTCCGCAGCATTTTCGCCATGTGTAAGCATCTCCTAAGTCATCTTGGGGTACGCTGCCACGTACAGAGTGGCCTCATTAGTAATAGTGTCCCCTATACCAGCCCCAGTAGTAATAGTGACCTCCACAGAGGCGTCACTAGTAATAGTGGCCCCTATACCGGCCCCAGTAGTAAGAGTGTCTCCCACAGAGACCTCAGTAGTAATAATGGCCCTTATACCAGCCCAAGTAGTAATAGTGACTTTCACAGTGGCTTTATTAGTAACAGTGGCCCCTATACTAACCCCAGTAGTAATAGTGACTACCTAGTGGCCTCAGTAGTAATAGTGTCCCCTATACCAGCCCCAGTAGTAATAGTGGCATCCACAGAGGCGTCACTAGTAATAGTGGCCCCTATACCAGCCCCAGTAGTAAGAGTGACTCCCACAGAGACCTCAGTAGTAATAGTGGCCCTTATACCAGCCCAAGTAGTAATAGTGACTTTCACAGTGGCTTTAGTAGTAATAGTGGCCCCTATACTAACCCCAGTAGTAATAGTGACCTCCCAGTGGCCTCAGTAGTAATAGTGTCCCCTATACCAGCCCTAGTAGTAATTGTGTCCTCCACAGTGGCCTGAGTAGTAATAGTGACCCCCACAGTGGCCTCAGTAGTAATAGTGACTCCTAAATCGGCCCCAGTAGTAACAGTGTTCCCCACAGTGGGCTCATTAGTAATAGTGTTCTCTTTATCGGCCTCAGTAGTAATAGTGTCACCTATATTGGCTTTAGTAGTGATAGTGTCCACTATGTTGGCCACGGTAGTAATAGTGTCAACACAGTGGATTCAGTAGTAATACTGTCCCCCCAGTGGCCTCAGTTGTAATAGTGTCCCCTGTGTCGGCCCCGGTAGTAATTGTGCCCCCACAGTGGCCTCAGTAGTAATAGTGACCGCCACAGTGGCCTCAGTAGTTATAGTGTCCCCTATGTCATCCCGGTAGTAATAGTGTGCCCCACAGTGGCCTCAGTAGTTATAGTGAACCCCACTGTAGCCTCAGTAATAATAGTGTTCCCTATGTCGGCCTCGTAGTAATTGTGTCTGCCACAGTGGCTACAGTAGTTATTGTTCTCTACAGTGGCCTCAGTAGTAATAGTGTCCCCCAGAATGGCCTCAGTAGTAATAGTGTCCCCTATGTCGGATCTGCTAATAATAGTGTCCCCCACAGTGACCTTTGTAGTACTACTGAACACCACAGTGGCCTCAGTAGTAATAGTGTCTCCCATAGTGGCCTCAGTAGTAATAGTGAACCCCACAGTGGCCTCAGTAATAATAGTATCCCCTATGTGGGCCCCAGTAGTAATAGTGTCCCCTATGTCAGCCCCAGTAGTAATAGTGTCCCCCACAGTGGCAGCAGCAGTAATAGTGTCCCCCACAGTGGCCTCAGTAGTAATAGTGTTCCCTACATCGGCCTTAGTAGTAATAGTGTCCCCTATGTCGGCGCCGGTAGTAATAGTGTCCCCCACAATGGCCTCAGCAGTAAAAGTGAATCCCACAGTGGTCTTAGTAGTAATAGTGTCCCCTATGTCTCCCCGATAATAATAATGTCCCCCACAGTGGCCTCAGTAGTAATAGTGAAGCCCACAGTGGCCTCAGTAATAATAGTGTTCCCTATGTTGGCACTGGGAGTAATAGTGTCCCCCACAGTGGCCTTAGTAGTAATAGTGACCCCCACAGTGGCCTCAGTAATAATAGTGTCCCTTATGTCGGCCCCGGTAGTAATATAGTAACATAGTATGCTAGGCTGAATGAAGACAACGTCCATCTAGTTCAGCCTGTTATAGTTCCTACCTGTCTGTAAGACCCGGATCAACAACCCTCTGCTCCCCTAAAATTTATATCCTGTAATATCCTTCCGCTCTAGAAAAACATCTAGTCCCTTCTTAAATTTCTCTATGGAGTTTGCCATCACCACGTCCTCAGGCAAAGAGTTCCACAGTCTCACTGCTCTTACAGTAAAGAACCCCCTCTGTGTTGGTGATGGAACCTGCTTTCTTCAAGACGTAGAGGATGCCCTCTTGTTACCGATGCAGTCCTGGATATAAACAGATCATGGGAGAGATCCTTGTATTGTCCCCTAGTATGTTTATACATAGTTATTTGGTCGCCCCTTAGCCGTCTTTTTTCCAGGGTAAATAATCCCAATTTTGATAGCCTCTCTGGGTATTCCAGTCCCTACATTCCATGTATTAGTTTAGTTGCCCTTCTTTGAACCCCTCTAATACCGTAACATCTTTCCTGAGCACCGGTGACCAGAACTGTACACAGTATTCCATATGGGGCCTGACAAGTGCCTTATATAGTGGGAGAATAATGTTCTCGTCCCTTGCCCCTATACCTCTTTTAATACACCCCAAGACTTTATTTGCCTTTGCAGCAGCTGATTGGCATTGGTTGCTCCAGTTAAATCTACGGTCCACTAGTACCCCCAGGTCTTTTTCCATATCACTTTTCCCTAGCAGTACCCCATTTAGCGTATATTCATGACATCCGTTTCTCCTGCCCATGTGCATAAAATTACATTTGTCAATATGGAACTTAATTTGCCATTTTTCTGCCCAAGTTATCCCCCCAGCTTACCTAGGTCCATTTGTAGCTGTATATTGTCCTCTGTTGTATTAATTATCTTGTATAATTTTGTATCATCTGCAAATATTGATATTTTCCTGTGCAGCCCCTCTATCAGGTCGTTGATAGATATATTGAACAAAATGGGGCCAAATACTGAACCCTGTGGCACCCCGCTAGCGACGGTGGCCCAATCTGAGTATGAACCGTTTATTACTACCCTTTGTTTTCTATCTCTGAGCCAATTCTTTACCCAAATACACACGTTTTCATCCATACCGAGCTGTCTTATTTTATATATCAACCTATTATGCGGCACGGTGTCAAATGCTTTAGAGAAATCCAGATATACGAGATCAATAGACTCTCCCAGGTCCAGCCTAGAGCTTACTTTATCGTAGGAGGTGATCAGATTGGTCTGACATGATCGCCCCTTATGAACCCATGCTGGTGTGGAGTTATTCCGTTGTTCTCCTTGAGGTATTGTACGATGGTGTCTCTCAGAAACCCGTTAAATATTTTTCCAGTTACTGAAGTGAGACTTACCAGCCTGTAGTTACCAGGCTCACTTTTGGCCCCCTTTTTGTATATTGGAATTACATTGGCAATGCACCAATCCAGTGGTACAACCCCGGTCATGATAGTGTCCATAAATATTAGAAATAGTGGCCTAGCTATCACATCACTTAGTTCCCTTAGAACCCTTGGGTGTATTCCATCTGGGCGTGGTGATTTGTCGATTTTAATCTTTTTTAACTGGTTCCGCACTCCCTCCTGTGTTAGATATGTAACGTTTTGCAGGGGTTTCATTTTATTCCCCTGCATCTCATGTGGCATTTCCTTTTCATTTGTGAATACACTTTAAAAGAAACTATTTAATAGATTTGCTTTCCCTCTATCGTCTTCTATGATTTCTCCTGCGTTATTTGATAAAGAGCTAGTGCTCTCGGTGCAAATCCTTTTGCTGTTAATATAATTGAAGAATAGTTTAGGGTTGTTTTTGCTCCCTTTGGTGATCAGTCTTTCTGCCTTCTCCTTGGCAGTTTTGATCCTATCTTTGCATATTTTGTTTTTTTCCCTGTATGATTTTAGCGCTTCTTCGCTGCCTTGTTGCTTTAGTAGTTTGAACGCTTTCTTTTTTTCGTTTATTGCCCCCCCTTACAGTCTTGTCGAGCCACATTGGTTTCCATTTACTTGCAGTTCTTTTGTTTTTAAAGGTAATGAACTGCTCACATGAGGTGATTAGGATGTTTTTAAACTTTTCCCATTTGTCCTCTGTACTGTTATTTTTGAGGATGTTGTCCCAATTTATGTTACCGATAGCAGTTCTGAGCTGATCAAATTTTGCTTTACTAAAGTTTAATTTATTTGTCGCTCCCAGATAAGGCTTCTTATTGAATGACAGCTGGAAGCTAACCCCTTAGTAACCAGCCCATTGCCTTTTTACGTCCTGGCCTGCTGGGCTTAATTCCCAGAGGACGTAAAAACATGCATCCTCTGGGAATGACAGCCCTGCAGGCTTAGGGCGTGACAGCTCCATGCTGTTTGTTACTGGAGGTAGCTGACAGCATGGAGCTGTCATACCGGGCTGCGGGGCCCCACTCCCGGTCACGTAGTAATAGTGTCCCTCACAGTTGTTTCAGTAGTAATAGTGTCCCTCACGGTAGCCTCAGTAATAATAGTGTCCCCTATGTCGGCCCCGGTACAAATAGTGTCTCCCACAGTGGCTTCAGTAGTAATAGTGACCCCCACAGTGGCCTCAGTAGTAATAGTGGCCCCCACAGTGGCCTCAGTAGTAATACTGTTCCTCACAGTGGCCTTAGTAGTAACAGTGAACCCAACAGTAGCATCAGTAATAATAGTGTCCCCCTATGTCGACCCCGGTAGTAATAGTGTCTCCCACAGTGGCTACAGTAGTAATTGTGTCCCCTGCAGTGTCCTCAGTAGTAATAGTGTCCCCCACAGTGGCCTCAGTAGTAATAGTGTCCCCTATGTTGGCGCCGATAGTGATAGTATCCCCCACAGTAGCCTTGGTAGTAATAGTGAACATCACAGTAGTAATAGTGTCCCCAACGTCGGCCCGGTAGTAATAGTGTCTCCCATAGTGGTTTCAGTAGTAACAATGTCCCCAACGTCGGCCCGGTAGTAATAGTGTCTCCCATAGTGGTTTCAGTAGTAACAGTGTCCCCAATGTCGGCCCGGTAGTAATAGTGTCTCCAATAGTGGCTTCAGTAGTAATAGTGTCCCCAATGTCAGCCAGGTAGTAATAGTGTCTCCCATAGTGGCTTCAGTAGCAATAGTGAACCCCACAGTGGCCTCAGTAATAAAAGTGTCCCCTATTTCTGCCCCAGTAGTAATAGTGTCCCCCACAATGGTCTCAGTAGTAATAGTGTTCCCCACAGTGGTCGCAGTAGTAATAGTGTCCTCCACAGTGGCCTCAGCGCTGCTAAGTGATTACCAGACGGGGAGCTGAGGCACCCCGGCTGGCATCACTTTAATAGTGATCCTGCATCCCAAAAGCGGGACAACTAGCTAGTCCGCCTGGGACCCTGGGGAAAGCGGAACTGTCCTGCCTAAATCGCGAGTCAAAGAAGCACTTAAATTTTGCAAAAGTGCTGTGCAAACTTCTGGCTGCATCTTCTGGTGCATGTGGAGTGCATCTGTGAAGTCAAGGCATGTACACCTTGCTTCACTGCGCGTCTGCGGGCACACAGCGCGGTCACGAGGTTTAAGTAAATGTGACTGAACAATTCTGATCGATTCCTTGTTTGAACGAGCCAACGATGTATCTGCTTGTCTAAATAGACTGCCCGAGTGCCAACGAGCCAACGATGTATCTGCTTGTCTAAATAGACTGCCCGAGTGCCAACGAGCCAACGATGTATCTGCTTGTCTAAATAGACTGCCCGAGTGCCAACGAGCCAACGATGTATCTGCTTGTCTTAATAGACTGCCCGAGCGCCAACGAGCCAACAATGTATCTGCTCGTCTAAATAGACTGCCCGAGCGCCAACGAGCCAACGATGTATCTGCTCGTCTAAATAGACTGCCCGAGCGCCAATGAGCTAGCGGTGACGTTAGTCATTTAAATGTTAAACTGGCTTGTCTAAAAGGACCCAGAGGTCTCATGTCCACGGCCGTACTGATAAAACACAGCATTTTACCGGTATTTGTAAATAGCAGTTCTGCCAGCAGAGACCGTGTATGGCTGCGTTTGCACTATGCATGGACACGTATCACGTGTTTCAGAGCGGGATGCGTATAAAAGCACCACCCCTGTTTTGCATATGGACAGCATTGCATACATAGCCTATACCAATGTCTAGGGCTCACGCTGGGTGGTACAAGGGAGATAGAGGATGCTGTGAGCTATTTCTTGTGCGTATTAATACGCAGTGTCCACACGCTGTGGTGCATGGATCAATGCAAGTCCATTGACTTTCATTGACTACATTTACCGTGCATCCCGCAGCCGTGCAACAGACGTGTAATACGCAGTGCAAACATGGTCATGGACATGAGCTGTTAGACTAGGCTCGCGTGACCGTATCTCGCAGCCTGCAGACTGCGAGATATAGATACTCATCGCTGTGTCCTATCTTGGCATGCTTGTATAATACGCGCCAAGATAGGACATACAGCGATTTTTCTTGCGTGTGTATTTTGTGCAATTCGCGTGAGCCTATGGCAGATTGGTACAGTGTATTACGCGCACAAGACCTGCAGCTGGCATACGCTGTACCAATACGCTCATGTGAGCCGGGTCTAAGGCCTTATGTCCACTTGCACACACGGATACCACTGCTGAATCCCACGGCCATGGAGAGGAAAATAATGTTTCTTACCTCTCCGGGTCCAGCGCAGATTTCTTTCTTCAGCACAATGGATGTGTCCAGGGCGACACGCTCGGCGCGTGCAGCATGCTCACTTTTTTGCTTTTGAATCCCCTGCTTTCCCGTGGATCTGCGGCACGTCCACAGTGACAGCTGCGGGTGTGTCGTGGTGGGGACCGCCTCCATTGACTTCCATGGAAGCCATCGCTGCGGGACCTGCAGGAAAATGGAGCATGCTGCTATTGCTTTCCGTGTGTGCGACCCGCACACCAGGAAAAAAAAATCACATCTGCTTGCTTTTACTTGCCGTGTGGATGCTAATGCATGTTATGGGTGGCAAGAGGTGCAGATCTCCCGCACCGGGGCCACGTGCGGATTCTACAATTAAAATCCGCATGTGGACATTGGGCCTAAGGCTGTGACGCGCTCACTTGGAGGGATGATGGTGCCGCCCCTTCTTTGACTTGAGATGATATATTTGCATACTTGGTGCAAACAGCAAGGTAAGAATTGCTGGTAATGCCATATGGCTTGTTCGTGTACAACCATGTAGGGCTTGCTTGTGTCATGCTCCATTAGGCTCCTTTTACACGACGAGCTGTCGGACGCAGATGCCCAACAGATTGTCCCAGCTATTATCGTTCCTGCGCTTTTATACAGGAACGATCATCGCTGAGTGAATGGAGGGGGAGCGGCCAGGGACAGTTCCGCCAGCCTCCATTCACAGTAAACAGGCAGTCTTTCATAGATATATGACTACCTGTTTGCACGGGCCGATTCCTTGTTTGGTTTTTAGATATGCATAAAATGCATTAAACAACAAACAAATTATCATTCATCGTTCACTCTGTGCATGCTTTTAAACTGAACGACAATTTTCAGATTTTCGCTGATCGTGGGAATCTCAATGATTTGTCAGCCCATGTAAAATTGCACTATGGCAGCAGATTTAAAGGGGTTGTCCCGCGCCGAAACAGGGTTTTTTTTTTTTCAACAGCCCCCCCGTTCGGCACGAGACAAACCCGATGCACTGGTTAAAAAAGAAAACCGGACAGTGCTTACCTGAATCCCCGCGCTCCGGTGACTTCTTACTTACCTGGTGAAGATGGCCGCCGGGATCTTCTCCCTCGGTGGACCGCAGGGCTTATGTGCGGTCCATTGCCGATTCCAGCCTCCTGATTGGCTGGAATTGGCACGTGACGGGGCGGAGCTACACGGAGCCGCTCTCCGGCACGAGCGGCCCCATTCAGAAAAGAAGAAAACCGGACTGCGCAAGCGCGTCTAATCCGGCAATTAGACGCTGAAAATTAGACGGCACCATGGAGACGAGGACGCCAGCAACAGAACAGGTAAGTGAATAACTTCTGATAACTTCTGTATGGCTCATAATTAATGCACAATGTACATTACAAAGTGCATTAATTTGGCCATACAGAAGTGTATAGACCCACTTGCTTTTGCAGGACAACCCCTTTAAAACAATTTTTGGGAAACAGCTTCCCTTTAGAAATACGTGCCCCTTTCCAAGTCACCCATCATAGAATTTCTTCCTGACTCCAATCTGGTAATCGGAATAATCCCGGGATCACCGACTCTTCTGAAGTTATTAATGATTATAACACATAATATTGTAACGCTCCAGAAAGGCATCCAGGCCCGTCTTGAACTCTTAGGCTGCCTTCACACTGGCAATAAAGTTGCACGATTTTCGTGCAATGTGAGAGTGAGTGAAAACGCAGAATTATGAAACACATGCTTTTCAATGGTTTCCTTCACATTTGTGATGATTTCACTCATGCGACTGAGCCTCCTTTATATCGCATCGCAAAGCAGGAACTTGCGATTTCTAGGTGATGCATTTTTAGCATTAGAAAGTCCTATTGACTTTTGCACAAAAAAAAAAAAAATCGAGCCAAAATCATGCAAAAAAAAAAATTGCAAGTGGAGGAAAAGCAGCGCTGATGCTCAAAAATCGCGGGAAAAAGGATGCGATTTTGCAGCGATTTTTTTTTTAGCGCTGATATCGCGATCGCCAGTGCGAAGGAGTGAGTTCTTCTTCACCACGTCCTCAGACACAAAGTTCCATAGTCTCACTGCTCTTACAGTAAAGAACCCCCTTCTATGTTGGTGTAGAAAACTTCTTTCCAGTGTTTCCCAAACTCCAATCCTCATGGACCCCCACAGGTCATGTTTTCAGAATATTCTATATTAAGAAAATTTATGGCAATGTCTGAGACACCAACATTAATTACATCACCTGTGCAATACTCAGGAAATCCAGAAAACATGACCTGTGGGGGTCCCTGAAGACTGGAGTTTGGGAAACACTGCAACATAGAGGATGCCCCATTGTTACAGTCACAGTCCTGGGTATAAATAGATGATAAGAGAGATCTCTGTATTGTCTACATTTCTGGCCCCTCCATAATTGTTATACATGTCATGTCTTTTGTGTAGATGCACTGTGCAAAATGTCTAGTCTTCTGTTATGTGTATTGCAGAGCTGCAGCATATGAGAGGTTAATGTCTGAATGTGGCTGGGATATGTCTGGTAAAGTATCAATTTATGTCCTGTCACGTGGTATGTTAGACCCTCTAAATGTGAGTATCTGAGAGCAGGAAAGGGTCTTTCATCATCTTCAACGGTTGAGAGAGGAGTGGAGTGCCGGCCACAAGGGGGTACCTTCAACCCTCATGTAGTCAATTGATGGAGGAGACAGAGAGGTATCCTGAGGCCTTCTACTCGAGGTACCACCTCTAAGGAGCGACTGAAGTGGTGAGTCCGCCATGCAGAGTGTCTTTATGTACTGAGTGAGTGCCAGTGGAGTGATCCTAACCCCATCCTCCTCCAGAGTGTTCCCCTTCCAGGAGCGGTACCTTACAGATAACGTGGACTGTAGGACCGGTGTCATTCTGTGTCTCCTCCCTGACCTCACAGTCTCTGTTTTTCCTCCACTGGCGTGTGCTGACAAGCTTCTAGTAAAGTTTTCTGGTTACTGCCTGTTTCCAGTGACTGAGATACTAAAGTTAATTGTGTGTGTGGACTTCCTTCATTTCTCTGCTGAAGGTCATACCGGTGTGTAAGGAACGGTGGCGTCACGCGTGACAAGTCTACAGTCTACCACACGTATACAGGTAATTGCTGTCCCAGCGTTGCCTGGAAGAGGCCTAGCGGTACTTGGGCTGAGGTTGCGTGCGTCCCTCTAGGGAGGAGTCTGATAAGAGCCACCGTGACAAGTGCCAACTCTACCCTCCCAGCTCCTCAATATGGGCCTCGTGTCTAGGTGGCCGCTGGGACGCTGGATCCTCTGATATATTTATACATAGTTATTAAGCCATTTTTTTCAAAACTAAATAACCCCAATTCTGATAACCTCTTTGGATATTGTATTTCGCCCACTCCATTTATCACTTTAGTTTCCCACCTTTGAACCCACTCAAGCTCTGATATGTCCTTCTTGAGTATCGGTGCCCAAAATGGTCCACAATTTTCTATGTGTGGTCTGACCAGTGACTTGTAAAGAGGGAGAACAATGTTCTCGTCATGTGCCACTAGATCTCTTTTTATGCACCACATGATCCTATTTGCCTTGGCAGCAGCTGCCTGACACTGGTTGCTCCAATAAGTTTTACTTTTAACTAGAATCTCTAAGTCCTTTTCCATGTCAGTTTTGCCCAGTGGTTTCCCATGTGGTGAGTAATGGTGAAATGTATTTCCTCTGCCCGTGCGCAGAACCTTACATTTATCAGTGTTGGACCTCATTTGCCACTTTTCTGCCCCCAAATTATCCAGATCCTCTAGCAACCACATTCTGTCCTCTCTTGTGTTAATTTGTTTATATAGTTTTGTGTCGTCTGCAAATATTGATAATTTACTGCTCAATCCTTCTACCAGGTCAATAATAAATCTATTAAAAAGAATAGGGACCCCTGCAGTGTAGAAGGTTTTGGTTATTTTTTGTATGAAGTATATCCAATTAACTGTTCTGCTAGTTCTAACTGTACTAACCCCTCCCACCACTCCACCCCATTGCCATTACTAATAGCCCATTTACATGTAACGATTGTTGCTTAAAATTTGTTCAAACAAATTTGCGCAATAATCGATGCGTCTAAAAACAAAGCTATTGTGCGCTTTTCGTTAACTTTTTTTTTGTCGCTCAGTTTTAGCCTGTATCAAAATCATTGCTGGTTCGCTCATTCTTTGTTACATCTAAACACTCCCCTGTCACGGATGGGAGAGAGGAGAGATTGGGAGACCCCGATCTATCCCACCTCTATCACTGATTTGTCACGGATCGACTATTCCGAGCACTCTCACTGCTGTAAACACTTGTCAAAGCAGAGCCTCGGTCTATCACTCTAATGAGATTGCAAGCACGGAGTCATCAGAATACAGGTAAATTTATACCCAGCTTTCCCAGGCTTCTGCACACATGCAGAATGAAAGCTCAAATCACCCCCTGACCCGGTCTAATGACTCGCGCACTCTACAATACTCACACAGATTCACTGCCACTACCAGCTTTTGTTCTATGTAATCTGGAACCCACACTTATGAACTAATAACACAATCTTCGGAGTTATGGTTCAATTTAAAATGGACAACGTTTGACTTATAAATTGCAGATTTATTCTAAAAAAGATTAGCAGTGCTGAATATTTATATGTATGCAAAAATATACTGAAAATTATGTTACAGTGGAGATAAGGTTTACAGATATACACAACAGACAGTACTTAAAATAAAACGAGGAAGTAGAGAAAGATACCAGATTTGGGGTTTTCGTCCGAAGGTTCTGATTGTACAGAGTCACTGGAAGCAAATGGGAAAGTCCTTATGCTGTAGCATATCTCCAAAGGTCTGACAATGCAGTCTTTCTGACCCCCCCCAGAACACACCTCCCCCGGCCTCTCTGAGGTCATTCAGAGAGGGGTGGGGTAAATGTGTATATATCTGTAAAAAACCATAATTCCCCATTTCACCCATATCTCTGCAGGAGATCCTCCGATTGGGAATATATGCCTGACATATTTCCCGTGGTGATTTTATCTATTCACCAATACCAAACGTGACAAGTAAATTATAACCAGGTATGCAGATATGCAATTTGGGGGTGTTCTGGGTCCCGCACCTCAAGCAGTTTAGATGCAATTTATTCAGCTAGCCTACCCGATTTCAAAAATATAATTCATATCGAGCTAGAACCTTCACACGACCAATAATCCTTATTAAAAGATTTTTCCCTAATTTGAACCTTGGAGCCATAGCGTCTGTGAGAATCCAGCTCCTAGGTGAATGATTTTCCTTAGACTTCATTAACAATATGGTCACACAATTTGGTATCCTCATGCTAATTCTAAACCACAGAGACAGGTGGAGAAGAAGAAAGGAAGAGGGTTATTTTCATCACTGCTCTGGTCCAGGGTAAGGGGAGACCAGTTGCTTTTCTAAATGTGATTATTCAAAAGGCCACAGGTCTGAGTGAGATTATACAGTGGATATAAAAATGGATGCTGACTATAGGTCTAAAGCCTGACACACACTGCCAAAATGGCTGATGGCCTACCAGTCTCTATATCACATCCCCATCAGTTTTTCACATAGGAATGTGAAGCACTGAGTGAGAAGTTAGCGACTGTCAGTGATGAGCTGCCTGTCGAACGTGAACTACTAGAAGTTACGTTACTCACTCATATGCTCATTTAAACAAAATCTGTCCCATGTAAAAGAAGCATTAGTCCCAGATCACTATCTTCCCCTCTATCTCTCTGGTTGCCCTTCCCTCAGTCCCTAATTCAAACACTCCTCCAACCTTTTAGCCATCTTCTGCCCCAGCACAGCTGCTCCCTGCCCATTGAGATGCAGCCCATCCCTACGGCAGAGTCTGTAGCCGACAGCAAAGTCATCCCAGTTCTCCAGGAACCCGAACCCCTCCTTTCTACACCAACTCTGGAGCCTCCCTAATCTTCCACTGCCTTTCTGGTGTGGCATGTGGTACAGGTAGTATTTCAGAAAATACAACTTTGGAGGCCCTTGCCCTAAGATTACATCCTAGTTCCCTGAAATCATCTTTAAGGACCTTCCACCTACCTCTACTTTTTCATTGGTGACCTCACCAGCCCCTCCCAGTAATCTGTCAACCCGATCCGCAATGTGATGAACTTGAGCGCCAGGAAGACAAAACACAGTTTGATGACCCCAGTCTTTAGGGCAGATTGCCCTGTCTGTACCCCTAATAATTGAGTCTCCTACTGTCAGGACCTATCTAGCCTCCTATTCCCCTTCTTACTGGAGCAGACATCTCCCTGGCGGTCAGAAGGCATGCTGTGCTGCAGCCGTGCTAATCCTATAATGGCATCCCCCTCATTTGCAAACGTGTTGGGGTGTGCCAGTTCAGGACTAGCCTCCCTGGCACTCTTCTCGCTACCCCAGCGAGTGCCTGCTCAGTGAGCAGCAAACTCCTTTCCATGTTGCCAATAGATCTCATGTTGTAAGCTCCAGGATATGGGCTCCCAAAAGTGCAACACTCTCAAATTTTGTACAGCAGTATTCACCCTTGAACGGCTGTTCAGGGACTGCATACATGCGACAAGATCTACGCTGGATAGCATTGTAAGTCATGGAGGACATTCTAAATGGGGATCGTACAGATAGAGTAGATAAAAATAATATATGCAAAAATTCAAATAGATAAGCAGTAATTAAATACAAGTGACTCTTCCAAAGTCCATGAATCCAAAGTCGCTAATCCCAAGTCATACACTTAAGACATAGCACACTTAGAAGACAGTGCACTTAGAATAGAGCTCGTACACTCACTTATGCTTGCTTGACATAGTACTTGTCTGTAATAATTCTTCTCCTCCTCTGTTTGGAAACACTACTCCTATTCCTCACCATTTAGTAAATTTAAGGTGGTTTTACACAGGACAATTATTGTCCAAATAGTCGTTTGACAGAGCGAATGTCACCAACATTTGTTCCATGTACATACGGCTATCAGCAGGTGATGAATGGGAATTCATTCACTAGTTTGCCTACCTGCTTTGTTTCAGCGCACCTAAAAATAGTCAGTGGTTGATAATTATCATTCAGTATAAAAAGGCAATCATTTGTCTTTCAACAACTAGCCAATAACTTTGCAGAGATATAGGTGTGTTCTTCAGAGACCACAAGCAGGAACAAGTGAACAACAATTGTTCTGTGTAAAAGCAGACAACAGACATTCATATGCCAAAAACTCGTGTAGTGACTATTCTGTGCAACTATTCAGACAATAGTTGCCTCATGTAAATCCATTCTAAGCGAATATGAAGTTTCCAACAATTAGAACCATCCTCACCTCAGGGTATGTTCATATGGCACAATCTGACATAGATTTTTCCATGCAGATTCTGCCTCTAAACGCAAAATGACCCTAATGCACAAAAAAGTAAATGCTCAAAGCCCACTTACACGTTTCCATCGCCATCCAGCGCCCTTTGCTGTAGCAAGTGAAATAAAAATAACGAGTGTGTTTGAATCCCCTTAAAGTCATCACATGGTACCAATTAAAGCCACATGATCATGAAACCAAATCTGCAAATCTGCTATTTTTGGTTCCCGGTTTTCATGCCGGCCGATATATACGCTGTCCCTCTCTGTAAGGGGAGGAGGCGGGACGGGCCGGGAGCAGTGCACTGAGCTCCCATCCCCTCTCTCTGCCCCTAGCTTCTATTTGCAATGGGAGGGGGCGGAGGTGTACACCCCGCCTCCAGGAAGCGATTGCTCTGATTGGCTGTGTTGCAGCGCTCGAGAACCAATCACTGCAGCGCTCGATGAACCGATTACAGCCATTACTTGGGGTTCTAAAGCAGACGGATGATCACTACACCTATGATAACAAAAGTGCATTGGAAAAAAAGGTTTCTCAGCATAGAGAGTCAAGGTCACCTGAGGTAATTATCCCACTCTACTCTTCCTTGGTAATACTGTGTCCAGTTCTGGGCAACCCCAATTTAAAAAAGACATAGACAAACTTGAACAAGTTCAGAGAAGAGCTACCAAGATGGTGAGCGGTCTGCAAATCATGTCGGTTAAAGGATCTGGGAATGTTTAATTTGCAAAAAAGGAGGCTGAGAGGAGACGTAATAGCTGTCTACAAATATCTGAAGGGCTGTCACAGTGCAGAGGGATCAGCCCTATTCTCATTTGTACAAGGAAAGACTAGAAGCAATGGGGTAAATAAGTTGAAAATGGGATGATTATTGGCTTTCGGGTCAAACCGCCAGTATTTCTAAAACAGCACAGTTTGTGAACTGTTTGCATGCTGTTCTGGTGAAAGTGTATCATGACACTTTTAACATCCCCACTAATGACCCTAACTCCCCATCTGCCTCTCAGCTTCTTTCGCTCACCTTCTCCCTTGGTCTCTCTCAACTCACAGCCTCTCCCACTCACAGGGATGGAAACACTCTTGATCTGGTCTTCCTCCGTCTCTGCTCTGCTTCCAACTTCACTAACTCCCCTCTCCCACTCTCAGATGATAACCTCCTCTCTTTCTCTGTCACGCTCCCTAACATCTCTCCAGACCCACCTACCTACCGTACCTACAGGAACCTTAAGGCCATTCACACCCAGGACTTGGCTGAATCCCTACAGTCCTCTGTCCCCTATCTCTCTCCTCTCCTGCCCCAACCTGGCTGCCGATCGCTACAACACCGCTCTCAAACATGCCCTGGATGAAGCGGCGCCCCCCAGGATCCAAGCCATCCGATGTAGAACGCGGCAACCCTGGCTGACGCCTCAAATGCGCTTCATTTGGCGGTGCTCTAGAAGTGCTGAACGGCTGTGGAGGAACTCGCAAACGTCCGCGGACTTTCTCCACTACAAATTCATGCTCAAAACCTACAACCTCGCCCCCCATCCTGCCAAACAAGTCTACTTCACCTCTCTTATCTCCTCATTATCGCACAACCCTAAACAGCTCTTTGATACTTTTCACTCCCTTCTCAGCCCTAAACCGCAGCCCCCTGTGACGGATCTCGGTGCTGAAGAGCTGGCTGCTTACTTCAAAAAGAAAATTGATGACATCCGTCAAGAAATAACTTCCAAATCCCAGACTAGCCCTGACCCTAGTCTTGTCAGCACTGCATCTAGCTCCTGCTCACTGTCTGTACTCAGACCAGCGACAGAGGAAGAAGTCTCCAAATTGCTCTTCTCTGCTCGCCCCACCACCTGCGCTAGCGACCCTCTCCCTTCACACCTCCTCCGATCCCTCTCCCCAGTGGTCATCTCCCATCTCACCCCTATATTCAACCTCTCTCTGACCTCTGGCATCTTTCCCTCTTCTTTCAAACATTCCATCATATCCCCACTGCTAAAGAAGCCGACTCTTGACACGACTGATGCTGCCAACTACCGACCCATCTCAAACCTCCCCTTCATCTCCAAACTACTAGAACGCCTGGTTTACTCCCGCCTTGTAAGCTATCTATCAGAGAACTCTCTCCTAGACTCCCTACAGTCTGGCTTCCGACCCCAACACTCGACAGAAACTGCCCTTACAAGGGTATCCAATGACCTACTGACAGCTAAATCTAGGGGCGATTACTCCCTACTGATCCTTCTCGACCTCTCCGCAGCATTTGACACTGTCGACCACAAACTCCTCCTCAGTATGCTTCGCTCCATCGGCCTAAAGGACACTGCTCTCTCCTGGTTCTCCTCCTACTTATCTGACAGCTCTTTCAGCGTCTCCTTTGCTGGCTCTACCTCTCCTTCTCTTCCCCTTGCTGTTGGGGTCCCCCAGGGCTCGGTCCTCTGCCCCCTCCTTTTCTCTATCTACACAGCCCCTATTGGACAAACCATCAGGAAATTTGGCCTCCAATAGCACCTCTATGCTAATGACACCCAGCTATACACCTTTTCCCGTGACATCTCTGCACCTTTCCTCCAAAACATCACCAGCTGATTGTCCGCTGTCTCTAACACTATGTCCTCTCTCTACCTAAAACTAAACCTCTCTAAAACTGACTTACTGGTGTTTCCACCCTCTACTAACCGACCTCATCCTGACATCTCCATCTCAGTGTGTGGTGCCACCATAACTCCTAGACAACATGCCCGCTGCCTTGGGGTCATATTTGACTCCGATCTCTCATTTACCCCCTACATCCAATCTCTCGCCCGAACATGTCACCTGCACCTCAAGAACATCGCAAGAATCCGTTCTTTTCTCACCATAGAATCGCTAAAAACGCTTATTGTTGCCCTCATCTACTCACGGCTCGATTATTGCAACTTGTTGCTGATTGGCCCCCCCTGCACCAGACTCTACCCTCTCCAATCCATCCTGAATGCAGCAGCCAGGCTCATCTTCCTGTCCAGCCGCTACTCGGACGCCTCTGCCCTTTGCGAGTCACTGCACTGGCTGCCCGTTAAAGACAGAATTCAATTCAAACTTACTATCTTCATCCACAAAGCCCTCCACAGTGCAGTGGCCCCCCTATATTGCCTCCCTCATCTCAATCCATCACCCAGCCCGGGCTCTCTGCTCTGCTAAGGAAACTAGACTGCGCACCCCTCTAATTCGAACTTCTCACTCCCGCCTCCAAGACTTCTCCAGAGCAGCACCGGTCCTCTGGAATGCACTACCAAAGGCTACCCGGGCAATCCAGGACCCGAAAAACTTCAGACGTGCTCTAAAAACGCACCTCTTCAGGGAGGCATACCGCATTCCCTAAACAAACCTATCTGTACTCCGCCTGAAAACATGCTCCGAGACCTATTGACTGCAATCCCTGCTAGCCATCTTAAACCGCTCCTGCAGTCCTAACGATTCTGCCGTCACACGGCTAAATGTCTGACCATTGTCTGTGTATAGCATCCCTCACTGTCCACCTCGCCATACCGTGCACATCTCCAGCCCTTTACCTTCTGTATTACCCCACTATTCGTAGTATGTAAGCTCGTTGGAGCAGGACCCTCACTCCTATTGTTTCCATCAACTCATTACTATTGTAACCGTGGTTCTGTAACTTTTGTATTTCTGTCTTGCTGTATTCCCCCTGTCTATGTAAGCGCTGCGGAATATGTTGGCGCTATACAAATAAAGATTATTATTATCATGAGTGAATAAATGGTATCACTAAGAATAACCGATGTGGAAACTATAGACATTGGCTACCAAGGTGCGCGAGGGACGACCAATAAGCTGCAGTGGAGCAGTTTATTCATGAAAATTACCAGCCGTGTGTCTAAAATAGTTCAGCATATGGGGTCTAAAGCAGACGGATGATCACTACACCTATGATAACAAAAGTGCATTGGAAAAAAAGGTTTCTCAGTTTGCACTGCAGTATTGGTATTGCACTATAGAAGGGTTGTCCTCTTCAATGAGTCATGATTTCTGCTTCATCGAATAAATGAACATAGGTGTGTCAGGTGAGAAACGTCAGAGAAAAAAACACCCTGTAACCATTGCTGGAAGAACACAAGCTGGTAGCAGCAGCATTATGGTCTGGGGACGTTTTTACGTTTAGTGTATACATTTTTGTTCTGTAATGTCTAAAATTAAAAAAGTGTTCCGTTACTGTGAAAAATGTATACGTTTGTAATGTAAATACAGGCAGAAATGTGTGAAAACATTGTGATACTACTGTAGGACACAAAGCTAGGAGGGATAGCTGACACTAGAGAAGAGAGAGAGGATTCAAAAGGATCTTGAAAATCGTGAACAGTGGGCGGTGACTAACAGAATAGTATTTAAGAAGGAGAAATGCAAAGTCCTACATCTGGGCAAGAAAAATGAAAAAAACACTTACAGTATGGGAGAAATTCTGGTAAGCAGCAGCACATGTGAAAAAGATTTGGGTATACTAATAGATCACAGACTGAACATGAATCAACAGTGTGATGCAGCCTCAAAAAAGGCAAATACAATTCTGGGATCTATTAAGAGAAGCATAGAGAGTCAAGGTCACCTGAGGTAATTATCCCACTCTACTCTTCCTTGGTAATACTGTGTCCAGTTCTGGGCAACCCCAATTTAAAAAAGACATAGACAAACTTGAACAAGTTCAGAGAAGAGCTACCAAGATGGTGAGCGGTCTGCAAATCATGTCGGTTAAAGGATCTGGGAATGTTTAATTTGCAAAAAAGGAGGCTGAGAGGAGACGTAATAGCTGTCTACAAATATCTGAAGGGCTGTCACAGTGCAGAGGGATCAGCCCTATTCTCATTTGTACAAGGAAAGACTAGAAGCAATGGGATCAAACTGAAAGTGAGGAGACACAAATTAGATATTAGAAAAAGCTTTCTGACAGTGAGGGTGATCAATGAGTGGAACAGGTTACCACAGGAGGTGGTGAGTTCTCCTTCAATAGAAGTGTTCAAACAAAGGCTGGACAAATATCTGTCTAGGATTTTTCAATCCCCTGGCATCAGAAATACAGAAGAAGACTGCCGGGGACCGGGCAGAAGAGACAGACAGTGCTTCTAGGTGAGTTAAGATTTATTTATTTTTTCCTGCAGCTAGACATGATTTTTGGGGTAGGGTTTATATTTCAAGCCCCACCCCCCAGCCCACCCAAAAATCATTGCTGCAAGCGTTGCCTTTATCCCATTGCTTTCAATGCGGTGATAGCAATGGGATAGCATCGCAGTCCTCTGCCACAGCTGTGGCAGGGGATTCCTTCATCCCCGCGGGGAGTCCCCTCCTCAGTGATTACAGTGACAGTGCTGTCACAGTATTCAGTGGCAGAGGAGCGCGATCTTCTCCCTATGTTTTTAACGGGGCCGGTGCTGCTGCCGCTGGCCCCATTGGCAACAAGGTGGAGCCCCTGGATGTGACAGCATCCAGGGGTTTCACATCCAAGGAATCCCCTGCTGCGGCTGTCACAGCTGCAGCAGGGGATAGCGATGGGACCGCACTTTTATGTGCAAATTTTACCATTGTGAGCCCGCACAAGGGTGAATAAAATACGCGTCTGCTGCTTCGGTCACACGTTTTTATAGATGTGTTTTCGTTTTCAGAGACCTATACATCTGTGAAAAAAACGCTCGTCAGACTGAGCCCTTAATGCATATGCTAAACGTATATTTAAAAATGTGATGTGAACAGGCTCTAATTTTTGCATTGAAATAAAAGCACTTGTTAAAGACGTTGTCTGGTACTTTACCTATCCTCATGATGTCATCAATAGTTAATCGGTGGGAGACTGCTATGAGGGCTCCCGGCCAATCAGCTGGTCGCTGAGCCCACTTTCAGTACAGACAACACTGGAAGCACATAGGGCTGTCTGTGAAACTCAGAAACAGAAAAACTGGTTCTTTGGAGTGATTTCACTGTCTGGCAGGCTGATGGTTCTGGATTTGACTGAAGACTGGAGGATATTATCTACTGGAATGTATGGTGCCTATTGTCAAATTTATTGGAGGTGGGATAGTGATGTGAGGCTATTTGTCAGGATTTGGCCCGTTACTTTATGTCAAGGTATATTCCCAAGATAGACTTTTATCCACTATCTTAAGATAGGTGATAAATATCTGATCGATGGGGGTCTCACTGCTGGGACCCCCACCAATAATTACTGAGAACAGGGGTTCTGTGTTCCCCTTCTCATCACTGTGGTCTCACTGCGCCCCCAGCAGTGAGGAGGAGAGCGAATAGAGCTGAAGCCATCGTTCATCTGTAATATGAGTTATCCTGTGTAAAGGGGGCTTTTAACAGAGATGTGTCATTTCGCTTCAACCACTGAACCTCATAATAGGTTGAGAATTCCTGTTCTTTAGATAACTGCTGAAAAGTTTTATCTCATTATCACAGGCAGGATTATGGTTAAAGGTGACGCCTATATATAGATAGCCTAGGAACCACCATTCACAATAGGTGATTGTCACAGCTCACCTCCTCCACCCTACCTGTACAATGATTTGGGGATATGGGACTGCCATTCTTGGGATTGGTGGGTGTTTCAGCAGTGAGCCCCCCACCAGTCAGCAAGTTCTCCCCTCTACTGTGGATAGGGGATAACTTAGAATTCTGGTTCAACCCTTTAATAGATCAGCTCTGTTTTGGGGCAAATTCAGTATCAATCAATATGACCAAACAGTGGTTCTCACCACAACTATCACAGGGCCCCTTATAACTAATACCCAAAGAGAATGTTATTACCAAACTGACAAAGAGGCCTCAAGAACGGATTTTATTATCTGAGGGCAAGGCCTTGTGGGAGCGAACTATCAGCATTACAGACAGGAGACTGTGTTACACATAATACAGCTGTAGAGAAAAGTGTGAATGTTCTCAGTAAACCAAGTAATCTTGTAGATATGATACCTTTTAATGGCTAACAAAAATGCATGATGGTATAGCGAGCTTTCGAACCTACTCAGAGTTCTTCTTCAGGTACAAAACTTTTTTTTGCAGCTGTAGAGAAGAACACTCATGTCCTGCAAGACTTCACGTTCAGCAAATACTTCACTGACAGACAAGTGGAGATCAAGTGCGGTCACCCTGTCACCCTAACATACAATCATGTTCTGTACTTACAGCACAGCAGGCAACATCTAAAAATACCTGCAAGGAACAGTGTTCTGCTGCAACGATGTATCTAAATCAATTAGGTGTGATACACTATACTAATTAAGTAGATCAATTTCCTAGTACTTGGGGTACCTGGGTTTACCACATTCCATAATGCCTGTGTAGGGTCTTTATGGAGATAAAGGAAGTAATAAATGCAGGTCCAAAATCTACTGAACTTTTGGCATTCCCACAATATATGACATATATGATACATAGTACCCCACTGCCCACAACCCCCCGAAAACATAGCGGTGAAGCATCAGTATACATATGGAAGTATCTTGTGGGCACCGTATACCATCTATGCAGGACCGTACACCAGCCTCGCCACATAATATAAAAAGTAGGTGTGGCTTGATGGCAGAGGGAGTGGCCATTTTGGCCAATCATACTGTATTTACTATTATTTATAGCAGACAACTTGTGCAAGTTATTGCTAAATTTTACACGAGCCCGTAGTTGGCATAGACATCTTCATTTCATACCTGGACGTCCTACAGATATGGCCTCTGCTGCAGCTGGAACAGGAAATCCCAGGTTTTATCTTCCAACAGGATGGGGCACTCCTCATTTCCCCCCCCCCCCTCCCACCCCACCTTGATTCTCACAATGAATTCAGAAGTGAACTCAATAGGCGACTACCAGACAGATGGATTGACCGTGCAGGTGGTGAAGATAGGGAATGTCTTCCTTGGCTTCTATGTTCCCCAGACCTCACACCTTGTGATTTTTTTTTCTCCTGGGGAGTGTTGGAGACTACATGCCCCCCTTACCACCCGCCATGTATGATCTGCGAGGAAGTATCACAGAAGCCATTGCATCAGTCAATAGTGATACACTTCAACATTTATGGCAGGAATTTCACTACAGGCTCGATGTGTGTTGAGTGACAAAGGGGGCCGCACTGATGTGAGTTATGAGGGTTTCAAATTGGAAAGATCATTTGTAATAACCCTGTAGATCAGTCCCATAGCGTATATCTGTTTTGGGACAAACTTATTGTCAACCAATATGACGAAACAGTGGTTGTCACCCAACTTTCACAGGGACCCTTATACCTAGTACCTGAAGAGAATGTTATTACCAAACTGACGAAAGAGAACTCAAGGACAGACTTTATTATCTGAGGGCAAGACCTTGTGAGAGTGAACTATCGTCACTATAGATAGAAGACTGTCACACATAGTGCAGCTGTAGAGGAGAACACTCATGTCCTGTAATGCTTCCCATTCAGCGAATACTTCACTGACAGACAAGTGGAGATCAAGTGCGGTCACCCTAATGTACAATCAGGATCTGTACTTGTAGCATAGCAGACACTGTTTAAAAGTAATTACAAGGCACAGTGTTCTGCTGAACTGATGTGTGAAACACTATGGAGCAGATTTACTATTGAGAAGTCAACAGTTTTTTGGTGAAAATTGGGCCAGAAAAATTGTCTTACATGGTTTGCTCCTCATTTATTATGTGTTTTTTGACACTTTTTATGACTTTTCTGACGAAGGGGGGTGTCTTCATAAAAAGGGTGCGTGTCCTGTGCACCACCGGGCATTAAAAAATTGCACAAACTTTTTGTTGTAAACTCAGCCAACTAAAAGTAGTATGAATTTAGACTAGACAGACTAAAGATTCTCCAGATTTATCATTCTGCAGAGTCGCTGTGATTAAATCTGGCACATTTAAATACTGTATAGTCTAAGCTTGCACTGTATATTATACAGTATTACTAAATTTACCCTTATTAATTTTCTAGTGATATGAACCATGCTGGTATAACCTGGGTAACTCCTGATATATATGTACAGCTAGCATTAATTATAAATTATACATCTTGCATATAGTACTATGGCACATGCTGATATAACCTGGGCATCTTCTGTGTGTGTATATATATATATATATATATATATATATATATATATATATATATATACACACACACACACACACTCTAGCTGATATACCCGGCCTCACCCGAGTTAAATTGATACAGGTGTTTACGTGTTGTTTGCACGGAAAATTTTATGAAGTCAAGGTTACTTTAAAGTAACTGAGGAATAAAATATGTATACACATAGAGGAGCGTTAGATTCTTTTCAGGCTGCATGTACCGATGTCCCTCCACAGAATGTACCACCCCTCCCACTCTCCTCATTTAGGACCTAAAGAATGCTTGCGCCAAATTTCACGCTTGTACGACACCGGGAAGTTACATCACATAGGGGTGCACTTACTTCTGCAATTAGCATTGAATAATTGAGTTGTGACTCCTTTGCTTTTCCTATTTAGGACCTAAGGAATGGTCTTGCCAAATGTTATGTTTGTATGACACCGGGAAGTTAGAGAATTAGATTAGGTACATTACATAGGGGTGCCAGTACTTTTTCACTTAGCATTGAACAATCGAGTTGTGACCCCTTTACCTTTCCTATTTAGGACCTAAAAAATGGTCATGCCAAATTTCATGTTTGTATGACACCGGGAAGTTACATTACATAGGGGTGCCAATACTTTTGCACTTAGCACTGAATTTTCAAGTTGTGACCTCTTTACTTTTCCTATTTAATACCTAAAGAAGACTCATGCCAAATTTCATATTTGTAAGACACTGGGAAGTTACATTACATAGGGGTGCTAATACTTTTGCACTTAGCATTAAATAATCAAGTTGTGACCCCTTTGCTTTTCCTATTTAGGACCTAAAGAATGCTCCTGCCAAATTTCATGTTTGTATGACATCGGGAAGTTAGAGAATTAGATTTGGTACATTACACAGGGGTGTCAATACGTTTGCACTTAGCATTGCACTTTTGAGTTGTGACCCCTTTACTTTTTCTACTTAGGACTTAAAGAATGCTCCTGCCAAATTTCATGTTTGTATGACTTCGGGAAGGTAGAGAATTAGTGGCAAGTCAGTCAGTGAGTCAGTCAGTCAGTCAGTGAGGGCTTTCACCTTTATATATATAGATATATATTGCAGTCCTTGTCCTGGGAGGAGAACTCTACCCTTAAGTGGATCTATTTTTTCTATTACAGTCACCATCCTGGAACGGATTATCTACTAGTTATTGTAGATGCTATACGTTATATATTTTCTTGCATATATGGGGAAAAATGCTGCAAAGTAAAAATGCTTTCAAACATAGAAGTGTTAAAAGTTAATTTATGTCAAATAATAAAATACAAAGTAAATGAACAAACGAGAAATCTAAATTAAATCAATATTTGGTGTGACCACGCTTTACCTTCACAACAGCATCAGTTTTTCTAGGTACACTTGCACACAATTTTTGAAGGAACTTGGTAGGAAGGTCATTCCACACATCTTGGAGAACTAAGCACAGATCTTCTGTGGATGTAACTTGGTCAAATCCTTCTGTCTTCATGTAATCCCATACAGACTGGCTGATGCTGAGATCAGGGCTCTGTGGGGGCCGTATCATCACTTCCAGGACTCCTTGTTCGTCTTTACGCTATAGATAGTTCCTAATGACATAGGCTGGATGTTTGGGGTTGTTGTCCTGCTGCAGAATAAATCTGGAGTGAATCAGTTGTTTTCTATTTTTGAAAAAATTCTTACTTTGTAGCATTTTTTCCCACATCTGCCTAAAACTTTTGCAACATACTATATATACAGCTGCCATAAATTTTACATCTTGCATATGGTAATATAGACCATGCTGGTATAATCTGGGCATTTTCTGTATATAGTAATGTATGTACAGCTAGTATAAGTTATACATCTCCTATATACAGTGATATGAACCATGCTGGTATAACCTGGGTATCTCCTGTATATAATTATATATGTATAGCTAGTATAGGTTATACATCCTGTGTAAAGTGATATGGACCATGTTGGTATAATCTGGGTATCTCCTGTATATAATTATATATGTATAGCTAGTATAGGTTATACATCCTGTGTATAGTGATATAGACCATGTTGGTATAACCTGGGTATCTCCTGTATATAATTATATATGTATAGCTAGTATAGGTTATACATCCTGTGTATAGTGATATGGACCATGTTGGTATAACCTGGGTATCTCCTGTATATAATTATATATGTATAGCTAGTATAGGTTATACATCCTGTGTATAGTGATATGGACCATGCTGGTACAACCTGGGCATTTTCTGCATATAGTTATATATGTATAGCTAGTATAAGTTATACGTCCTGTATATAGTGATATGGACCATGCTGGTATATTGTGGGCATTATATGTTATAAAATAGTTTAAATTTGTTATGCTATTTTGCATTAATAAGGTGTATTTCTGGAAAACCTCATTGCTATTTTCGCTCTCCCTCTCTGTTTACCAGTGGGGTCATGCCCAGAGGAGTCATGTGGCACATGCCTAACTTCTAAATGCTATTCTGTCACCTTCCGTCTGAATGCAGTTTTGGGGCGGCTAAAAATAAACTTCACACCCAACCTGACAAGTGATACTGCAATTATTATGAACTGGGAAGCCACACTGAGGGAGGAAGCCTGTCCTTATATGAATCACCGTGTGCGTGTCACCGAGCGCTGACTCACTTCATTCATATTGTGTACATTGCACAGTGTGTATTATTATAAAGGCATAAAAAAACAAGCAAAGTCATATTAACCCAACCCTACCGCCTGGTAACTCGCTATAGCATAACTGGGGATGTAAATCTTACAGTGCAAGAAAGCTTCTGCTATCTGTTATCACCTAAAGGCCTCATGCACATGGGCAGATTTTTGCTGCGGAATCCAGAGCGGACGTCCGTCTGCAGGTTCCGCAGCAATAACCCTTCGGAGCATGCTATGAGAAGGTGATTCTTCATGCGCACAAGTGGAAATCAATTGCGGTTTCCGCTCGCGGATGAAAAATCGCAGCATGCTCCATTTTCCTGTGGTTCCTGCACAGACGGCTTTAATTGAGTGTCAATTGAGGACAGGCCACAGATTCCGCGGGAAAAGCAGGAGTTTAAAAAAGAAATCTCTACTGTGCAAGTCCGACGCCAAGCCGTGCAGACCATCCGCAGTGCAGAGAAGCCGGAAGAAGACAGGTCCGTGTGGACGCCAGCGAAGAAGACAGCAGGTACAAAGGGTCACCCGCCGCGGTCAGGGACAGATTCCGTGCAGGATTCTGCAGGTGGAATCCGGACCTGCCGTGTGCATGAGGCCTAATTACTAAAGGGGTATTGTGTAAATTACATTTACTCATTAAAATCCAGATTTCTAATTTATAAAAATGGTGGATTGGAGGGGGGAGGGGATAATTTTTGTTTGTTTAAAAACCAATTTTCTCTAAAGTCTGGTTCTGCATTATATTATGATATTTTGCAGTATCAGACACATCTTTTATTAGGTTCTGCAGCAGGCCACATTTATACCAACACCTATCTATAAAGTACATAGGTTTGACCGGTCAATTGGCAACTTTACACCCACAGAACGCAGCCCTGAGGGTGGTTCCACACTGGCGATCGTGATTTTGCCGCTGCAAAATCACTTCTTCGTTCCCGTGATTTTTGAGCGTCAGCTTTTTTTTTAGAATAATGTTGCGTTGCATCGCTGACGCCTGCAACGCAAGATTATTTTTTTATAGGGAAAGTCAAAAGGACTATTTATTGATAAAATTGCACCGCAACGCAAGTCCGTGCGTTGCGATATGATAAAAAGGAGGCTCTATAAGGAAATATGGAAAATAAAATAAGAAACACATGGCATAAAGATAGAGCATGTTCTCGCAACATCGCATCAGTGAAAACATCGCTAATGGGAAGGAAACCATCGAAAATCATTAGTTTCATAAATCTGCTTTTTTAGTCACTCTCACATTGCACGATTTTATCGCCGGCATGAAACCACCCTAAGGGCATGGGTGGCATAACAGCTACATTGTGGTCTAATAACGGTGATAATTTCCACTTAGACATAAAGTGCGCTTAGCATGTTCTATGACATCATAGAAAGAGCCTCACTCCTCTTCATGTATCAGGCGCATCTCGGCATCTCCATGCACCTCCACAGAAAAATCCGAATGTCTGACCTGACGTACATTTCTGGCATAATTTGTACATAGTCTGTTGGTTTTGGTGGCCCCGCCCACCTCTTTTATTTTTCCCATTTATTTTACATATTTGGCGAAAACAGCTCAAATTTGCAGTTGCGCAAATATTGCAACCTTTTTTTAACGCCGCATATGGGCATTACATCTGCCTGTGTATCACCTACTGTATATATTTTACTTATATTGTGATGTCAGTGTATATGGTAAATGTCCTTGTGTGCATTATCTCTGTACTGTGACATCACTCTGTTCATTATTACTGTACTATCACAAAACAATTTTGTATTCCTGTACTTGGACATCCCTGTTTGTCGTCCCTTAATTGTACTGTACCATACCTATAATGTGACATCACTGTGAGCGTTATCTCTGTACTGTAACAACATGGTACATACTGTGAGTATTATCCTTGTACTGCAACATCATTATATTCATTATCCCTGTATTGTGCGATTGCAGTGTTTATTAACCTTGTACTGTAACCTTGCTTTCTTCATTATTATTGTATTGTGACATTGCTGTTTTTTCATCTCTCTACATCATTGTGCTTGTATTCTGACAACATGCTTTATTATCCCTACATTGTACTGTACTATACCTAAACTGTGACATCACTCTGTATGTTATCCTGCACTATGACATCACTGTATTTATTACTGTCCCTATACTGTGACATTACTGTGTTAATTATCTTTGTACTATGACATTGCTGTAAGCATTAAGCCTATACTGTCTGATCACTGTGAGCATTATACCTTTAGTGTGACATCACTGTACTTATTATCTTTCTATTGTGACATCACTGTGTTAAATATGTTTGTACTGTAACATCACTGCAAGCATTATCCCTATATTATGACATCACAATGAGCATTATCCCTGTACTGTGGCATCACAATGAGCATTATCCCTATACTGTGGCATCACAGTGAGCATTATCCTTATACTGTGATATCACTGTGAGCATCGTCCCTGTACTGTGACATCACTATACAGGGACGATGAACTTGGGTCAAGAGGTTTGTCATGTCTCCTTAAGGAGAGCACCCAAAAAGTGTGCGGAGACTCCTACGGGGTGAGTGGGTAAGGCGATGGCATAGTCTCTCCCCAAGGAGAGCACCCAAAAGGGATGTGGGTCACCTAGAAAGTGAGTGAAGAGACTTATAAGGCCATGCTAGCTCCTCTGGGTAAATTATGCAAACAAGGAAGATGGAAAAATACCACTGCAGCGCCACCTATTGGATGGCAGCATTTCTTTGAATCAATGTGACTTTCTAACAAGTCTTAACAATGATTGGGAATAGGAAACCCAATTTTATCTCTGAACTGTGACATCACTGTGAGCATTATCCCTGTACTGTGACATCACTGTGAACATTATCCCTTTACTGTGACATCACTGTGAGCATTATCCCTGTACTATAGCATCACAGTGCTTATGATCTCTGAAGGTCTAGGTGCACACAAGCTTTGACTGCAAGCTGTGCCAAGAGACTTGGGTGCAACTCACATGAAACAGCACATAGACAGCAGTTTTAAATTATTTTAGTCCACAAAATACCGATCAAATATGGAGAAAAGATATGCCTGTCTGTCACCAGCCTAAAAATGGTAATTTTGTTAGTCTTATTAGGCTGAGACCTATGGTAGGTCTGGGAGCCTTCACTTTCCTGATGTTGCTTTTCCTCTAACTAATGTCAGATTGTTCACCCTTGTTCTAGTGTTTAGCTTCATAATAAAAACACTTCCTTCCTGAACCTTATTTATACCTTTTTAAATATATATGTATATATAAAGGTTTCCTTCATGTCCCCCCTCTCCATTCTTTCCTCTTGTAATATATACAAAGGTTTCCATCATGTCCCCCTCTCCCTTCTCTCCTCCTGTAACATATATAAAGGTTTCCTTCATGTCCCCCCTCTCCATTCTTTCCTCTTGTAATATATACAAAGGTTTCCATCATGTCCTCCTCTCCCTTTTCTCCTCCTGTAATATATATATAAAGGTTTCCATCATGTCCCCCCTCTCCCTTCTCTCCTTCTATACATTATATAAAGGTTTCCATCATGTCCCCCCTCTCCCTTCTCTCCTCCTGTAACATATATAAAGGTTTCCATCTTGTCCCCCTCTCCCTTCTCTCCTCCTGTAACATATATAAAGGTTTCCATCATGTCCCCCTCTCCCTTCTCCCCTCCTGTAACATATATAAAGGTTTCCATCATGTCCTCCTCTCCCTTCTCTCCTCCTGTAACATATATAAAGGTTTCCATCATGTCCCCCTCTTTCTTTTCTCCTCCTGTAACAAATATAAAGGTTTCCATCATGTCACCCTCTCCCTTCTTTCCTCTTGTAACATATATAAAGGTTTCCATTATGTTCCACTCTCCCTTCTCTCCTCCTGTAACATATATAAAGGTTTCCATCATGTCCCCCTCTTTCTTCTCTCCTCCTGTAACATATATAAAGGGTTTCTATCATGTCCCCCTTTCCTTACCTTCCTTTTGTAACGTATATAAAGGTTTCCATCATGTTTGCCTCTCCCTTCTCTCCTACAACATATAAAGGTTTCCATCATGTCCCCCCTCTCTTCTCTCCTCCTGTAACATATATAAAGGTTTCCATCATGTCCCCCTCTTTCTTCTCTCCTCCTGTAACATATATAAAGGTTTCCATCATGTCCCCCTATGTCTTCTCTCTGCCTGTAGCATATATAAAGGTTTCCATCATGTTCTACTCTCCCTTTTCTCTTCTTGTAACGTATATAAAGGTTTCCATCATGTCCCCCTCTGTCTTCTCTCCTGTAACATATATAAAGGTTTCCATCATCTTCCACTCTCCCTTCTTTCCTCCTGTAACATATAAAGGTTTCCATCATGCCCCCCCCTCTTCTCTTCTCCTGCAACATATATAAAGTTATCCATCATTTCCCATTTTTCTTCTCTATTCCTTTAACATATATGAAGGTTTCCATCATGTCCTCCTCTCCCTTCTCTCCTCCTGTAACATATATAAAGGTTTCCATCATGTCCCCCTCTCCCTTCTTTCCACTTGTAACATATATAAAGGTTTCCATCATGTCCCCCCTCTCTTCTCTTCTCCTGCAACATATATAAAGTTATCCATCATTTCCCATTTTTCTTTTCTATTCCTTTAACATATATGAAGGTTTCCATTATGTCCCCCTCTCCCTTCTCTCCTGTAACACATATAAAGGTTTCCATCATGTCCCCCTCTCCCTTCTTTCCACTTGTAACATATATAAAGGCTTCCATCATGTCCCCACTCTCTTTTTTTCCCTTTTGCAGGTCAAGGTCTATCATGTGTTCCCTCTTTTTTTTCTCCTCCAGGATATACATGTTAAGTTCATTAAGTCTTTCCTGATAAGTTTTGTTCTTGAGACCTTCTACCTTGTAGCACATCTTTCACCTTGTTCTATGTGATTAATGTATTTCTGTAGGTGAGGTCAGCAGAACTGAACACAGTATTCTACATGTTGTCTCACTAGAGCTCTATACATCAGGATCACAATCTCCCTCTTTCTACTGGTTAAACCTCTCGTAATGCAACCGAGCATCCTACTTGCTTTCTTTGCTGCCGGATGGTACTCTGGACTCATTTTGAGGCTTTCAGAAATTAGAATCTCTAAATCCTTCTCTTCTAAAGTCCTGGATAACACAGAAGTGTATTATTTTACATTAGAATGCAGATTTCATTGTTTTAACCATTTATCCAGTAAGGCTAAATCATCTTCCATGTTACAGACAGCACCCAGAGTATCAACCCTTTGCACACCTTTGTGTCATCAGCAAACAGACAGACTTTACCTATTAACCTTCTCCTATGTCACTTATATGCATATTAAAAAGAACAGGACCCAGAACAGACCCTTGTGGTCACCACTTGTAACTCATCCCTGTTAAGAATATACTCCATTACCAACAACACTCTGATATTTATATTTTAACCAATTCTTAATCCACCGGAATATCAAAGGATTAAGTCTAATTTTCAGTAATTTATCTATAAGCTCCTTATGTGGAACTGTATCAAAAGCTTTACTGAAATCCAGATAGGCGATATCCACAGCCCCACCTTCATCCTCCACTTTTGTGACGTGGTCAAAGAAATCAATGAGATTAGTGTGACATGATCTTCTATTGGTAAAGACGTGCTGTTTAGGGTTAAGCAGGTTGTTGCATTTTAAGTGATTAAATATCCTCCTTTTCAAGAGAATGTTGATTAGTTTAATTACTACATATGTCAAATTAACTGGCCTATAGTTCTCTACTACTCTTCTTGAGGGCTTAGTCAGACGGGCGTTTTTTGCCGCGATTTGCGCATGCGCATGCGTCCGGCGATTTTTTAAAACCATTGCTTCGCAATGGTATCGGACACATGAGCGCTTTTTATGCGCTCGTCCGAAAAATTATAGAACAAAAAATCGCAGATCGCACCTATCTGCGATCTGCGATTCCTGTTCGCTTCTGTATATGCGCTCAATGGGGCCGGCGGCAGCAGCGCCGACCCCATTGAGAACATATAGAAGACAAATCATTCTTCTCTGCCACAGCTGTAACAGCTGTGGCAGAGAAGAACGATGTTTGCCCATTGAATTCAATGGAGCGGCAATACAGCCGCTCCATTGAAAGCAATGGGCTGCCGGCGTGCGCGGGGTTAATTGTCGGGAAGGGGTTAAATATATAAACCCTTCCCTGCAATTCATGCTAAAATGTGTTAAAATAAAAAAAAATTGTATACTCACCTTTCCGCTGCAGCCGAAGTCCAGCCGCGGCCGCTGTCAGTTCTCCTGAACTGCTTCTCGGCACTATTCAGCCGGCGGGGCTTTAAAATCCCCGCCTGCTGAATGATCTGCTCTGATTGGTCACAGCCTGACCAATCAGAGGCCGGTTTCACTCACACACCCATTCATGAATTCATGAATGGGTGAGTGACTGCTGCCTCTCAGCGCTGAGCCAATCAGGGGCAGGTCTGACTCACATCCATTCATGAATTCATGAATGGGTGTGAGTGAGGCATGCCTCTGATTGGCTCAGCGCTGAGCCAATCAGGGAGCAGGTCTGACTCACACCCCCTTCACACCCACTGCAGGACGGCTGCCCGGAGCTGCAGGCAGAAGGTGAGAATGCAATTTTTTTTTTATTTTAACACTTTTTAGGATGGATTGCAGGTAAGGGCTTATATATTTAAGCCCTTACCGACAATTCATCCCGGGCTCGCCCGCAGCGCATTGCTTTCAATGGAGACGGCTGTATTGCCGTCTCCATTGAATGCAATGCGCTGGACAGCTCCGGCCCGTTTCTAATGAAACGCGGCTAGGAGCAGATTTTCGGGCGATTTGCGGGCGACTTGCGCGCACCGGTCACGCGATTTGCAGATGCGCATCCGTCATGCGATCCGCAAATCGCGGCAAAAAACGCCCGTCTGAATAAGGCCTAAGGCTTTATTCCCACAAGCGTATATCGGCCGGTGTTTTCACAGCCAGACAATATACGCTATCATCTGGGGCGCAGAAGCTCGAGAACAGGCGCACAAATCTAACGTCTGTGCATCCGTTTACACGGCATGGGCCCCGGCACATATGCGCCAAGGTCACCATGCCATCTCCCCTTCCCCTCCCTATCGCAGGCTCACCTCTGCTCTCCTCCCTGCTCGTTCTTTGCAATGGGCGGGGGCGGAACTAAGTGCCGTCCCATCCTGCCTCCTCTCATTGATGGCTATGGACAAGAGGCGGGGAGAGGGACGTGGCTTGCACAGGGGGGGATGAGAGAAAAGCAGAGGGAGGGAGTTTAGCAGCCACGCCCATGCAGTGGCTGACATATTCTGGCCCAAAAAAATAATTCCAGGACTATCTTTTGGGCCCGACATAAAGACGCCTGGCACTATATTGGCCTGGCCGGGCGCTTTTATGTCTCAGGAATATGGGCATGTGAAAACGGCCGGCTGATATACGCTCGTGGGAAAGAGCCCTAAGGATGGGTACAACATTGACTTGTTACGAGGGACTGGATACACAAATCAGTTAAAGGCACGGCAATCACAGATTGGATTTCTTGAAGATCTCAGGAGTGGATGCCACCTGGACCTATCACCTTAAGGTATATGTGTCAAAAGACACACCTTGTTTTACTAACTAGGTATCAGATGCCCAGCATGCAGCTTTGTCATAACTAACCTTTATAATGTTTTACTGACAGAGAAGTGTCATACATGCTGTAGACTTTGAATTGTTAACTTTGTAGGGATTGCCACACTATATAACCTTGTGCATTGGAACAATAAAACAGACGAACTGCTAGAAACAAACAAGTGTTGTTACTATGTTGACTTGTCCGATGCACCACCCATAATTGGGATTCTCTGGCTAATGAGGTTTTGGTACCCCTTGAGTATCCCCTAAAAGCAGCTGAACACTCTTAACATGAACCATAGTAGTTTACTTTTTTCTTTTGCTAGTTTGTTTGAGACAAAATTAAGTTGCCCTTAAAATGGCTATTTTATAGTGTCCACCGGGCACACAATCCTGCTGTTTTGTTCCACCCTGTTAATTACTTTTTAAAAAACTCACCCACATACAGTATCCTTGAAATTAGTCTTTCTAAAAGCTTATGCTTTGGTTGGAATAAAGGATTTCTCAAAGTCTGTTCTTATGCCAAGCCATAAACATTGGTGGTCACTGGAACCCAAATTCTCTTCCAAATTAACCTTAGACATCAGATCTTAAATCTAAATCTAGAATGTTACCTCCTCTGGTTGATGACCTAACAGGCTGTTTTAGAGATGCTTCTTTAAGTGCCTCTATCAAATTTCTGCTTCTGTTTGTCAATGCACTAGGGATACTCCAATCTACATTAGGCATGTTGAAGTCACCAGTTATTACAATATCTCCCTTTATTGCCATTTGAGTAATGTTATCAACCAAAAGGTTATCATAATCCTCAGTTTGCCTTGGAGGCTGATATATGACACCGATTCTAATCACAGTTCCTTCTTTGGTTTGCATGCAAAACCCAGAGAGTTTCTAGTTCTTTGTGTGTATTTTGAATCACTGTTGATTTAAGACTATCCATGACACAAATAGCTCCCGCGCCCCCCCCCCCTCCCCGCTACTTCTTTCTACTCTCTCTTCTGTCCATTGCTGTCAGCTGTATCAAGCAGCTGACAGCCGTCGGGTATGAAGCTGCCTGGGCATGTATGTCATTGGTTGTTAAAGAGTACCTGCACTTGCATTTCGGAGCACTCCTGCTCCATTGGCTGTTTTTGGCTCCTTCCGGCACCTGAAGAAGGCCCCATTTAGCACCGTTATATGTTATTGCAGAGGATGATTGAGTGCACCACACATTTTATGTATACCTCAATAAGTCTGAGGAGTTTCCAGGAGGGTGCACAAAATTTATTAAAGCTGTAACCATGTTGTGGTGGAAAACATTCATGTATATCAGCCCTGTATTTAAAATGCCTAGGGAGTAGATCAAGTCACAAACATCATTTTGATAGATTTGACATAACTTTCTCCATTGTTGCCAACATGCATTATTAATGAATTTCCGTGGGTGAATGGAGTGTCCTAGCATGAACTTCTCTTTAGCAAAGCTCAATTTTGTCTAATGTCTGCAAACATGCAAATATCTATGTCATCCCTTAGAGGGATTCTCATTGTGCAATAAGAACAATCCTCTCACACAGGCCTGAGGGCAACAAACACGAGTTACACTACCAGAACTTGTTCAATGGAATTAGAAAATGAGAGGTTCCCTGATGAACTGCAGCCGTACAGAATCGTGTGTCCTATGACAACGCTGTGTGCGTATCTATCTGCAGGAAGGACAGATTTCACAGTATTACAAACTTCACTGACACAGTAGTTATCCCACTAAAAGTACCTATTAGGGCATATGTACAGCGTAGAGAGGGGTTCCCCATTTTTTAATATGAGAGAGAAGACCCCATACAAACAACAGTTCTTGTTCTGGTGGAACCTAGCTAGTCTATCCATTGCACAGACAGCCATTTAAATGAATAGGTGCCAGGTAATACATATCAGATAGCCCCTTTAATATTTTGTCACTTATCCTAATTGTGCTGAAAGTGTAAAATCTGTACACAGTGTTCCAAATTATTATGCAAGTTGAATATTTGTAGGATTTCAGTAAAATGTCCATTTAGGTTTTTAAAATAAAGTCTTTAATTTCTCATCCCTTTTAATGCTGCGTACTCTTGTAAGGTACTGTCTTGATGCTGAGACTCCGCCCAGCCATGGCTGCCAATGGTAGCATGATCTTGCCCATAACATGGATTGGCAACTGTGGCTGAGCAGAGTCTTAGCCTCAAGCTGGTATTACGAGCACATTTTTTATGCGCACAAGAGGTAGTGCTGAAACCCTGAAAATAAGACCCTGTCTTATATTAATTTTTGCCTCCAAGAGCCACTAAGTCTTATTTTTAGGGAATGTCTTATTTTACTTACTTAGCAGGCTCGGTCAACGTCCCTCATGCCTCTCTCTGGAGGTCCACTCTGTTCTTCAGCCCTAGCCACTCGTACAACATCACTTCCTGGTTTCGGGATTCATAAATCCCACCTCTAGGAAGTGAGGGCTGTGATTGGTTCTTGAGCACTGCTCAGCCAATCAATTCAGAGCTTGATGAACCAATCACATCCATGAATCCTGTAACCAGGAAGTGATGTTGTCTGAGCGTCTAGGACTGCGGGAACAGAGAGGACCTCCGGAGAGCAGCGTTAGGGACCCGGACCAAGCCTGCTAGGTAATGTATTCCTATTTTTTATGTAGTGTAACTAGGGCTTACCACTCCGAGACCACCATTTGCACACTTTATCTATGAGAAGCTTTCAATTTCATAGCATCAGTCTGTGATTTATTGCCGCAAAGCCTTATAACTTTAAAATGGATGGGATATTGTAAACAAAATTTCAAGTTTAGCGGGTTCTACCAGGCAGCCTGGGAATATGAGTGTTTAACTCATCATAAGCCAATCTACTGTATAAAGTAGCTATTATTTATTACTAGCCTATTCTTAAGTGTAGGTGAATCTGAGCTCATGCTCGTCACAGGACACTGCAGCAATCACCAACATCTTGCTATATTCATGCAGTGTACAACCATAAGGCCCTTCAAGAATGTCACCTACAGTTCAAACAATTAGGGGATAATGTCCATAATGGACCAACATATACATATATAACAACACCAAAGGAAAGGAATGGGAATGCTATCTCTAACCAACATCGGCTTGAAGGACACTGCCTAAAGGTAGGGTGATCATCCCAATAGGGACAGCCCCGTGTCTCAAACCTAAGGAATCTAACCTGTCTCTAGATGGAGCATAAGGAAGGACGTACAGCAGGGCTGGGAAAAGACACATAACAGTGCAGCGTCCGAGGGTTAAGCCCCAGCCTAGGAGACAGCGGAGTTTAGATGTAGGCCTTGTCACGGTGGCTCTACTGTCTCCCACCCGGAGGGTAGCCAGGGACACGTCCAGGAGGCCAAGAGCAGGCCATTGAATTAGGTTAACCTACTGAGGGTTTACCTTAGTCCACTTTGTCAGAATAAAGAGTCCGCACGCAGGGTTAAGGTTTAAAAGCAGATCCGTGAACGGTTGGTAAAGCCGTTTACTCAAACACAACTTGCAGTAAAGTTCAATACAGTCCACACTTGACATCCACTGGCAGAATTGGTAGTGCAGAAGAACACGTGCTGTGACAGGGAGAAAACACGTGAGAAGATTTGCACCCAACACTGCACAGCGGGAACTCACACCTCTTGCGGCCTTTCACTCTCCTACTCCTCCATACAGGATAGAAGAAGGGTGTCCACACCACAGGTTTTCTATTCTCTCGGCCTCTTCCACATCCACTACACTTAGACAAAAGGTGTCTGTGTGCAGAGCAGCTCCTCTCCACACAACAGATAGAAAAGACCACTAAAAATAGAAAGGCTGGCTGAATGACAGGAATTCCACCACTCATGCACCTTGCATCCACATATATAAAACAAGGTCAGATGACATACAAAGAGATACTTTTCCAGACATAACCCAGACCGTAACCCATTCAGTGCTGCAGCTATGCAGCACACATCATATTCACTCACATGGAACACATTGACAATACTCATAAGCACAAGATTACATAGACTATCCAGAAGCTTCCACACATTAACTTCTGTACACTACAACAGTATTCCACACCCACAACAGACACATCAAACAGGATATGGATCAAGCATCCGCACACCAATGGACAGAAGGGATTCGGGCGTTTGCACACCAATGGACGGAAGGGATTCAGGCGTTTGCACACCAATAGACCGAAGGGATTTAGGCGTTTGCACTCCAATGGATAGAAGGGATTCAGGCGTTTGCACTCCAATGGATGGAAGGGGTTCAGGCGTTTGCACACCAACAGAGACAGAGCTTTGAGACAGGACATATACCTCAGACCGAAAATGGACAGGAGTAAACTCAGACGTCTGAGCAACATCGGATGGGTGGATCAAACAAAACAGAAATCAGGCATCCAGACACCATCAGACGGGTGGCTCAAACAAGACAGGACTTAGACCTAACATAGACAAACATCCATATAGTATGCATGCAGAATAACCAGCACCCAAGCAGAGGAGGGGACGGAATAAATGCACACAAGTTATGGCTAATTGGCTAGCTAGGGGAAACACCTCCCTATTGGACAATGAGTTCATACACCATAGGAGATACTGAAGCAGAGAAGAGGGAACATAAAGCACTGAGGGATTCCTGACAGACAACTCCTAAAGGAACCTCTCCAGTGACAGGAGACCCAGAAGGACTTCCAACAGATAACTTTTAGGTTGTGCTGCTGGAGTTTATTGTTCTACGGGGTTCCAGGAGCACACTTGCACAGGTGAGGCTGGCTGGGTGTGGTTCTTCTGGTCAGCCAATCCCCTGGGTTTGGGTGTAGATATATACCCCAGCCCCTCTGCAATGAGGAAGCTGTATTTCCTCAGTCTTGTCTGTTATGTGAGTAGTGTCTGGTCAGCTTGCTGTGTGAGTAGTGTCAGGTCAGCTAGCAGCTTGCTGTGCGAGTAGGGTCAGATCAGCTTGCTGTGTGAGTAGTGTCAGGTCAGCTTGCTGTGTGTGTAGTGTCAGGTCAGCTTGCTGTGTGTGTAGTGTCCTGTGCTGCCTGTTTTGTGTCTTGCTAGAGTAGGGACTGCAAGACACAAGGAGCCTTGTCGTGGCCTTGCAGCTTAAGTTCATTGGCCAATGTACAAACTACTCCCTCGCTTTTATATTTAGCTTTACCATCTGTTTTAGTGTGCGAGGTTGTGTGGTAAGTAAGTTTGTGCATTTAATGTGTCAATTCCACCTGGTTGTGAGTGTCACCCTTTCAGGGAGAGCAGGGCCGAGGTTCCATCATGGGGCCGCCTTTGCTTGTAGATAGGGCCAAGTCATCTTCCCTGCAGCACAAGGTCAGTTGTCCCTAACCCGTGTCATTGGGTCACATTTGTGTGGGCCAGGTGTTTATTTGCCCACACAAACGTAACAATAACTCACTTCTGCAGTGACAGGAAAGTGGTATTCAACAGCACCGAAGGTAGAGATGCCACCCCAGTTCCAATTTGGAAAAGCGTTGTTTTTAACTTTTAATATTTTTCATTTTTGCAGTACTTAAAACATCTTTATCTGTTTAGTATACATTGCACAGGTGAGAGAGTTATTGCAGCCACCTTAGGACCGGCTTCATACGGATGTAAGCATATGTACGCGCTGCATATTTGCGCATCGGGCATTGCGTTTTTGCATGCTTCTGTGTGTACTTTACTGTATTTTTTGCACATGTATGCCCTGTGGATTTGCACGTGCAAAAAAAATACACAAGCATGCTCCCTTTGATTTCAATGGCCAATTAATATAGCCTAATTGGTGTGTATTATGCATCAAAATAGGACATGCTGCATTTTGAAGCCATTAAAATCAATTGGTTTTATTCACTGCGCGTTGTGTCACATCAGCATTATGGTTGCCTAATGCCATGATCCTTCATAGTCTAGGGCAGTGAAGGCATTATAGGGGTATTCCCAACTAGTGTGCAGCTCCTAATGCAAGTCCCATAGACTTAAAGGGGTTGTCCCGCGCCGAAACGGGTTTGTTTTTTTTTTCAACCCCCCCCCCCCGTTCGGCGCGAGACAACCCCGATGCAGGGGTTAAAAAAGAACACCGCACAGCGCTTACCTGAATCCCCGCGCTCCGGTGACTTCTTACTTACCTGCTGAAGATGGCCGCCGGGATCTTCTCCCTCGGTGGACCGCAGGGCTTCTGTGCGGTCCATTGCCGATTCCAGCCTCCTGATTGGCTGGAATCGGCACGTGACAGGGCGGAGCTACACGGAGACGGCATCCTGCACGAGTGGCCCCATTGAGAAAAGAAGAAGACCCGGACTGCGCAAGCGCGTCTAATTTGGCCATTAGACGCCGAAAATTAGACGGGCTCCATGGAAACGAGGACGCTAGCAACGGAGCAGGTAAGTAAAAAACTTCTTATAACTTCTGTATGGCTCATAATTAATGCACAATGTACATTACAAAGTGCATTAATATGGCCATACAGAAGTGTATAGACCCCACTTGCTGCCGCGGGACAACCCCTTTAAATGGAGTCAGTGGAAAAAGTGGGCGCATGCAATTGGAGATTGGTGGTCACAGGACTCATTCACACGGGCGTATTTGTGCTCCATATTGTGAACATTATATGGATAGCTCAATCTGTATTGATTTGCACTGGGATATTCCGACATGCGTTTTACCTGCACATGAAAAGAATCGCAGAATGTAGGATTTTAGTCCGTATTAACTGCCCATTAATGTCAGGGGGATTACATAAATATGCAGTGGATATGCGAGATACGTGTGTATTCACTGTATGTTTGTGCATAGAGGCAGGAGAAATCTATTGGACCTTCTTGTGTTTTTTTTGTGAAAAATGCAGTAACTATGCACGCAAAAACACACAAGAAGGTTCGAATAAACAGTGAATAAAACACTACGGATTTCAGACTGACACTGCATGCACCCGTGTGAATGAGCCTTGCATGGTCGTTCAGTTCTGTGCACTATGATGGGGTTTCTCCACCTCTTTAGTACCGAGCTTCTTACCTTGGCGGGTGGCTATGGGGCCTGGTGAGGCTGGCAGAGTCGGGCTACCACCTGGGAGTTGGTGAACACAGCGGTGTGGAGGTGGGTGCCAGAGCTCAGAATCCAAGATGGCACCCACTTCTGGTGGTGGCGCCACCAGTCTTTCAAGAGCTGACTGCACATCCTAGGAAAGTGGAGAGTAGGTACTTCTGCATCCGAAACTTGTCACGGGCCATATGCAATGACACGGTGGGCTGGATTCGGCCCACGGGCCTTGATTTGACACATGTACCCTGAGGGCTCACTTACATGAACGTATTTAGGCTGCGTATAATGTGTGTATTTTTTTGCAGACATGGAAAAAAGCTGTGTCCGCCCGGGAGCAGGAGCTTACAGATGGATCTCCACGGTCAGCCTATCTGACAGACAGGCTTACCGCTGAGAATCGCGGTAATTCGCAGCATACTGCGAATTGCCGTACGTGAGCAGAGAATCGCTATGATTCTCCGCTTGTGGACAGGGGGGCTGTGCTTTCCATAGTAACGCTATGGACAGCGTGCATTGCATTCCCTGCGGCCGGATTATCGCCGCGGGGAACGCAATTCAAAAACACCTGTGGACAGGCAGCCTAAGGCTCCTGGGCTCAGGTGCAACCGCATCCCTTGCATCCGCTATAGTTACGCCCCTGTATACAACCCTGCATATGCAGCTCCATAACATCACATGCATTTTTGGACTTCTATGAATGCGCCCAGCACTGCAGGACACCTCCATGTTGGTGAGAATTCTAGGGTCGGTCACATGATGGCGGCTTCCAGACAACTTGCGCAGTTAACAGCATGTTCAGCCGCGACAACATTAGAAGAAGGTTGTGTCATTTTTAATGTGCCGCCTTCCATAATTACTACTGGCAGTGGAGGAACTGAAGAATGAAATGAGCAATGACATCCAACAGCAGCTCTATAAGAAACCTGTCATGTATAATTCAGCCGGCTCCCTGGGCTGCGCTCTCCTGACGGGGAAGGTAAATGTCCCTGATAAAATATTTATCCTGCCAAGTTTGACAGCAGTTGGTAATTACCATTAATTAGGATATGGAGTCATTGGTCACTGACCAGGCGCCTGCTCGGTGTGCCCGCTATACAAAGGTTCAGCCGCACAGAAACTAAGTAATAGAAAAATATTACAATTGTAGTTCGCTGGCGGCATGTACTCCCCCCCCCCACCTCTTCCCCCATGCCATGGTAGTAACAATGATACGGCTCTGAAGGATGCCACAGTCTGCGTTCTATATGGATACCTATCAATATACAGTATATCAATAACAGATATAAAAAGTCTACACACCCCTAGTAAAATGCCAGGTTTTTGTATTGTTAAAAAAATCTGACAAAGAATCATTTCAGAATTATTTCCACCCTGTGACCCGTTATCTGTACAACGCCACTGCAAAACGAAAATATTTTAGCGCAGAAAAACGAGAAAAAAAATAAAATAATGTGGTTGCATAAATATGCGTACCCTATACTTTGTTGGTGTACCCTTTGACTTTATAACTGCATTTAGTCTTTTTGGGTAGGTGTCTGTCAGCATGGCACATCTTGAGCTGGCAATCTTTGCCCACTCTTCCTTGCAAGTGCTCCAAATCTGTCAGATTGGGTGTGTAGCGCCCTCTTCAGGTAACCCACAGATCTTCAATAGGATTCAGATTTGGCCTCTGGCTGGGACGTTACAAAACGTTGATCTTCTTCTGGTGAAGTCATTCTTTTGGTGATTTGTAGGTCTGCTTTGGGTCATTGTTGCGCTGGAAGGCGAAATTCATCTTCCGTTTTTTAGCAGAGGCTTGCAGGTTTTGTGCCAACATTGTCTGATATTTGGGACTGTTCATAATTGACTACACCTTAACTAAAGCCCCAGTTCCAGCAGCAGTATAACAGCCCCACACATAATGCTGCCCCCACCATCATAACTGTGTGTACGGTGGTCTTCTGGAGATGTGCAGTGTTGGCTTTGTACCAAACACACCTTTTGGAATTATGGCCAAAAAGTTCCGCCTCGGTCTCATCAGACATAACGGATTCTCTCACATACATCTGGCAGGTTTGATGTAGGTTTTGGTAAAACATAGCCAGGCTTAGAAGTTTTTCTCTGTTAGAAAAGGCTTCCGTCTTGCCCTCCTTCCCCACAGCCCAGACATATGAGGAAATAGGTAGCGGTGACAGCATAGGAGGTGCAAATAAAACGTTTCTTTATTCCTCCATAGTTTACATGCAACGTTTCAACCCCAAAGGAGTCTTTTTCAAGTATGATGCTTGAAAAAGACTCCTTTGGAGTTGAAACATTGCATGTAAACTATGGAGGAATAAAGAAACGTTTTATTTGCACCTCCTATGCTGTCACCGCTATCTATTTTCTGTGGATGAAGTGGACCCTGGGATTGGATCCTTTGGTGACTGGGCATCATAAACTTGTCCTACCATATTATGGTGAGGAAGCTGTGCTGCTAGCAAACTTCAGTTTATAGACATATGAGGAATACGGGAGATGGTTGTCAAATGTACTACACAACCAGTACTTGTCAGAGACTCCTGCAGCTCCTTTAGTGTTGCTGTCGGCCTCTTAGCACCACCCGGATCAATTTTCTTCTAGTCTTTTTATTAATTTTTAGCAACGTCCAGTTTTTGGTAATGTCATTGTTGTGCCAAATGTAATCCACTTCTTGATCGTCTTCACTGTGTCCCATAATATATGGAATGACTTGGAGATGGCTTGGTCGTCTTCTCCTCACTGATACCTTCCAGCAATCAGATCCCTTTGATGTGCTGTAAGATCTTTGCTGCGTAAGGGTGCCTACACCAGCGTTTTTTTCCCGCTGTGTTTTTTTTCCAGATGTCTTTGGCTTGTTAAATTTGCAACGCACCAAAAACGCAAAAAAGACAACTTGTGTTTTTGATGCGTTGCGAATTTAACATTAGAGAGTCCCATTGACACCTGGAAAAAAAAACCGCGTCAAATTTGCAGCGAAAAAAACCCCCGCTAGTGGGTAGGCACCTTGAGCCGGCGTTTTGCAAAGCCCGCATAAGCCAGCACTGCAGCATGTCCATTTTTTTTTCTGTTGCGGAAGCGCTCTCCTCCATGGGAGCGTCGGCCGCAACGGAAAAGCATGCGGCCAAGCTGTTCCAAAACCCGCTGCTAAGTGCGTTGGGTTTTGAAACAGCGCTTTCCCGGCGGAAATCTTGCAGTTTTTCGCTGCAGCCAAACCGCGAGATTTCTTCTGGTAATATGCCCTGTGAGAACCCAGCCTTAAAATACACTTGCACTCACAAATACGCAAGGCCCATTCAGGGAAAACAAAGGCGCTTATGCTTGTGTGAAGCCGGCCTGAGGATCGCAACAATGTTTCTGTTCTCAAATGAATGAGGAATTTTCTCCGTCTTCAATGAACAACCATCAACTACTCTGTCGGATGTTAGTCAGCTCCGACCTAGTCTGAAGCAAGCGGCACTACACAGCGAGAGCGAACTGGAAGCTCTGCCCAGTCCTGGCCGACCTGATGCGGGCGGGGTAAATATTTACCTTCTTCTTGTGAAAGACGAGTCGTGAACCCGCCACAAGTTCAATATTAACAGAAGATAGAGGAGAAGTTGCATATCTGCGTTCGCCTCCAATAACAACACTTCATCAGGACTAAGATGTATATGACCAGAACCTGATCGATCGATCTATTCCCGTGATGGTATCCGAGCGCCTGCAGTAACAGTGCCAGCAAACTGCAAAGTACCCTACAGTGCCAGCAGGGTGTCCCTTTTACTGCAAATACAATGGATATTATCAATACCCATCTACTTCAAATCTGTCTAATACCAATTAGCCTACAGTTGCAAGAAAAACTAAGTGAACCCTTTGGAATGGCCTGGATTTCTGCATTGATTTCTAATAAAATGTAGTCTGATTCTTATCCAACTCACAATTAAGGTGATTGACGCTGGATTCACACGAACGTATATCGGCTCGGTTTTCACGCCGAGCCGATATATGTCGTCCTCATCTGCGGAATTAGCCCCGCCCCGCCCGCCTCTCTCCATTGCAAATAGTGCAGAGGGGCGGAGAGGAGGCAGAGAGGGGGCGGGAGCTCAGAGCACTGCTTCTGGCTCTTCCAGCCTTCCCCCCTGCAGAGAGAGACAACGTATATCGGCTCGGCATGAAAACCGAGCCGATATACGGTCGTGTGAATCCAGCCTTAGATGGAACGATTATCGTTTTCATTCGTCCATTTTATGCAGGCATAAAAATCATTGTTGGCTTGTTTGCTCTTCATTCGGTTTTAATAGCGCTCATTCAGACCTCTTTCACACGGGGAGCTAGGTGAGCAAAAATCAAGCGTGTTAAAAAAACTCGCAGATATTAGAACCAATGGTTTCTAATAGCCGCGTGTTTTTAAGCGTGTGATTTTTGCGCACCTAGCTCACTGTGTGAATGAGCCCTCACTGATACAGCGAATGTGAAAGACTGAACGATTGTTGTTTGAAGGAGCCAATAATCTATCTGCCTGTCTTAACAGGCTACACGAAGATGAACTCATGTGGGTGCAGTGTGATTTTTAACTCGCTCATTACTTTTTGCTGAAAAATGGAACATGCTTCAGTTTCTTCTTCTTGCAACCCTGCTGAGAAAGGAAAAACATCCATGTAAATTAACCCATTGCAAATAATAGGTTAATATGAGTTCTGTGCGTTGCGCAAGCACACAGAACTTGTGTGATTTTCTGGTCCCTGTAAATAAGCCCTTATTTAGCACACTGAATAATATTCACTGTGCAGGTAGAAAAAGTAAGTGAACCGCTGTGTTAACAACTTCTCCAATAGCTAATTGGCAAAAGGTGTTTCAATTAAGTAGAAGAGATGGAAAGTGTGGATTACATGGATGTTCTGTCCATTAAATAAAAGTACACTAAGCCTGGTTATTGACAAATCTGTTTCTCTCAAGAAAGATTGGTTAGTGTGAGCCATGCCCCAATGCAAACAACTTTCAGAAGATTACTAAAGACTTGTGTGTACATCAATCCACAGTTACACAAATTATTTACAAACTGAGAAAATTTAGGTTACTACTGTAAGGCTGGGGTCACACAAGATGTATTCTTGGTGGAAATCTCCTGGTTTGGCTGCAGCGAAAAACCACGAGATTCCGCCGGCAAAGCACTGCTTCAAAACCCACAGCACTTAGCCGCGGGTTGTGAAGCGGCTTGGCCGCACGCTTTTCTGCTGCGGCCGGCGTTCCCAGAGAGGAGAGCGTGGCCGCAGCGGGGGAAAAAAAAAAGAATAGACATGCTGCGGCCGGCAAATTTGCACCACAACGCCGGATTCTGCCGGCTTTGTAGTGACGGATTCACCGTCCTGTGTGGACAAGATTTCGGAGAAATCTCGTCCACGTGGCTGGCTTATCCTGGGATTAGTGGCTGCAGGCGGATTTGCCGCGGCAAATCCGCCCTGTGTGAACCCAGCCTTACTACTCTGCCCAGGAGTGGACGTCCTCTTAAGAACACACCAAGAGTACAATGTGCAGTCCTGAAAGAGGCAAGAAAGAACCCAGGAGTACAGCAAAATACCTATAAAAAATTTACAAACTGCAAAAACCTCTGTTCATGTGGCCACATAAAACACTGAACAAGAATCGTGATCATGGAAGGACAGAACGAATAAAGCAGCTGCTATCTTAGAAAAACATTGTGCCCATTTCAAATTTGCCCAAGACCACTCGAATATTCCACAATGCTTTTGAGAAAATGTTCTGCAAGACAAAAGTGGAATTTACACAATGTAAAATTTGAAGGAAAACTATACCAACTATACCTAAGGGAGGGAGCATCATGGTTTGGGTCTGCTTTGCTGTTCTTGCAATCGTTGAGGAAACAATGAATTTTAAGGTGGATCACAACATTCTAAAGGAGAAATTTAAGGGCAGCAGTTCACGACCTCAAATTGAAGGGACATTGGGTAATGCAACAAGACAATGGCCCAAAGCGCCAAAGCAAATCAACTAAAGAATAGGTGAAAAATGTTTGTGTTTTAGGATGGCCGAGTCAGAGTCCTGACTTTAACCCTATTGAGATGTCGTGGGATGACCTTAAGAGGGCTGTGCTCACAAGGCATCCCAGAAATATTGATGAACTGAAACCGACTTGTAGGAAAAAATGATCAAAAAATTCCTCCTCCACGTTGTGCAACTCCTATTTTCAGCTACAGTAGAGATTTACTGGGGGTGATTGCTGCTAAGGGGGATTTAATTTCGAAATGCAAGACTTTTTGCGTTTTGGAATTGGATCCACCCATGGCTGAAGTGGTTTCCTTTCCTGCACTATGTTACTTAGATTCAAGGATAGTGTCCGGTGGGTGAGCTGGTTTAACCATTACTAAATTCCACAGGCACGCATGGATGCTGTTTTTTAAATCTGCTTTCCAGTGGATCTGCGACACGTCCGCTGTTTCAGCTGCGGGAGCGTCGCGGACTGGACGGCTTCCATTGACTTCAATGAAAGCCGTCCCTGTGGGATCCGCAGAAAAATGGAGCATGGTGCATGCGGGGATAAAAATGACATATGCAGGTATTTAAATACCTACAGGTGCCCAATGACAGTCTATGAGCATATTGAACTGCGGTTTATCATGAGGCTTAAGGGGGATCTACATGTTATTAAATTCAAGGGTTCACTTACTTTTTCTCCCTGCACTGTACTCAATAAAATGTTATTAGTTACACTGAGTTTGTCTTTAATTGTGACAATTAGATGACAATCAGACTGGATTACATTAGTAAGGCTGCGTCCACACAGGACGGGTTTGCTGCAGAATTTTCGTTCCCACCAGACCCTCTTTTTGGTGTAGTGCGATCAGAAGCCCCTGCTCGGTGAAGAACATGCGCCGCTGCACTTTGATCTCATCATGGATTTCCTACAGCACAAGACTTCCAAAATTAATGGTGTTAATTAAATAATTATAAATGCCAAGAAGAATAACTCATCTCACACATTATACCTGCACTGACATCTCCGTAATTATCTCCTCCGCCTCATTAATAACTTGTGAACACTGACCTGCGGGACTATTCAGTGGGAACTATTCATTGGCTGATAAAATGATCTCCACGGACAGTAAGCTGCTGAGACAGGCAATATAAGCTTATGAAGTGGGATACTATCTGTATCTAAGTCCATCATGTGTGATACTGTCTGCTGAACTGCTGTATCTAAGTCCTTTACATATGAAACAATGCTGTAAGGCCGAATTCACATGATATTGGCGCACGTAAAATTTGTACAGGCAATATGCAGTGAATAGAATCCATGCAATATGCAGTGAATAGAACACATTGATTTCAATTGGTTAGTTCAAAAGTGCGTATTTTGCGTGTGCAATTCCGTCACGCAAAAAAATATGCAGCATGTTCTATTTTCCTGCGGATTTGCACAGGGTAATAAAACATACAGAACTAATTACACTAATTGGTCATTTCAATGGCTGGGACCCTGGTTGCATGTTTTTTTGTGTGTGAAATGTGATTGTTCTCAGCTTTTTTGTAGATATGATACCTTTTAATGGCTAACAAAAATACATGATGTAATAATAGCGAGCTTTCGTACCAACGCAGGGAACTCCTTCCGGTGTGTGCAAACGCGCACAATTTGTACATGCCTAAAGTACAGGAAAAAAATCAGATGCGTGCACAAAAACGCAACTCCTGATGGGCAAATATTTGGCACAAATGCGAGCGTGAATCCGATCTTAGGCCGTCAAGTGTATCTACACCTATGTGTACCTAGACCCATCATTTATGATATTTGCTGAGTTTGTGTATCTAAGCCCTCATTCACACGAGCGTATGCGCTTTTACGACCGCCCATGCGTGCCATAAAATTGCATTAACGAAGAATAGCCGCGATCAATAGTCGCTCATGTGAATAAATGCATTGGAATCCAATGCTTCACATGGTTGCGATTTTCAGCCGACGTACACGGCTAAACAACCACATAAAAACGCTCTTGTGAATGAGGCCTTAGCCTATATTTTATGTATGTAGGATTATAATACGTATTATAATGTATAGCAGGTATATCTATATCATGTAGTATGATACCGTGCTTCTAAACTAGTGTATCTAAGCTTATCATATGTGATATTTTCTGCCTTACTACAGTACCAAACCTTATCATGAGTGGTACTTTCTGCTAAATTGGTGTATCTAAGCCTATTTGTGACACTCAGCTTAAAGTATAGTTAAACTTTTTAAAAACTTCTGACATGTCAAATGTTTTGATTGGTGGGCATCTGGGTGCCGAGACCCCCACTGATTACTAAAACAAACTGGCAAAAATCTCTCATCTGAGCACTGCGCCCGTTTGGCTGTCATCAAGAGCAATTTATGGACCCCATAGCCTTTTTATGGAACCTGTACACCGCTCCAAGCAGCGACGAACTCCGCCAAACAGGCACAGCGCTCAGATGAATGCTCCTACCCGTTAGGAATTCCTGTCTTAGGAATCGGTGACGATCTGAGCACCCAGATGGCCACCAAGCAAAACGTTTGACATCACTATGAGATGTCAAAAGTTTTTAAAAGTTTTAGTTCCCTTTTTACCACTGTATCTAACCCTATTGTGCAATATGGTCTGTGAAGCTGGCATATTAAAGCCTTTCTTGTGTAATGCTGCCTGCTGTGCCACTGTATTAAATCAGTTTTTTGTGTAATGGAGAAGAAATATACTGAACATCCACCATGACATGTGCCGTTTTATGTCCCACGCATGTATGATTTGCAGTAATCCCTTCTGTAGTTACTGGGTCTAGAAGATTTAACTCATCATTGCCCCGTACTGTCTATTTGAATTTATTATTTTAGTGGACATGGCCTTTTAATTTCTATCCTTGTATCTGACAACCAGCATTGCTTGTGGCCTACAAGGGGTTAAATGTCAGAGCTCAGAAGTTTCAATGATGTGTGAGATTAGAGTGCGGCCGTGGCCATGTATTATCGCTGTTGTCCTACTCTTGATCACATCGATGAGTATACTGTATTTCACGGACAGCATGCGGCCCTGTTATAGCTTCTGAAGCTATTCAGATGGCCGTTTTTTCACAACGACCTATGGTTTCTCGGGGGCACCCTGCACATACCCGTGTGACTAGCCCGAAGACTTTCTTCACAATTTGGTAATGATTTTTGACTCTAAAAAACTTATGTAAAAAAAAGTTTTTTATATCTGCTACAAGTGTTTTAGAGACATTTTTCAGGTGGAATTTTTTATTACTACTTACAGGCTGCTGCAACTGAAAAAAATACAGTAATAGAACTTACCCCCCCCCCCCCCCCCTTCCCAAATTGCACTGTTTATAGTGTGTCTAATATCTCCATATGGACTAATCCCCGGCCATAGACGTTTGTTACATTAGAAAAAAACCCCAAAAAAACTATGGCAAACGTGCCATTAATAAATAGTGCAGCGTTTTCTGTAAAAATGCTGTGTATGAAACCACATGTAGCATAATTGGCGCAGAAAACCTGCAGCAAAAGCCCGATTCAAAACACAGCATTGTTGCGGATTTGTAGCAGATCTCACCCCTGTGATTGAAAGGGTGAAATCCGCTACAGATCTGAAGGAAAGAAACGCATCAATATTTGTACCAGGTAGCACGAAATGTGCTGCGGATTTTGGCGCAGATCTGCACCAAAATACACCACATGTGAACACACCGTAAGGCCCAATGTCAATGGGCGGATTTAATTTGCAAAATCCGTGCGGAAGATCCGCAATTCATATTGGCCATAGGGAAGCATTGGCATCTGCAACTGAATTTAAGCAGGCGAACCGTTTGGTGTGGGAAAAAAAATGGCAGCGTGCTCCATTTCAGTGCGAATTCCATGCAGACAGGCTCAACAAAAGTCAAAGGGTGCGGATTTGAAGGTTAAGGCCTCATACCTACGGCACACACAGATTTTGAGTGCGGAAAGTGCACAGAATCCGCCCACGGCCATGGGACATTTTCTCACCTCTCTGGATCTAGCGCGGGTCTCCTCCGTCGCGGATGCGTCGAGCGCTCTGGCCGATGCTCCCCGCGCATGCACAGTGAGTTTAAAAAAAAAATCTCCTGCTTTCCCGCAGGTGTGCAGCCGATCGGACGGCTTCTATTGACTTCAATGGAAGCAGTCTGCATGTAAATCTACAGAAAATGGAGCATGCTGCGATTTTTTTTTTGTGCGTGTGATCTGCACGCCGGGAAAAAAGTGACTTCCGCAGGTATTTAATTACCTGCAGATACCCAATAAATGTCTGTGGGCATAATAAACTGTGAATCGTCAATTCAATTTTGCCTGTGGACATGAGGCCCAAAATCAATTAGTGAGGTGGGGAAAAGCCTGGGAGGTGGAGCTGCGGATTTTTTATATCCATGCAGAACACCCCCCGCACCCACCAAAAAAACAACAACAAAAAAACGCATTTGCGATCGCTTGCAAGCATTTAAAAATAATTTCTACACTGGCACGCAGGTCTTCCGCTGTGGACATCCTGTGGACATGAAGCCTAAGACCAGTGTCACACAGCCATAAGCACATTAACAATACATGCGCACTTGCGTCATGTATTTGCGCAGTGGGAATTGTGTACATGCGTGTGCATGTGTTTGCACGCTCAAAAAACACACAAGCATGCTCCCATTCATTGAAACGGGCAATTAAGTTAATTAGTTTAATATATGCTATTGTCGTGCGCATACGCGCTGGAAAATAGAGCATGCTGCGTATTTTTAGCACAAATGAAGTGTGCGCTAAATACACTTATGTGAATGAACCCGTTAGCCTAAGAGTGTATTCATACCACCTGGATGTGATAGACTTCAGAAGGGATTCCGCAATTAAATCCATGTCAGATCCGACGGCCATCCGACCGTGTTCACGCGCATTTACAATTCGGGGATTTCACTCTACGATGCAGGAAAAGAAGTAACTTGCTTCTTTGTAGAGAATTCTGTGTAAAAACAAACGAGGATTAGCTGCGTTGCGGCCAATATTCTATTACTTTCCTGCTAGAATCACAATGGACGTACATTACACATTATCCCATCTATCTGGTTCTCTCAAATACTTTAACCCAATAACGACCACCGCCGTAGATATACTGTGCCTGATCCTGGGCTTTAATCCTGCGCCATAGTAAAAATACAGGATTAAAGCTCCTGCAGTCCAGCAGCAGGTCGGATCCTCGGCTTCTGCCTTCTCTCTAGCAGGCTACATAGCAGCTCAATGAGCGCCATGTAGTGAACAGGGAAAGTTGAAGTGCAGCTTCCGCTATGCAAGCCAGTGATAATGTGATTGACAGGTGCGCTGCGGCAGGGTCAGATCGGCTCTGTTAGTGACTACCGTCACTACATGGGACGTAATCCTCTGTAATGGGGGCTCCTATGGATGCTCCAGCTACAGTGGGAAAGTGTGAAATAGAAAAATCTGAGGTCATGGGGGCATAGATGGTAAAAGAATAGTTACACAAATAAGTAAAAAAAAAAAAAACCTAAATAAAATTAAGATGATATATATATATAAAAAAAAATGACCCACCGCCGACAGCAACCAAGAAAACCAAAACCGTCGCCATATCCGTCCATGCGGAGGTCCGCCACAAAAAACTGAACTAGCTAGGCAGCTGAGTGGAAACTGAACGGACCCCAGTATAGTCAATAGGGTCTGTTCGGCCAGCGATTCCACTTTCCCTGAATGGAGCAGGAAAATGGAACACCCACCGCCGATGTGAAAGCAGTGAACCCATTCCTGTGCTTTATTTTAGTGTAAATATACTAATTTACAAGATAAACAACCATTAATTTTAAAAAGTCTTTTTCAACTTTTTTCCTGTTACAAAAAAAAAATCACTTAAAAGTGTCTGGTCCTTAAGGGATTAAAAATGTTTGAAAACTTGATAACAACCCCGTGGCGATATGCATAAAATCCATATTGACTGTTATCCAGGTTTGCTAGAAACAACAGGCAACAACTACTAGGACCACCATTATGGCCCCTTTAGTGCTTGTTGGCACCCAACTTTCCCAGAATCCTGCTTCTATTTCTGTAGCACTCCAGTAACCCACACACCATCCTGACATCTCTACTCCAGCTGCTGAGCCCCAAAACACAACTAATAGTTCAGGTAAATCTTGTATTTTTCATTTCCATATATATACTACAACTATAGAAAATGCAATAAGGGCAAGACTGCCAGTAACCATCATGGCCGCGCTAGCCACTGCAGACTCGTCTCACCTCCTGACGTCACTTCCTAAGCGTCTATGACGTTCTATGCGCGACGAACGCTTTGTCCAATCGGAAACTTCGATGGGCGTGGTTTGAGAACCTAGGAATCGGTAACCCACGTGTTGTGGCGGAGAGGAGATGAAGGGGAAACGGAGCAAAGTGCAGGTAAAAGCGAGATTGGGAGGCGGTTCCTATAATGGGGCGCTCATGAATATTCATAATGATGCTATATATTATGTGCAGTGGTTTATGCTGTTCATTACGCATGTGCCTACCTGTGATATGGGCGCTAGTGGTGTGCTGCTGTGGCATAGTGCTTGCTATGGGCATGCAGCAGAGTGCCTGCATCGTTGGGCCACTGCACTGCAATATTTGCCCTGGCGCTTCATTGGCAGTGCCTTCTTGTGCCCCAGGTTGTTGCTGCACACCATGGTTTTCCACGTATGGGACCTGTCACATGGGGCGGAATAGCCAAACCGCAAGCCGTGGTAAAATCTGCATTAATATACGCAGGTTATCTGCAAATTGTGATGCATCATTGAAAATGCTGCATAAAATCCGCATCTGTGGCCTAATTCCGTCCCGCATGAGCGGTCCCTTATGAAAGCTTTCATGGCTGCGCATTATACTCGGCACCTTCTGCCTTGTTTTTCTTATTTTAGCGCCGCCCTGCAGGGTACGAAAGTCATTACAGCCAGCTGCATATAAGATAAAGCAACTTTGCTAAAGATTTGGTTAGAGGTTTCCTACCGTTTTGTGTCTGCAGCTGCTGTGCAGGGCTATGTGTCTCCATGGTTACAGGCTGCAGTAACCCCGTGTAGTCGGGTTTTACCTCAGGATAGATCACCAATAATTAATCACCAGGAACACGCTGTTCGGGATCCCCCTCCAACCAGCATCCAGTCTGCAGGCAGTACAGCGGGGCCGGATGTCATCATCGGGGTCCGAGCAGGAAGTCTCTGAGGGGCTTCAGTTCCGTTGAAACTAATGGGAGCGCTGCCTTCTATTCCACTTACTCCATTTTTGTCTCCGACGAGTGAAACCACCTCGGAAACGTCCTGCCGGGCCGCGATGATGGCGTTCGTGGATCGGTGGCGGCTTCCCAGCGATTAGTGTTGACGATCCATCCCGGGGATAAGGCCTCAGGAAAGTTCAACCTGAAAACTTTAGGGGAGGATTTTGATGCGGAATTCATCATCTCGCTGAGAAGAGGCGGACGCCGCAAGTGTGAGCGGGGATAAAACTGACGTGTCGCGGATTTAAATTCCGCACCGCGGGTCAATTTCCGTACGGGTTTTGCGCGAATCTTTTCCACAGCGTATAGATGACATTTTGAAAATCTCATTCATTTTGCTGCTTCTGTAAAGGCTGCAGATTTTCTGCATAAAAAGTCCACAGCAAATCTTCCCGGCGTGAACGCGGCCTCAGTGCGCCTTCACACATTGCGGAAACGCCGAGGGTATCACGAAGCTGGAAAATTAACTATTAAAGTGCATAGGATTAAAGCTGAATTAAATGAATAGCTGAGCGCTGTTACCAATCACATGCAGCGCTCTGCTGTCATTCAGTGATGGCCGGGCGCTGTCTCTGATTGGTCACAGCGCTCAGCCAATGAGAGGCAGCGCTTTTTGGAGGCGGGGATTTTTCAATCCCAGGCCACTAGAAGACGACTGACGGGGCCGGAGAGAAGCGCGGACAGCTCGTCCGCTTATATTTCAAGCCCTTCCCCGAAAATTATCGCTGCAGTGGTTGCCTGCAACCCACTGCTTTCAATGGGGCGGCAGCAGCGCCGGCCCCATTGAGAGCAATGGGATAGCATCGCGGTCCTCTGTCGCAGCTGTGACAGCTGGGGCAGAGGATTCCTTCATCCCATGGTCCTAGCAGGGATGGAGGAATCCCCCTCCATAGTTGTGACAGCTGTGTCAGGGAAGCGCGATGTACTCCCTATGTTTTCAATGGCGTCAGCGCTGCTGCTGCCGGCCCCATTGAAAACAATGGACGATAGCGCAGATTTTTCTTAGCGCTTCGAGGCTTAAGTGAAAACATTGTGAATGAGAATGAAACTATTGAAAATCATTGGTTTCATTATTGTATCTTTTTTTCAATCGCTCTCACATCGCAGAAAAAACTATCGCCAGTGGGTTTGAGCCCTTAGGCCGCTCTCACACAGCCTGCTTTTTACCGCGATCAGTTCTGCCAACTGTGCCATATGATGGATGAAATGATCATTCTTCTGAGTCGGACCGTGTGAAGGCCAGACAAACAACTGCTGATCCCGTTGTTCAGTGCTCCATACACAGCTCACATTGAGACATGTAACCCTCAGTCCTGATGTGTATGGGTTGCAATGTAGTAATTTTAATTCTTTTTGCTCATTTCTTCATTTAGTTGACTTTTGGGAAAGTTGGGTGACAATCAGTCGGACCACCACTTCTTATATAAGAGTGCTCCCCACCTTTCCCAGACTCCTCAATACCCAGTCTATCTAGAATATAAACGAATACAACCCCCTTTCGCATATCTCTGCATAGCTGAACAGATTTATATGCAGGGGTCTGACAAAGTTGTGTAACGGACCCCTAAGGCCCGTGTAATGGAGGGCTGATAGTCAGAGCAGATCATCTAAAGGATGGGATTTTCTTTTATTTGAAGTTGTGATTAGAGCTCAAAATTCGTGGATTTACAGTCGTGTATTTTTTTTCTTAATGTCCCTAACTACAGCAGGACGACCACGCTAAAAATGGTGTCATGTCTGAGGCTCACGAGGAGTTCGATGATCGTCCAGCTTCTAAGCCAAAAGCCAAAAAAGCAGCAAAGAGGCCTTCAAAGCCTAATATTCAGAGACCTGCAAAGAAGAAGAAGAAGTCTGAGAATAAACCCCCGAGCACCGAGGAGATGATGGACAGCCTGCAGGTACCTCCCCCGCAGAGCTCATCAACAGCGCAATTATGGAAATAAAGGGGCTCTCCTCAATTAGTATGGAATTAGAGATTAGCATACTTTAGGTACTAACAGGGCTCCTTGTCCTCAGGCATATGCCAGTTCTGAGCTGAAGACATGACTAATATACATCGTACTGGTTGCTACGGACTCGCTGCTTGACAACCCTACTGAAAAAGACTGTGGCTGTAAGGCAGTTGGTCTATAGCAACCAGAACCGGCTGCCACTAGGGGTCTCCCTTCCAGCCTCTCTGCTATCCACTCTCTGTCATTGGGCACAGGGCTGTTTCCCTAGCAACAGTGGGAGGGGATATCTTCACAGACAGCTCCCATGCACAGGTTGACATCTGCAGACACTAGTCATGCAATAAAATAGGAGACAAATTCAGCACTTCCCAATATAGATCTACAGGTGCCACATAGATGGGCCAATATGGTTTGGGCAAATTATATATCAAGAACCTTGCATTATTTAATGTGGTAGTTGTCTATACTGTAATTTGGTATATTTCTGATAACACATGTATTTTGAGTGCTGCTGCCACTTTTGGCTTCTTCTTCTATGTTGCAGCTATAGGTTTAACGTTCACCTGTAGATTTATATTGGGAAATGCAGACTTTTTCGCACATCAGTGGGGTCCCAACTGTTCCCAGAGGCCTGAATACCCAATCTGTCTAGTATATACTGTATACTCTTTGCATACCTAGACAGATTTTATGTGCAGGAGTCTGACAAAGATGGATAACAAACCCCTATGACCCCCTGTAATGGAGCTTTTAGTCAGAGGAAAACATATCAAGGATGGGATTTTTTTCCTAAATTGGCGTTGTAGAAGGTGCTTGTAGAGCTCACATTCTGTAGACTTACGGTCATGGATTTAAATTTTTTTTAATCTTCATTTTATCATTAATTATAGGAAGACGACTACGTTAAAAATAATGTCATGTCTGAGGTTCACAAGGAGTCCAGTGATCGTCCGGCTTCTAAGCCAAAAGCTAAAAAAGCAGCAAAGAGACCATTAAAGCCTAATACTCAGAGAACTGCGAAAAAGAAGTCCGAGAGCAAAACCCTGACCACCGAGGATCTGATCCGTCTGAAAGAGACCGAGCAAATGTACCACACCAGCCTACTGCGCATGCAGGTACCTCCCCAGCGGAGCTCATCAACAGCGCCGAATCAGGGGCTCTCCTCGTTTAATATGGAATTAGAGACTAGCATACTTTAATTACTACCAGGCCTCCTCGCACTCGGCTAAGTGCCAGTTTTGAGCTGAAGACGTCAATAATGTAACTTGTACTGGTTGCTACGGACTCTTGCTTGACAACCCTGTTGAAAAAGACTGGTTGTTAGGCATTGTGTCCATAGCTGTTCACATCAAATCTAGATTAGCCTGGACCTCTTCCAGTCCATCCTGTGAGGCTGGTGGGGGTCCGGATTTTACTACCAATAGATGGCACCATTGAGCCAGCTATCTTAATTTACATACCTTCCTTCCCAGGGAGCATTGCCTGGCCTGTAAGACTCCCTACACCAACTGGCAGTCTCCACAAGGAGAAAGAGGACCGCCTCAGACCATAGCCGTAGGTGAACATAAGAAACTTTGATTGAAATATCCCAAGATCTGGTGGAATGACAAATTTTTCTTCCATTCACAGATCGATGAGTTGCTGCAGGAAGTAAGACTGAAGGACAAGAGGAGGAAAAGCATTGATGATTTTATACAGCAGATCCGTGATCTCATTGAAAAAATCCCTAACACCTTGCAGACAGATGTAAGACCTGGAGTGATTGCGCCATTCTTCTCTCCTCTTGTTACCCATTCCCTGCATTTCATTTAATACACATTTATTCTTCCCCCTTGTAGCTCGTGGATCAGTCCTGGCTCCCCAAATCTGTGAAGGTTCCCTTCCTGCAGGTTCCATACCAAGTAAATGGCAAATTTCACTTCTTGCCCCCATCCTCCATCAAGGTGGTGGGCAGTTACCTGTTGGGGACTTGCATCAAGCCAGAGATCAATGTGGATGTTGCAGTCACTATACCCAAGGTAAAGGGTGCTTTGGTGCATCTACTATATGAGGCGTGGTCTGAGTTAAAGGAGTCGTCCAGCAGGTCATGAAAGTATCATACCACCATATTGAGGGGCTTTTCTCGCCAAGACAACCTCTGTTTAAAATGATGCTGGCATAAGGATGAGTTCCTCCTCTTCTACCACCTTGTGGTCAGCTGTTATTGCCAGGGAAAGCCGTGTCTGGCTGTACGTTTCTCTAAAGTACATGTAGCACAACTTGGTGGTACTCCATAGGAATGGCTGTCTACAGATGGAGAGTTTAACTTAACTATAAAAGTCTGCTGCAGCAAGTTATCTTAACACAACAAAAGCCATTGAAAATCTATTGAAAGTTGAACTGTGGCAAAGAACATTTTCTTAAAGGGGTTGTCCATGTTGTAACCTCTGAGGACAACCCCTACCCCATGCACTAACATACCAAATAGTTTTTTACTGACATCCCACTATGTCCTGGGCTGGTGCTTCAGTCTGTGTTTAGAGCTCCAGTCCCCCCTGGTTTACGGGATCTCACAGGGACTGCCACCGATAACAGAGCTCAGCAGTTAATAAATATATTAAATAGAAGAAAAAGACGACTGCCCACGCCAACGTAAACCATCGCCTTATCCGCCCTATAATCAGAGACTATACAAATTATATATCATAGCATCTAAAACAAAATGGGGAGTCCATACGTGTATTTCGCTTTAGCGTTAATGTACTAATTATAGAAAGAATGAAGTATAAATTTGAAAAATCTTTTTTTGTACACATTACCATTAGTAAAACAAAAACATTCTGAAAAAAGGTATTAAAAATACTGTTATATATGATCACTTTTAACCCTTTCCAATCCACTGTCTGACGTCGGAAGGCATTCTGATTGAAGGCTGTACAGCTCCGATGTCGGAAGATGTCTGGCAGGGTATTCTTACTGTAGATTACTGGCCATTCTGTTGTCGAGGGCCTCTCCAGCATGTCCCATACCACAGTACTAGCTCTAGCCAGTATATGGCGCCATTGTAAAATAGCAGAAAGAGAAAGCCCCCTACGAAACCCTGAATCCAAAATTGGATTGCAAAGGGTTAAATGACATTTATAGTTTTGCCAAGTAAATTTAGCTTAATGGAAAGTTATAAAACTTTCCGCTGCACTTGCTCTATCAGTTAGAGTTTTCAAGATCTGTGTCTGCCTTTTTTCTATTGAGACCGCTTCAAGGGAGTTTTTGGATAATATAGACTAAAACTACAGAAATGTAAACGACGCAATGATGATTTTATGGTGCTGGATGAATGTGGATTATTGTAGTGTAATGTATGCCAGATTATCAGACTTTCCAGAATATTGGATAGTGTTAATAATATTCACTTCTGTTACGCAGGAAATTCTACAAGCAAAAGATAACCTGAACCAGCGGTACCTGAGGAAGAGGGCGCTATACCTGGCATGTATCGCTTCTGAGCTGGCACAGAGCAAGATCTTCAGTAGTGTCAAGTTTGCATATATGAACAGCAACCATTTAAAGCCGGTGCTGCTTTTGAGGCCGGATGGTGGGTAGCAGACCCGCAATCACACTTTTATGTATGGCTGTAAAGGATTAAGCCCATGACACAAAGTGATGGTATATTACTAGTATATTCCATCACTTTGTGATCAGTGGGGGTGCAGACTCTGAGACCCTCAATGATTCTGAGAGCCAAGGAACCCCAGTGCTGCAATCCCACCACTCTTGGGATCAGTGGTGTCTCAGAGGTCAGATCTCCACAAAGAATAAGGTGGTTGCGTAGTCTAATGGTAAGCCATCACTTTATAAGAAGGAAATTACCTTTAAAGAGTAATTGCACTTTTTTTTAATGTACAGAATAGACTATTCTTACAAAACCCCTCTTCTACTATGCAGCTAGGTGAAAATGGGGTTGAGAAATCTGTCTTCACCTCCCTGCATAGCAGAAGTTGTGCCAGCAGCTGTTCCCATATTACAGTTTATCAATAAATGTCTCTATTATATATAATTATTTTTAATAGCCCTGTGCCTCCTGTGTCCCACCCATCCCCGTGTGTTTCACTGCTCTCCCATTTCACTCGTATGCTGGCGTCCCTGGGGTCTGTGAAGTAGAAGCTGTTCTATGCTTTGAACGACTTCTCTTCACAGCACCCGCTCCTCGACAGACCCGATGCCCTGACGGGGTCTCAGTGCATTGGGCTGTGACATATAATAGTGCATATCTGATGCACTAAGCGCCCTGTCAGTACAGCTGGTCCGGCGGGGAGTTGGCATTGTGAAAGGGAGAAGCCATCCTTGCGGAAATCAGTGATGGAGGTTACATCGCAGATGTGAGCGAACCCTTAAACTGTTCTATTGCAACAGAACAGTTGTGTCTGCAGCTGTACTATAGAGAACAGTGCAGACACAGTTGGAGCGCCCCCTTCTGCTATGCAGTTAGGTGAACACAGATTTTCCTAGTAATGACTTCTAGCTGCGTAGAGGAGAGGGGTTTTGTAAGTGAAATGTACAGAATAGGCTGATGAAAGCTCTTGCAGAAATGCTGAGAATTGCCTATTCTGTACATTTAAAAAAAGTTCAGTTACCCCAGTTAAGACGAGGGGAGGCAAAAACAAAAACCTTGTCTTCAAGGCCAAGCATTTGGTTTATACAAGTTTTTTTCTTTTGGATGTAAACAATCATTTCCCCATTCACTGACAGCAAGCAGTGCTCTTAAAAATGGTAACAGATTGAAACAAATTATATTCAAAAGCTGCAGAACTTTTCATTCTGCAATGATTCATCTTAGATGTCCCCTTTTAAAAGAGCTTTTTACTTTACTTGTGCCCCACTTTTTCTGAATGTGTTAACATGTCATCTTCCGACAGGTAAGGATGTGAAGATGGTGACTGTCCGTATTCATGTTTGTCTTCCTCCTGGAATGTTCAAACTCCACCGATTCTACCCCAGCAAGAACAATGTGCGGACTGCCTGGTACCTGAAGGATGAAAGTGTCCCTGATGGTAAGAATCACATATTTATCTATGAGTCTTGGTCCTGTACAGATGGCGAGTATTATAGGGGGGATCCACCAGCAGTCATCGGACTCATAAGAAGATGCAAACAGTGAGGGGTCATTGAGGTTAAACCTGCCCTAATTTGAAGGAATTGTGGCATGTTACAGAGCGTGAATGTTCAGCACAGTACTGACATTAGTATTAACCCTTTCAAATCCACTGTCTGAAGACATTCTGATTAAAGGCTGTACAGCTCCGATGTCGGAAGACGTCCGGCAGGGTATTCTCACTGTATATTACTGGCCGCTCTGCTGTCGGGGGCCTCTCCAGCATGTCCCATACCGCAGTACTGGCTTTAGCCAGCAGACAGCGCCATTGTATAATGGCAGAAAAAGAAAGCCCCCTAGGAAACCCTGAATCCAAAATTGGATTGCAAAGGGATAAGCAGAATCCAAGGGGTTTGCATGCTTCTGTTTTGTGACATTGTCAGGAGTTGGACCCCATGAACTTCCCTGTATCACTCCCATCATCCCTGACCCCAACGACTGTCTGTTTACTGTAAATGTAGGCGGCAGGGGGAGAGCGCTCCTCGGACGTTCCGCCTTCATGCTGTCAGCACTTTCAGCGATGCCAGCGATAATCGCTCCTATGTAACAGGACAGGAGTGAGCATCACTGGGACGATCTGCTGGGCATCGTTTGCCATTACTATTATATAGTTCTATGTGTAGCTCACTGATACACCGTCACATATCTCTGCTCTAACAGATCATGTCCCCTTGTGTTTCTCATCTCTCTAGCAGAGGAAGGCAATGAGCCACCCACTCCGCACTATAATAACGCCATCCTGTGTGACCTGGCTATGGAGCAGCATTTTGACCACCTGTCCAGTTCCATGTCCAACTTCCCTGGCATGAAAGATGGAATCTCTATCCTGAAAGTGTGGTTACGCCAACGGCAGCTTGATAAGGTATAATCAGCGGGTCAATCAGAGTGAGCTCATAAATTGCCAAGACACTCTGATTAATTGATATGATGTCCACGTGTGGAAATACATTTTTTTTTTTGTCTTCAGGGTTATGGCAGCTTTAATGGCTTTGCGGTGTCCATGCTGGTGGCCCATTTACTCTCCGAGAATAAAATCAACAAAGCCATGAATGGACATCAGGTTCTGAGGAACACCCTGCAGTTCTTAGGTACGCCTTAATATTTTTGAAAATGAGCTTTTAAAGGGGTTATCCGAAATATAAAGTTCTCTTCTACCCACAGGATAGGGGACAACTTTATGATTGGTGGGTGTCCGACAACAGCGATCCTCACGAGTCCCGAGAACTGAGGTCTTATGTACCCCCTCCTCACTTACTGCACTCCCCACAGTGAGAAAGACATTCATTTTCAGAGGGAATGCCGGGCAGAAATGCTCAGCAATTTCTGTCAGCTCTATTGAAGTGAACGGAGTGGGTGCTGCACTGCTAGTGGCAGAAGCAACCCCGCAGTGGCAAGAAGAGGGTCATATGGGGCTCCCGTTTGCAGAATTGGTGGGGGTATCAGCGTTGAAACCCCCACTAATCATAGGTTATCCCCTATCTTACACGTTTAGACTGTGGGATGACCCCTTTAAACGTTAGACAAACACCTTTTCTTAGTAAAGGATGAAGGATTTTATTCCTTCACTGCATAGTAATATTATTTGTCTCCTATGTTCTTCTGCAGCCAGCACAGACTTGACAGCCAACGGAATTACAATGTCAAAATCCACAGACTCTTCCTTGGTAAGTATCGCTGCTATAAGGAGCTGATTATCGTGAAGAAATGAGGTAGCGATATTTAACCCCTTGGGGACATACTGAGCCCACTCCATACATGGCAAGTGTCTTTTCAGAGCTGACACCCGGCTGCATCAGCTGCTATCAGAGATAACTCTGATCGTAGTTCTTAACTATTTAAATGCCTCTGTCAATTTTGATGATGGCATTTAAATTTTCCTTTAAACATTTAAATAAGATCATGGGGAGCAGTTTAAGTGTCATGGCAGCCTGGGGCCTTCAGTTCATGTATTTCTGCTTATTCAGATGTGCCTGTGGCATGGCTTAATGGAATGCCTGCAGAAGTACATTGAAGTGTTGCAATATATCGTAAAAGCATTCAAAAGGTCGCCGGTAAAACTAAGTGGAATACATTTTTTTAAGTTATTTAAAAAAATAAATATTGAGCGTATTAAATATTTACTGTATGTATCATAAAAAATAAACATATTTGGTATCACTGATCAATTAAAATAGTGCATTATTTATCTTGCTCGGTGGATGCCATCAGAAGAAAAAATACATAGTGTCAGAATTGTACTTATTGGTCACCCCGTCTCCACGAAAAAAATGTACTAAAAAGTGAGCAAAAAGTCGTAGTACCCCGAAATGGTACTAATAAAAAAAACACGTCATCCTGAAAAAAAAACGAGACTTCACACAGTTACATCAACTGTCCGCCAATGAACCGACTGAGGAATTTAAAAAAGTTGCAGCCGTCAGAAATGGCAGCAAAAAGTGATTTAAAAAAATATATATTTGTTTAATATTTTATATTTAAAAACTAGTATAAAAACCTTGGTTATCGTCGTTGTCGTGCTGACCCACAGAAAAAAGCCATCATATAATTTTTGTCGCATTGTGTACACCTTATAAACAAAACCCTCAAAACTTTCCAATATTACCTCACCTAGAAATCTTTTAAACTTTTCCAGTACGCTCGCTGGAACTTTAAATGGCTCTATTGAAAATGTATTTTTATACCAACACGTTTAAAGGGGTTGTCCCGCAAAAGCAAGGGAAGTTATGGCCATATAAATGCACTTTGTAATATACATCGTGCATTAAATATTGGCCATTCAGAAGTTATATACTTACCCCCCCCCCGGTGTTGGTGTCCCCGTCTCCATGGCGCCGACCGAAGCCTTCTTCTGCCTCGATTAGACGCGCTTGCGCAGTCTGCCTCTTCTGTCCCGTTGAAGGGGCCACTCGCGCCGCACAGCTGGTCTGCGCATGCGCAGAAGACCTGTGCGGCACGAGCACGCCGGAGCGGCCCCTTCAACAGGACACAAGAGGCAGACTGCGCAAGCGCGTCTAATCGAGCCAGAAGAAGGCTTCGGTCGGCGCCATGGTGACGGGGACGCCAACACCGGGGGGGTAAGTATATAACTTCTGTATGGCCAATATTTAATGCACGATGTATATTACAAAGTGCATTAATATGGCCATACAGAAGTGTATAACTTCACTTGCTTTTGCGGGACAACTCCTTTAAGTAGTGATAAGAATCCATCATGAGAGTATCAACAAAGTTTGGGTGGAGTTTTTTTTCCACTTTTTGTGTTTGCTGAGGCGAGTAATGCCAGTCGCTGCACAACATGTTGGTTCCTTAGAAGCAACTGGAAATAAAGAGAATAAGATGTTGAAGTTTCATAGAATACTATTACAACAGAGACCTCTAGTGGTCGACAGGAGCTGTTGCACTGATTTTGACAAATAGTCATTTACCCTCGCATCTCGGGTTGAAAGGATTAGAGCATACATCCCTTTGTACATACAATGAAAACTCCCTAATAGAGAAGACACTCCTTTATCCAGACCACAATTCCTGGGACGGAGTTTCGGTTCTGCCATGTATTTGGAAATACTGGCCATCTACCTTGAGAAAACCGCCACCTAGAAGACCGCGTATTAATGTA